>NC_140963.1:88702183-88824683 GCF_056783735.1 Eptatretus burgeri
CAAGCGGCCGGGTGATTCGGGCCCCAGCCGGCAAAGCCTGAGAGGAACGAACGGGTCTTTGCTCTCTTAGAGTTGATGCTCTGCAAGAACTCCATCCGTCCCTCGCACTGCTCGGAATGTCCTGAAGCCCGATCACCTCGGACCGTCTGGCGCTTTTCTGGCTGGCGAGCTCTCTCCGGCTCCCTCCACGTTCCGCACACAAATGCGCAGCTCCGCACAGCACAGCAGGCTTAGCCGCGCACCCAGTTCACGCCTCCTCCGCTCTCCTCAGCTTCTCCAGCTACTGCAGGCTTCAGGCTCCAGACTTCCACGTGGCTCCTCGACCTCTCCAGACTGACTGCGCTTGGCGCTCCGCTCGCCCTTTTATAGGGCCTGAGAGACGAGATTTTGACCTACGCTCTCCGACCTTCAACCCCCCGCTGGCTCCGCCCCTTTCTCTCTTTTGATCCGAATCTCGGAGGCGAAGCTTGGAGCGAGCGGACATGGGAGAAATCACCAACGCTGAAGGGAGAGCGGACGTGGCAGAAATCACCGTCGCTGGGAACAAGGAAACCACCACGTTTATTTGCAGCGATCTCACCGTTGCCGGCGCAAAGATGGCGGCGTTTCGGAGATGAAGGTGAGGCGATGTTGCTTGTGTTGAGTATTGGGGAGCGATGCGGTTTGGGAGATGGTGAGGAGATGTCGTTGTTGTGAAGGCGGTTGTGGAGAGGGTGGTTGGTGGTGTGGAGAAGGTGGTTGGTGCTGGGCATGGTGGAGAAGGTGGTTGGTGGTTGGTCCAAAATAACAATAGTAAAGAAAAACGGCTAACTCAAAGATCACAAGCCAAGGTGATACGAATAATTCTCTTTAGACAACGGTGGGGAAATCTATCTGAACACAAACTTATCGGCATAACTGATCTAAGGACCTATATGGTGCTCTGCGAATTTCCCTCTACAGCCGTAACAATATCGATACAATGTTCATGCCAGCAGACACTATGCACCGTTCCATGAACAACCACAGACTAAGTCCGATGGCAGGCAGAAGCTATCCTTCGTATCGTTCATTGCATCATTCGACATGAAGTGTTGCGGTTCCTGTCAATGCTGAAAAAAAGTTCTACAGATCGCTAAATCATTAATCTGGTACTTCTCAATAATGGTCATAACAGAATGATTCATAGGTGATCAATCCCAACTGATACAAGATCAGGATATATGTAAGGGGTCTAATATCTTGAATCCCTTCAGTCTGCATGAATACGTTATTAAAACAATACACTCTCCCTAAAAAAAAAAAAATTGGCCACCATGTATGTTTGGGAAGAGGCTGTGTTGTCTCACAGCAAGAAGGGTTTCTTAAATAGTTTCTGTTGAAATAAGATAGTGTTTGCATGCCTGATTCTGACTGATATGAGATTGGAAGATATTTTGCCATCAATTTCATGCTTTCCAGGCAAAAATAACATTCCTTTCCTCGAGTAAATCTCTGCAGACTACTGTAGCATTTTTTGCCTGGGTGAGCTTGAAAGTCTAATTAGAACGTTAAGTACTAACACGAATTTAGGCAGTTCTTCCAACTTCCCTTTTTCCAGTCTTCAGTAATATTGTTACGGCTGTGGAAATTCGCAATACACCATAAAGGGTCCTCCAGATCAGTTATGACCGATAAGTATATGTGTAGTTAGATTTCCCCACCGTTTGTTTTTGCAAGGGAATTTCCATGTTCACAGGGCTGCGATCCTTTGAGATAGCCGTTTTTCTTTTCTCTAACATTATTTTGGACCAATCATCCGCCAACAACCAAATCGCCACCACCAACATCATTCCCAAACAACTACAACTCAACCACCACCACCTTCGCTCTCTTTACCTCCACAACTCCACCCCGCAAACATCAGCTTCACCGCCATTCTCAAACGACGCCCGCCAGCAACCAAATCGCCACCAACCAACACCCTTCCCAAACCACCGCAAACTCCCACCACCTCCGCCTTTCTACCACACGTCGTGCCATGGGTTGTGAATGGGTTCCTTTCGCCTCGAAAAGCGGATCAGGAATGATTCACGCCCACTTTTTCTTCCACCCAATGGCTGAGCATCGGGTGGTGTGGCTCCCGCCTCTGAACCCGCTGTGATCCAGAAATTTGCATATACGCCCCTCCTCGGCCTATAAGCGTGAGCAACGTGTGCGCGCAGCTCGCGGCAGTCAAGTCTGGAGTCGGTGGAGTGGCAATCTGGAGAGGCGGGAGACGGGGCAGTCAAGTCGAAGTGCCGGTGTGTCGACTGGCAGCCGGCGGCAGTGTCGGTGTGGCAGTGTGGCCGGTGTGGCAGTGTCGTGTGGGGCAGAGTCTGGGCGTGACGGAGCTCGAAGCCGATTTTGGAAAGGCAGACCCGGGGAGCCGATCGACGGGAGAGAGCTCACCGGCCACGCCGGGGGCACGAAGCCAGGGCAGCTACGCCCCTGACATCGCGAGCTTGCCCACCATCGCGCCACGAGGGCGCGGGTAAGACCCTTCGGTCTGCGTGGACCCTGGCCACTCATCCAAGGTTCCACGCACATTTGGTCCACGAACCTGTCTGCCACCCTTGCCTTTGAGGGTGGCTTTTTTCCCTTTGCTTTTGGGTCAATGCATGTGGTGGCGCAGTCTTTAGTAAAGTAGAATTGTTTAAGTAATTGTGTGTGAATAAAGACTTTATTCGTTTGTAATTCTTGCTTTCATTGCTTTGACTGTTATACGTGCATGAATTACTGTATGGCTGCTTAAAATACGTTGCTTGTCTGAGTGTGCAATAAATGTGCTTGTCGAACTTTTCCCCGTTTCGTTGCGTCCTTTCCCTTGCTGTTTGAAAGTTCCATCTTGCATCACGGAAGGAATTGGTAGGAGGGTGTAAGCACCCGATAAATATGTCACGTCCGTCGGAGCCGGCGAAGTAACTGAAGCACGGAGCCGGACCAGCTTTGCGAGGCGGTTTGTTGTCCTAGGCCGGCCAGCGATAACTGAAGCACACGGAACGGACCGCTTAAGCGGTTTGTGTCCTAGGCCGGCCAGCGGCAGAGGCACGATCGCCCGGTTAACTACCCGTGCAGGTACTTAGGTAGGTCGAGTTTGTGAAACAACCCTATCCCCTGCGCGGGTGGCGGACTGGCACGATGTGTGGTGGGGTCGAAAGACCCACCCGTGACTAGCTCCTGGCACGGTAGTTCCAAGAGAGGGTCACGACTGAATTGTCTGTCCGATCCGGTGGGCGACGCGGTCGCGATTTGAGTTAAGTGGCCGATCGCACGCCGGGAATGGACGAAATTCATGTCAACAAGACATGTTCTTATGATACATATTCTTGATCAGTGGAGTTCAAAGTCTATCTTTTGATAAAGGATTAAAAAGTTGGAGATAAAAATATTTATAAAGTCAATGCTTATAATTGGGTCTACTAATTATAAGCATTTTAGGAGACTAAGAGGGCTCTCAGACTAATATATAATATGCAATATTTCAACCAAATTTGTGTTCTTGCGTAAATAAATATGTGGTCCCTTGATAGTTTCTGGACTAGATTCTAATACAAATGTGCTCCATTACTGAACTATTTTTTACAATGTTGAAGAAAAAAAAAATGTTTCAGTCTAAAAAAAATAAGTCACCTGAAGAGTCTACCCCATTTGAGTAAGCAATTGAGGTTGCTCGGCATGCATGGATAATATGCTCATCCCATGTAAGCATGCAATTGAAAAACAATCAGAACCAAGCAACCTTTCAAACTATAATGGTCCTTGGGATGGGGTACAGTTTAGCATGAAGTGTAGTTCCAAGGTGATTGTTTCCCATTCTATAGCCACGCCAAGCTCCATAAAATATGTCCACCATAAAGGAACAAGAATGAACTGCACTGTGGTCACAACCTGCGACAAAATCCGGAAACGGGAAAAATCAGGAAACATGTATTTAAAGCACTCTGAAAAGATGAACGGCGCAATTGGGAAACACTTTTAATGCTCAGTTAAAAGATTGAATCGACACCCATGTCAGCCGATGCCTCGGTTATAGCAGAATTAGCCGATTCGTCACACGGTCAAGGATTGTTTAACCCCAATATAGGGCCGTTCAAAAAGTACGGAATGATATTTTTTGAGGGAGGCACATACTGTGCGTGCTGACGGGCTTGATTAAACTTTACTAACAATTTTGATTTGACATAGGATTAGATTTTTGGGGTCCATCATCTGATTAACACTTGACCCAAACAAAGCCAATGGAAATATGACACCAAACCCAGACAGTGTTTAATCAGCAATGGGGTACAGGCCTAATGCGTTCGGCCCACTAGAAAACCAAGATGGCGGACATTTAATCTTGTCTGGGTGCCGTAGTAAGCTTGTTGTTGGCTTAGCGGTGAGGGTGGCTGGCTTGCGATATTAGGGCCCAGAGTTTGAGCCCCTGTCAACCATTGAATTAACACCAGGTGGGGCTGACTCAGCCTGTCATCCTTCTGAGGTCAGCAAAATAAGTACCAGTGCAATGGTAACCCAGGCAAAAATGCTATAGTTAGAAATACTGTGTATGACAGTTGTACTCTCATATACTACAGTAGTTTGTAGAGAATTACTACAGGAAAGTAATGCTATTTTTGCCTGGGAATAGGGGCATTGCATCAGTGGCCCAGCCATGCCCTCAGCCAATGATGCTACCCACACCCTTGCGCTGCATACGGAGGAGGAGGAGGTGCCATGGTGGGTGGCATCTGGCAACAAATGTGGGTGGGGACCGGCAGCTGTCCGACCAATAGGTGCACATTTCAAAAAAAAAAAAAAAAAAAAAAAAAAAAAAAAATCGACCCCCAATAAGAACCACAACAACTCCAGCAACAAAAATCCCACGGAGCTCTTGTAGACCTACGACGGATGCCCAGTTTAATGTCCATCTGAGGGATGGTGCACACATTGATGAATCACCCTGCATGTGAAACAGCAACAGATGACAGTTTATAGCTGGGTTGAGATTCAAACCCAGGCTAAATAACTCCAAGGCCATCTTGCCAGCCCAAACTACTGCGAAGGAAACTCAGATACTCTCATCATATTGTCAGTGAAGGAGAAAGAAAACCATCCAGTGTTCAACTTTGTTTCATACAATTTTGAGACAAAAAGTAGAAATCAGCTCAGTGATGCAAAAGCACAAATTATATGATTCAGTGATGATTGGACACAGATTAAGCAAGGATGAAAATAAATTTTAATATTTGTGCATTTAAAGTGAAGAAATTTGGGATAATTGTTGAGATGTCATACCAACAGAATTATGCTTTACTGGTCAGAAAATGAAGTAAAATGACAAACTGAGTAGCGCAAGTTTACAGCGTACATGTGCACAAAAATACTGTACATGGTTCTTTGTGACCTGTGCAGTGAAGTGTAGTGGCTCCATGCTTCTGAGGCCATGTTGCATGTGAGTATGCAGCCAATTTTATTTCTTATATCAAAATACACATCATAAACAGAGCAAAAATATGTAGGATCTGATATTTACCAGGTAGACAAGGGAAACAGGTGATGTCACCCAGCACCAATATGACCACAATTTTTTTTTCTACAGTTTTTCATTCATCTGGAGATTTAACAACTCGGAGCCACAAAGTGAAAATCTTGAACATCTGACGACAATTACCAAAGACGAGGACATGTATTCGGAAACATTAGCAGTGATGTAATTACTGCCACCATTTACTGTTTGCAGTAGCCAGATCAGAAGGCAAGGTTGCCGGTCTCGTCGATTTTAAGGGTGTTACAAGGAGGCATTTTGATTGATGACACAGGAGCCATGTGAACGTGTATACGCTCATCTCATCAGTCGAAGCTGGGTGTGGAGGTTTTCCAAATTCCTGGAATCAGGAAAATAGTGTAGTCATTGTAATGTCTGATTGAATGATGAGAATGACAAGCACAGGGCACATACTGTCGTGTATCAATTGTAACAACAGCGAGAATGGCTTTGCAAGATGAAGAAGAAACCCGATAACCCACCATGTTTGCATCGATTCACCAAAATAAAAAGGAAAAGCCATTTTCATTTTCTGATATATTTTGTCGACGAGAAACCAATACAGACAACTGGGATAACAAACCAGAGATGAAAATGAGATTGCTTTAACGCACACACACGCACTGGCGATCGAACGCATAGTACGAGGCTGGTAGTTTCGCGCCCACACTGATATTCTCATGTTTAATCCTAATTCCCGTGCAGAAAGCTGCTGGTCCAAACAGAATACCTGCCAAAGGTATTCATTTATTGATATATTTTGAAGACGAGAAACCAATAGACAACTAGGACAACGAACCGGAGATAAGTCAGATTGCTTTAATACATGATGCTGGAAAAAAAATACAGGAAGGTGTGCTCGTGTTTCTTCCTGCATTAGGAAACCTAAAGAAAGATAACCAAAATTCAAAATTCCTCACTGCATCAATGTATTTTACATCGATTACAAGGATGTAGTCGGCAGAGGACTAGTTACACAGTACATAAGGTATTTGAATCTGAGATTTCAGCATCATGGTATCTGTTCTTTGAGAGGAATGAGAAACAAGCTAATAAAAAGTGACAGCACTCCTCCACAACACCAAAGCAATTTGAGACAAAAGAGAATAAATCCACCAAACTCATCATAGTACATTTGTAAAGTACATGTGTAAAGAGAAGATGGCACTACTGGTTGTGTGAATATTGTAAGTACAACATCACAGGATGATGTAGAGGAAACAGATTTATGATGGCAGAGTAGAAAGAGGTCTTCATATATGATCAACTAGGATATGTGGTGGAAAAAGAAAGTAGACAGCAAATATGGAGGGAAGTGTTGGTCTGGAGCCTAAAAAAAGATCCTATGGGATGTGGGAATTTGTGGCATCTGGAAAATCACAACACAAATGGAAAAGCTAGACAATTGGAAAAAAAGAGCTAAGATATAAAATGGGACATTGCCACAAAAAAAATAAAGACTTTAGAAAAGCTCTAACAACACAATCTATAACATGCTATAAAAACTACAATTGCACTCAAATAGAAGCTGGAAAAGCTGACATACTGAAAATGGAAGAGAAGGTGGAAGTTCGGCTTAACAGATTAATGGGAAACATTCAAATACAAATTGAAAATGCAACAGGTATGGTACAGAATGAGACACAGTGTCAGAGTATAGATGGAAGCAAACCTTGTCAGGATTATCAAAGATACTCCTGAACTGTTCCATTCATAAAGAAAGAAGAAGAAAAAGTAAGTCGCTCTAATTCTGGACCCAGATTCTGGATGATCCCATTTTTATGCCTGCATGTTTAGTTAAAGGCATAGCTGTATTTTATGACAAAGTCATTTCTCTAGACACCTAAACCACATAAAAACAAATCAAGGTGTATTAAATGACTTGAGATTTGACGTTCGATGTTTTTGTTTCTTCCTGCAAAAATTAAAAACCCATATGGAGCTCCCACAACCGAATGCTTTGTTCAATAAAAAATAAATACATAAATAAAAAACACCAAGAATCGCAGACATTCACAAGCATATGATATGTCTATAGATACCCACCTCTCTCCCCTCGCCTACCGAGTCACTTTGACACCTGCAACAAGAAAAAGAGCAATCGGAGATTGCAATCCCTCGCCAGGACTTCTTTTGAGTGGTGTATTTTGATGTTTTCAGGTAAATTCAATATGGCTGCCAAACCATGTGACCGATGATGTCAGATGTGTGACTTTTGTTCCTCATGGATAGGCAGTCATATGTGTAAAGTTTTGCCTCGATATTTTCAGCCATTTCAGAGATTTTTGAAGGTGTTTTTTTAACAATATGGCTGCCGAATCACATGACCGATGCAGTCATGAATTTTTTTTCTGTGCACCATTTTATCCCTCGATGACACGCAAAATTTTTCATTCTGATCAGATGTGGCGTTGTACATATGTAATTATGACGTCATTAAAAAAAATCACCCTCATTCCCCATGAGGAGTACTTGCTTTGTGCCAAGTTTCAATTGTTTTCTTGGTGCAGTTTCAGAGATACAGAGGTCCAAAGTTTTTCCCTTTTTACAATATGGCTGCCACACCACGTGACCTATGACATCATAATTATCATTGAAATATTCTACATGAGTAGTCACACCAATGGTGAAAATTTTGTCTCAATCTGACAAGCGATTGTGGAGAAAAACACGAAAGTTCTGTGCGGATAAACAGACGCACAGACAGACAGACAGACAGACAGACAGACAGACAGACAGACAGACAGACACAGACAAAGACAGACAAATGGACCCAAATGGACCCAAATGGACCTAACAGCTTTCTGACACTGGGTTGAACATTGTGATCCAAAATACCTTGGTAATCTCCTGATTTCATGATGCCATGCACACATTCAAGGCACCCAGTGCCAGAGGCAGCACAGCAACCCCAAAACACCACTGAACCTCCTCCATGTTTGACTGTAGGGAAGGTGTTCTTTTCTTTGAAGGCTTCATTTTGTTTTCTGCAAACACAGAGATGATGTTCTTGTCCAAAAAGCTCGAATTTGGTCTCATCTGTCCACAGGACATTCTCCCAGAAAGATTTTGGCTTGTCCAGGTGTGTTTTGGCAAACTCCAGTCAGGCTTTCTTATGTCTCTCTCAGGAGGGTCCTCCTGGGTTTCATACCATAGAACCCCCTTTCATTGAGTTGGCGACGGATGGTGCTGTCGCACTGTCATACCATGTGTCTGAATGTCAGCTTGAATCTGTTTGGCAGTTGATTGAGGTGGTTTCTCCACCATTCAAACAATCCTTCGCTGCAATCTTCACTTCTGCCACCGAAGGTGAAAGAAGGTTATGTTTCATACTCTCTGTCTGTCTGTGTGCAGGATATCTCAAAGTTGTGAACAGATCCGGATGAAATTTTGTGGACAGGTTTAGTGTAAGATAAGGACGAACTGAATAGATTTTGGTAAAGATCCGGATCCAGATCCGGCAACGAGAATTTTTTAAGTGATTCTTCACCATTGAGATCAGATTGGGTTAAACTAATATATAGCACAATATCTCAAAAAGTTGTGGACGGATTCAGACGAAACTTGGTGGACAGGTTGGGTGTGTTACCACGACAAATTGATTTGACTTTGATGAAGATCTGAATCCGGATCTGGATTCGAGAATTATATAATATTTAAAGTGATTCTTCACCATTGAGAGATGGGGTTAAAAACGATATACAGCATAATATTTCAAAAATGTGTTGGGCCTCATATGTTCTAATGGATCAGGCATTACGTAGCGGTATGTGCTCCACCGAGTGCCCTTCTAATCGATCAAGTTTTCTCTTGCAGCCATGTCCAGAGAGGTTGGCTACAGTGCCATGGGCCAAACTTCATGAAAACATTGCGTACGGTAGACAGTAACATCAAGGTCTCTGGAGATGGACTTGTAGCCTTGAGATTGTCCAGACTTGGCTACAATCTTATGTCTGACATCCTCAGGCAATTCTCTGGTTTTCTTTTCTTTTCTCCATGCTCACTGCGGTACAGAGTGACACAAAACAGCAGAATGACTCCTTTTCTCTGTTCAAAATGGTTGAATGAGTGATTTTTTTTTAATATTGCAGGCACCTGCAACTCACCACAGGTGAGTTCAATTCTAAAGTAAAGGAGAATCACCTGCTTGAAATGTAATCATTTCTAACAACTGCTAAAAGGCACCAATAATATTGTGGAGGCCATTTTAGGATTTATATGTGGAATCGGCTAACATTTAGGAATTTTTTTTCAGCTTTTTTTTTTTGTTCCACTGCAAACTAAAGAAATACATGCACTATGTGGAAACCAAAATATTTTTTAATTTCAACAATATTCTGGAAGAAATGGTGCATTATTTGAAAAAAGTGCAAGGGTGCCAATATTTTTGGCCACGATTGTATAATACTAAAAACGACTAAATTAGAAATTATTCCACGCATGCCGATAGGGGGGGTTTGAAAACTTCATTGCAGTAAATCCCATCTCTCACGGCTCAAATACACAGGAATTGGCAAACCAAGATGTGAAATTTCTAGTGTTTCACCTTTCACCTCTTAATATCGAAACTTAGAACCCCCCCCCCCAAAGTCTAAAAGTTCAAAGGTGTCTCGGTTTAACAGACCAAGGTAGCACCATATCGAATTTTAAAAGGATTGGCTCAGAAATGAAGGAATGGTGTGGATTTATAATGTAGGAAAAGGAAAAGGAAACGGATACATCTCCCCTCCCTGTAGAAGGAGAGACACAAAAGCTGTGCAGAAGAGCTTAGTTTTCTTTGAACGCTCATTTAATCCAATGTTATCCTCACATTAGCTGGACGTCTCTTGTTATGCATCCATAAAAAATAAAATAAAATCCGATTCGTTCAATTACAGTAAACGGTTTATCATCAGTTATTTGCAAAGTGAGAGAAAAACCTCTTACTCATGACAACTATTTAGAAGAGAGTTGCATCTTATCAAAGCATTCATTTGGTTTTGTTCTGGGCATATAATGAGAAGCCAATTAAAATATGTCTCGCAATGCAACAGACTCTTAACAAAGGGTAAGAAATGGAGCATATTATTCTTTTCTTTTCTATTCTCCCCCCCCACCCCCCAAAGGATGAAATGGCATTTGTCACACACTTTTAAACAAAGGTGCACAATTAGGGCCGTGGAAGAGGTTTACTGGATTGGCTTTATTGGTTTGTAGTTAAATTGTAACAGTCACAGTGCAAGGTGCGATTCATTGCAGGGAAGCCAAGAGCTGCGTTTCTCCTCCAGTCAGATTGTATACGAATAGTTAGTGTCAGTTCCGGATTTCAAGCTAAACATACTGTCACACAGCCGGTGCATTGAGATGGCCAACCTGCCATTCAGCAGTGACAATCTGTGCCACGCCTGCAATTATGGGGCCAAATTAATTAGGCTGAACAGAAATGGGAGACGAAGCCACATGCATGAACATCAAATCACAATAAAATGCCTGAAATCATATATATATATATATATATATATATATATATATATATATATATATATATATATATATATATATATATATATATATATATATATATATATATATATATATATATATATACATACATACATACATATGCACACAAGTCCTTTTAGTTATGCAAAATCTCGGCTCATGGAAGAAAAAAAAAACAAGAAAAAAAAAAACCTGCCAGAGCATTTAAGGGTAACATCGTGACAGTGCGGTCATAGGTAATCAAGGAGATACATGGAGAGAGGGAGAAACGGTCCGACAAGTTAGAGTGGTGGATTTGGTAAAGGTTAATGACAGGAGAAAACATCATGAGAGGGATGAAATGTGACATGAAATGGTCGTAAGATTGGATTTACCCAGGTGGTGGTTTCACAAAGCTTTGGATACCAGTGAGAAAGAGAAACAGGATTGGAAGTTGGCCAGTTGGCCTGGATTTTGGATGGGTAACAAGGACAGGGTTACCAAAATAACTCTTGCTTTCCCTAGAAAGAAGGGCTGAAAGAGCAACCAGAGGGTGGGGAGGAGGGGAGGAGGAGGATAAGAGATGAGATGTGGTAAAAAAGCCCACAACCTGCCTGAAATGACAGAGCAACAGACCCTTTACACATTTTTTGTGGGTTATGCAATGATGTTTGACAGCTTTGGATTCCACAGAATCCAAGAATGAGAAGTGTGAAGTGGGTGCACCACCATATAGTAGAAAATAGTAACCTCAATGAGATATAAAGACTTTTTAGGTCATGGAAAGCTGGGATTTCCCAAGGAAGGACTTTCATGATGGATACTCAATCTGCTGCTATCTTTGGATGCCAGCCAGCATAGATATGTGTTCTGCCGGGATAGATCATGGCTGATGGTGACACCCAGAAGTTAAAAGGAAAGAACTTTAGAGTGTTATCATGATGTGACAAACATTGAGTGACCTGCACTGAATCCAAACCAATAATCAGAGATCAGATCAATTGAGAAAAAGTAAGACAATGTTTTGGTTTTGTGCTGATGGATTCCATGAAGTTTTGCTTATTTACACATCAATCTAACACTCATAGCAAGGCTTGTGACATGCAGAACATTAGTAGTATCAATGTACATTCATGTGAATTGCAAGGACACAGGTAGACAATGGACAAATCTATATATATTAATACTGAAGGACCAATTTTGTGCTCCTCCTAGCGGTCGCGTCACGTTTTTCTCGGTACTGTAACCTGGACTGAAAGAAACTTCGTACCTGTAAGAGTGCATTGCACATCGTGCCAATAGTCAAACTTCAACTCTGAAGCAGAATAAACACTTTGTTTTACATTTGTTTACATGGCGACATGTGACGTCACCGCTGAGAGGCGTCAGGACGTCATGACATCATCAGTCATTCGCTGACATCATTACGTCTGTCGTCGACAGACCGTCACTGCTGAGAGGTGTAATTCCATTCCTCGAAAATAGCGTCTGCAATGTAAAACCCTCTTCTGCACATGCTGACGACCTCAGAATGTGAATTTGACACAAAAAAATGTAACAAGAAACATTGTATCTTCTATATATTAATACTGAAGGACTAATTTTGTGCTCCTCCTAGCGGTCGCGTCACGTTTTTCTCAGTACTGTGACCTGGACTGAAAGAAACTTCGTACCTGTAAGAGTGCATCGCACATAGTGGCAATAGTCAACTTTCAACTCTGAAGCAGAATAAACACTTTTCGTTGAGACAGTGCAGGGAGTGAAGAGGCGGGGGCAAAGGTAAGCAAATTTTTGGGCGGGGGTAAGCAAATTGAAAGCGGGAAATGGGGTGGGGGATGAGTGGGCGGGGGCTGGGGTGAATTAAGCAGGGTTGAATGTGAGGGGGTGGACAGGGGGCGGGGGTCCAGGGGCAAGTGGGGCGGGGAATCAAGAGACCAGTGTGTGTGTGTGCGGGGAGTGAAGAGGCGGAGGCGGGGCTGGGGTAATTAAATTTTTTGGCGGGGGTAAGCAAATTGAAGGCGGTGGGGGGATGGGGCAGGGGTGGGGGATGAGTAGGCGGGAGCAAGCACACCCTGTCCAGTCCATGTCCCTCGAGTATCGGTGAGCTGGTGAGGGTGGTTGACTGAACGGAATCTGTCTGTTACGGGGTTTCGGCTTGTACATATTAAATCGCTAGTATATGGCATTTGAATCTATGTTTTGATGATGAACCACAGATGGCTTATAAATAAATGAAAGCAAGCTTCAATTAGTCTGGAGTCGAGTGGCCTGTTTCTGTACTCCAGCTAATGGCCAGAAGGGAGTGATAAAGGAATGTTAATGTAAGAACAAAGAGGGAGGAAGGGTTGTGGAAATAAATGCACGCTGAAAGTGAACACCAAGTTCAGGCATTCAGCTTTTTCAGAGCAGAGTCTGAGATTGAGAAGGTAAGCTATTTAACAGCAACTGCCAACAACCAAATATTCTGCCTCCAAACATGGCCAGGAAAGATGGGTAGGATAACTGCAGATAATATGGGGAAACCTGTTCAGAGAAAGCAAATTGCTGTGAAGGAACTCCTAGGTCATGTCATTATTAAATGCAGGGGATATTGAAGACCAGAAGGTAGACCTTGCTCGTTGTCATGAGTGAATATCCAACTTCAGCAGGAATTTGGCAGTTCTCCAGCAAGAAGAAAGATGATTACTTTCAGAACGACATAAAGTCATGTCGACATGACAGAACGACAGAACGACATAAAGTAGTCGAATGGGGCTGAGGAGCAGCAGGACAGGTTGTCAGGAAAGAGTCATTACCAGGTACAGGGGGATCTTGGTATCATTTCAAAAATCTGAGTTGAGAAGTGAGTCCTCTCAAATCATGAGAGGGAAAGAGAGAGAGAGAGACCGAGAGAGACAGAGAGACAGAGAGACAGAGAGAGGAAGACAAAGAGGAAGAGGAAGAAGAGGAAGGAGAGGAAGAAGAGGAAGGAGAGGAAGAAGAGGAAGAGGAAGAAGAGGAAGAGGAAGAAGAGGAAGAGGAAGAGAGCACCCCAAAAGGGGTTGTGAGACCATTGTAACACCAATCTGTCTTTATACGTGTCCACATCTACACGTTTTCACTTTAATTTTTTTTTTCTGCTGCAACTGCTTGTCCGATCGATGCAAAACTTTAAACAAAGGAGCGGCTCCACGTGGAGAATATTTTATTGTTAACTGATGTCAAAGGTCCCATGGTACGGCAGCGATATTGGATTAAAGGAAAAAAACTTGGACATCATCTTCTCCGAAACTACTCCACAAAAAAAAATTGGTAATTGGCATCTGGCATCAACTCCCCATGGGGTATATTGGGTAACAATGATGACATCATCGGTGAGGTGGAATTCCAGACATAATTGGTCGAATTGAAATCCTTATTCGAAACTTCATACATTGATATACGACCCAATGCAAGTGATGAATTAAATTTACGACGCCATCGGTCACGTGGTCTGGTGGTCATCTTGGATTGAAAATAAAAAATAAAAATTCTTCTCCAGAACCGCTCAACAGATCCATGCAAAACTGATGTGGTTCCATTTATACTCTGGTACTGATAGTGCTGTGAGGTGTGGCGGTTCCATCTGACTTGTTACCAGTTGTAACTGGAGTGAGTCGGTGTGTACTGGCCCCAGCACTTTTCAGCACTTGTATGGAATGGATTCTGGGGAGGATGTTAGAGACCTAGCTGCGGTGAATCATTTAGGAATGTCAAGATATCTGGCCTTGATTTCAGAGTATGCGGTCATCTTTGCGGAGACTCAAAGCTTGGCCTCTACGGACGTGCACGTCATCATCACGACGTCAAGCACTCAACCCATTGCATGCTTATCTATTTATTGAAAGTGATTTTTCTTTGTTTATGATGGGCGCATGAGGGATGAAATGCGCATCGACCACGATGCTGTGGGGGGTTGAGGGTGAGTGTTGTGTTTGACTTTGGTATTTGTTGCTTTGAGCACAGAATGTTTGTGAGCTGCCCTGGGGGCAGCACTTTTTGTATGCATGCTTTGCCATCTTGATAAAAGCTCTCCTGCATAGGGTCCGAGTGAGTTCAGATGCGGTGATTGTACTACTGCAAATAGTCCCCCTCATCCTCAGCAGGAAAAGGCTCAATAATCCCAACAGAAGACATTGATGATGAGGCAGGAGAACTGGTAACCAATATGGAGGTTTTCTCACCATTCACATGTTAGGCGAGAGAGATTGGCGATTGCGTAGATCGTTTTTTTTTTTTTTACTGGGACAAGCTATCGTTTTATGAAAAAAATTAAAAAAAAAAATTAAAAAGATTCCTTCACATCGATATTCTTGCTAAATAAATGAAAATAAGTCTCAAAATCTTCAGTTTGCGAGACCATACACCATTTTTCCCGTTATCAAAATTTCCAATATAAAATGGACAGTTTGGAAAATGTAGTATCGCGTTGATGATATATTTTCAATATCTTAGATGATAAGATCGAGATATCACCCAGACATAGTACTGCACACACCTACGGGCTAAGTATATGGATTAGTAAGAAAAATATACTTGGTTCATTTTATACCTTTGTAGCCGAAGGCGAGAGGCATTATGTTTTTGGGTGTGTGTCAGCTTGTTACCGGTTTTTAATCTACGAAATGTCCCAGGTCTACAAGAGCTTTGTGTTGCTACTGCTGTCGTCGTTGTTGGGATTCTTGTTGGGGATCGATTTTTGAAATGTGCACCCATTGGTCGGACAGCTGCCTGACCACACCCACATTTGTCACTCGACTAATCAGCAAAGCACCCAAACAAAATGGTATGGCCACCATCTTGTTTTCTGGTGACATAATACCTGTAGGCCTCTGCCGATTAATACACTGTCCGGCTTTGTCGAGTCATTTTTACATTGGCTTTGTTTGGGTCGAGTGTTCATTACGATGAGGGACTCCAAAAAAAATCTAATCCTCAGTCAAATAAAAATTATTAGTAAGGTTTAGTCAAGCCTGTATGCGGCTCCCTATAAAAGTAACAATACATAATTTTTTAACGGCCCCAGATTGGGATTAAACAATCCACGACTGTGTGATGAATCATCTAGTTCTAATATAACTGCAACGAATCAACTCTTTTAAGGCTTTAAATGCGCGTTTCCCAATCAGCCCGTTACCGGATTTTTAAACCCAAGTCATTCACGCTAAATGGTGAAGTCACATACCCCGAATGACCACGTACAGGTTTTTATGAGCAAAATGTTTATGACCACAGAGTGTGTGCGGGAGAGCGAGAAGACATGAGACGGGGAGACATCCACAATGCTGCACAGGTAATCCACACAAGATAGTGCAGATTACATCATCTAATCTATCTAATCTTAAGCATTCACGAAGAAATATGAACAGACCCGGCACAAGGTTAATGAGACAGATTAGATGATGTAATCTGAGTTGTGGGTAATGATTTTTTTTTTTATTCTCATACCCAGCTTTCACCACATAGACGACACATGGGGCATGAGCAAAGATGAGGGAGTTGAGTGGACAGAGGAGGCGAAAAATATTTATATTGTCTCACAGGTTGTGACCACAGTGCGGTCATTGTTATTTATTACCACAACAACCTGTGAACCACTGAAGAGATTTCAACCAAACTAGGTACAAGTATAAACTGTAATACAGAAATAAATTGGGCACATTTTTTGGTTCAGAAGATCAGAGGTCAAAGGGCGTTGTGCCCTTAAATTGAAAATAATCTTGTGACTGCACTATCTTGCGAACCACTGAAAGGATTTCAACTAAACTTGGCACAACATGTTAAAGGTCAAAGGTCATGTGCCCCTTGAAAATCATCTTGCATACCAAAAATAAAGTTAAAAGCATTTGATATCGCTCTTCTACTTAGGTTTGTTTCCCCCTCTTTCTCGTAATAGCATGGTGGCACAGCACAACAATTGTGCACTTTCTTATACAAGTACCAAACTTTGCACATATGTTAAGAAATGTATTTTGAGTTATTTTAGATACAGAGGCATCTTGAAATTTAATGGTTGGCCACTTTCCAAGATGGCTGTCCAAATGGTTCTCAAGTATATAAAAAAAAATGGTGGATGGCCGTTAGTCTGGAGGTATCCCGTGTGATCGGCGAGTATGAGAATGCTCTTCCATCACAAGGATAGGGACATGGACACTCAACATCATGATCAGCTAGCTAGCATTCAAACAAGGTATTTCAAAGATGTCAATGAGCTCGTAGATGTGAAGGAAGAACTTATCAATCCATTTAATCAGGAAAGTAATGAAATGATCATTCTTGAGACAAAGGAGATTGCTGACCCTGATGCGGTAACAACCATGCAAAAGACGCATATATCAGGAAAAAAGCAATTTGATGCCTTCACCAAAGAACACCTCATGGAGAGAACAGATTTCATTCATGATACCATCACGAGAAATAAGTTCTCCTTATTTGGATCCACCTCAAACAAAACAGCTGATAATGACAAAAAAGGTGATCTCCGTCAAGAACAATGGGCCCCCAGCTCCCACTCTTTTTCTCTTTTTTAAGGCTGCATGTGGGATGCCAGACAAGTGATATAAATTTAGATAATTTATTCTGGCAAGAAGAGCAAGCATGTCCTCCATCACTCTCCACTGCTTGAAAGCCACATCTTGGTAACAAAAGTTACCTCTTGTCTTGGCTGGAAGATAATGCGAACACAAATTCAGCAGCCACTTTGGTGACTACAGTAGTACTGGATGGAGCTGTGGTAATACAGTCACTTAATCCAGTGCAGGCAAAGACTTCAAACGAGTATGCAGACAAGGACATCATCTCCAACATCCTGTCACAACTGAGAAATGGCACACCACTGGATTTATTTTGGGACAGGTACATTACTGATAAAATTAAAGAGCAAGCGGTCTGACACCCCACCCTGCTCACCAAACTCTTCCGATGCTATCCAAGGCAATCTCCACTCATAGCTCGCAGACTTCCTCTCCTATCACAGCCAATGAGAGGCCTTTAATGCAGTTCTCTCATCCCTTCTTCCTGTCAAGGCTGGAGTTCCTCAACATAGTGTTCGGGGCCCTGTTCTTTTTCTGGTTTTCATCAATGATCTCTTTGACGCTCTGTAAAATCCTCTTTATCTCTTTGCTGATGACTCCACCCTCTGCCGTGCCATCTATCATCACTCAGACCGGCAAGCAGCAGATTCTTTACTCTCTGCACATCTGGATAAAATCACAAGCTGGTCAATCACTTGAAACATGTGTTTCAACCCTGACAAATCTCACTCTCACTATGTCTCTCCGAAAGGACAGTCTGGAAACCCCCCTGCCCCTCTCCTGCAACCCCTCACCACACCCTCCAATCTACTTTCTCAACAATCCTCTTGAAGAAGTCCTTTCATTCAAGCTTCTGTGTCTCACCATCTGCCATGATCTTTCCTGGGAAAGCCACGTTTCCAAGCTGGCCTCCAAAGCCAGTCACCGACTGGGCATCCCCTGTTGTGCAAAACACTTCCTTGGCACACCTGACTTCTGACTATGTACAAAGCTTTCAACAGCCTGATGGGGTACTGTTCTCCAATCTGGGCTGGTGCTACCGCCTCTCACCTTTCCCGGCTTCACGCTGTAGAAACTAGGACATTTAAGATCATCGATATCTCCAGCGATGAGGCCAAGTCTTTGGGTCTCTCACTCACTCACTGCAGGCAGGTCAGTGGGTTGTTTTCTGCCATCTCCTCCATAGCATAGCCCCCCCCTACTCCGTCGTCATCGTCCCCCCCCCTCTGCTCTGTCTGCAACCTGTCATCCCCCCCCATCCCATTTCCACAAGGCGTGTTTTTCCCCACCTTTGGCACAAACTCCCACACTCTCTTCAATCCCACTCTTCCCTCCAGGTCTTCAAAACAGCTGTTCACTCCTTATCTTCCCCCATCCAAAGGTCAGGTTGGGTCAGGTTTGGGAGCATGTGCCGGAACAACGCCCACCAAAAACCATGATCTTTTCTACCCCTGTTAATCCACCCCAAACCCACCTCTTCAAATTCCCTGCTTTCCTTCCTGAAAGTTCATGTAGTGTCTATCTTGTTTACCCCATGTACCCCACCCCATCCCTCTCCCTTCCACAGATATCCTCATGTCTCTATTCCCCACTCCTTTGTGCTTCCCTCTCCCACCCCTCGTCGCTCCTGCTCCCTTTGCCATTCGTTCGTTGTGTTAGCTCTTATTTGAGCCTCGACATTTTTAAATTTTTTTAAATAAACGTACAAAGGAACAGCCAGAGCAGAACGTGTCACAGGGGTGTTCAGAAAGGTTGTTGGACGTGTCGCTGCACCTAAAAACTGCCAGAATTTCCTCTGCGTGGATCAGAAATAGAAGGAGTTATTCAACTTTCTTTCATAGAATACCGGACTGTACATGCGTGAGCACCAAAGCATGGGAAAGGAAGTTGTTGTGACATTGAATATACCTGTTCCCTGCATTCCAGCCCAAGAGAGACTTGATTTTCAAGCACCATGCAACCACGAAGGGGTGGATATCCGTTTGGTGCTTCATGCAGTTCACACTGCACAGCATGATCATAGTACTCTCATACACACTGTAGATACAGATGTTGTTGTTCTTAAAGTAATGGACATTCAAGCACTTCCAGACGACAACTCTAAGTTATGCATTTCTTTGGGATGGGGAAAATGTTTCATGACATGCCAGCCCATGAGATAGCAGTCAGCCTTGCACCAGATACATCACACACACTTCTGTCTGATGTTTTATCCTTCGACAGGGTGTGACATAGTGTCAACCTTCATTGAGCATGGAAAAATAATGGCCTGAATATTTCTGCCAGAACGTCGCACAGTGCTCCCAACAAATATAAATTAAAATACCTTAAATGGGAATTTATCTGCCGTGAATAAGAGAGAAGCTGACGTTCCAGGCCTTACTCTTCGTCGGAACAAAAGAAAAAGGGCAATCCTAAGCCTATTCAACGCAATACATTCGGGAGGAGAGTATGAGACAATCGAGAGGTTTGTCATTCTTCTGTACAACAGGACAAGTAACTGCATGGATGTAGTTGTTGCAAGAAGAAACTTGTTTGTCATGAATAAGTATAATTAAGTTGAGCATTTTCCCGACTAAAGCTGCACTTGAACAACACACCAGTAGAGCGGAATATCAATGTGGACATGTGCGGGGTCAAGCACCAATTCCACATCCTGAACTTACCTGTCCTTCCTCTGAGTGGGGCTGGACCAAGAATCTCTCTCATTGGCTGCCTGCTATTCCAGCATCTATAAACAAGGCTACCTGAGACTGAAGCATAATAATTGATTTATTGTGAGTTTACGAAACTAGTACGTGCCCGTAAAAAAAAATATAATAATAATAATAATAAATAAATAAACCACACAGGCTAGGCCGTTTCTTCGCTCTCACGTGCCCGTCCGTGCGTGACCCGGAAGTTCGATATTTTTCGCAGTCGCGATTATTCGCAATTTATTTTTAAACCCAATTATTCAATTGGCGCCAACATATTTTACCTTTTCACAATGTCGTGGGCAAGGAAAAACAAGAAGAGAAGAGAGAGAAAAAAAATTTACTTCCTGGTTCGGAGCATACTAGCACTCTGATGTTCCCGAAATTTATACACCGTCTAATATGAAAACGATCATAACTTGGGCCATTGTGTTTATCTATAAATGCGCATAAGAAAAGAGAAATTATTAGAATACACGAAATCATCACTATCCGGAAGCCCGTACGTTGTAACCCGTAATGGGGAACGTGGCTGTGCTTCCCTTCCCCATCGGCCACGCCCACACAACGTGTCTTGTCATTGGTTTGGTAAATAAATGGCCATAACTTGGGAACCACTTGTCCGATTGATATCAAACCTTGAAAAGGCACATCCTCAGGTCCCCAGCAATATAGCTGGCAAGTTTCAATTAGATCGGACCAGAGGTTGTCGAGAAACAGCGGTCACACACACACACACACACACACACACACACACACACACACACACACACACACACACACACACACACACACACACACACACACACACTGCTGGAATTATAGATAGAGGATGCGGGTCTTCACGATGCACGTGCAAAAAAAGGCAGCACTCCAATACACAGCTCTTTGTTCCTGTGGAGGAGAATTTTCTTTAAAACCTAGACTTAATTTCAGGAGTCTTGTATAGAAGCTTGTCCATGGAAATATTATTTCTATTCTTTAAAAATGGATTAATTTGTAGCCCACAGGAAAATTTGTGAATATGTTTTGGGTTTTTTTTGGTTTTTGATCTGGCAGTCATCTTGGTGGCTATTTTTGAAAAATGGTGACTATTGTATGGAATCTAAAAATATAAGCATGTTTACACATTTGGTGGCAATCTTGGAAAATAGCTACCCAGTAGGGTCCCACGGTACAATTTTTCATATAAATATACCGTGATTAGAATTCTGAATATACCTGGAAAAAAACAAACAAACCAAAAAACCCCCGAAATATCACCAACAAATTGAAGAAAGGTATTTACAATCTTTCAATACCATAAATGATTTAAAAAGCTTGGATGCACTCGGCATCTCGGCTAAACATGGAACAGCAACGGTGAAACGTTTGACTTCCAAGACAAACTAGGAAGTAAGTACAGTAGGTTTTAACTTTTAAACCTCAGCATTGAGGCTTTCAGATTCGTACAAACAATTGCGTTTTTCCTTGCCCTCGTGGCTGGTATTAAAGCAATTGCTAATTGGTTATTTATATGAATCGGATGTGATTTAGAAAGCCTGAGCCGAGTTGGTGATCCGTGATAGTCATACTGGTATGAACTATGAACTAGTTCCCGTTCCCAAAATAAGATAAGTCTTCAATTTGTATTTGGAATAGAATTCCAGTTCCCACCCGTTGTTTCGAGGGATGGGGTAGGGAAATGGCATTAAGTTTAGCGTATTTCATTCCCTGAGTAATGTCCCTGGTCCCCTCGTCTCAACTCTCCAACTTTTGTCTTTTAGTCAAACAATCCATCTTTCAATCTCTCTTTAATCCTTCAGTCTTCCATCTAACAATCCACCTTTCAACCCTCTTTAACTCCAGATACTCATCCATCGCTGGCACCTCACCCTTTAACTTCCAAAAGTAACTCACCATCTCCTCAGTCCTCACCATTCTGCCCTTTTTGCCGTTCCACCCCCATAATTCCCATGGGAAAATTCCCTCACCTGAATCCACCCATTCGTTCCTTCATCTCAAACCCCTCTCATCATCCTTCCACTTCCCAACCCCCACTTCACACGCTCCTGTTCATACCACATCTGAAACCACCCCTCCCCCCCCCACAAATAGTAGTTAGTTCCCTCAACACAATGACCCAAATAAATTACCTCATTAACTCTACCTGGAGGCTAGACAAAGGATCCCTCAGCATGTGCAAATCATCATGGAATTAAATTTCTCTCTTGTTAAATTATTTCCTGCAAGATTCCCCAATAAAACCCCATCATTGGCACTATGATTATCTTGTCCTCATTGTATCAGATAAACAACAGCTGCTCCCTATTTGTAGGGTGGAATTTTAAATAAACCCATTATACCAGTGTTCTGGAAAAAAAAAATAATCAGTAGATGTTGGGATAGCTGGGATACTAACAATGACCAAATCGAAGAAAGGTGTTTACTAGCCAGGAGGTGACGGTGGTTCGCGGCCATTATTGAACAATGCCACGATAGGTACAATTGAATCAGTGGAAGCTTTTGAGGAAGCCCGACCGTAAAAACCTATCTCTTCCGTCAAAAATGACCAAATCAAATCGGATTTTTTTATTTGTTGTACTCATGGACATTACGCACAGCTTCTAGGAAATGAAATTGCGAGATAAAAAAAAGAGAAAAGAAATAAATAATAAACAAAAATAAATAAAAAGTTCAAGTGGGTGTGGCTCCGCCCACAAGGGGCATGGGACGCCCCTCATGCAAAGACACATCTGAACCATGATATCTAGCTTGTGTCCAAGTTTCATCAAGATCGCATCAAACGTCACGGAACTATGCTCTGGAGAGAGTCACAAACAGACACACACAACGAAAATAGTGGTCACTGCTGGCGCCCGCGAACCAACAATTTTTAAATACCGTACATAGACTACACGATGTAAAAACCTCTGATGGACTCGGCTGCATATGGAACAGTGGAACGTATGATGTCAACACGTACCAGGAAGTAAGTAAAGTATGTTGGTTCGTGGGCGCCAGCAGTGACCACTATTTTCGTTGTGTCTGTGTGTGTCTGTCTGTCTGTCTGTTTGTGACTCTCTCCAGAGCATAGCTCCATGACATTTGATGCGATCTTGATGAAACTTGGACACAAGCTAGATATCATGGTCTCGTTGTGTGTTTTTGTATGAGGGGCGTCCCACGCCCCTTGTGGGCGGAGCCACGCCCACTTGTAATTTTAATTTTTTTTCTCGATTTTTTTCTCACAATTTCATTTCCTGGAACTGTGCGTAATGTCCACAAGTACAACACATAAAAAATCCGATTTGATTTGGTCAATTTTGACAGAATGGATAGTTTTTTACGGTAGGGCTTCCTCAAAAGCTTCCACTAACTCAATTGTACCTATCGTGGCATTGTTCAATAATGCCCGCGAACCATCGTCGCCTCCTGGCTAGTCTAATCTTTCAACCTTCAGCATCCGGGCTCCGTACAAACAGTCAAGTTTTTCTTTGCCCTCGTAGCAGGTTTTAAAACAATTGCTAATTAGATATATATATATATATATATATATATATATATATATATATATATATATATATATATATATATATATATATATATATATATACATATACATATATATACACACATGAATCAGGTGTGCTTTTGAAATCCTGTGCCGAGTCAGTGATCTGTGATACCGGTATAATCATTATTATATCACCGTTACCAATACTGATCTGGTTTTAAAGCAATCATTTTTAATGCAAGTTGAAGTTGGAAATAAAATAACCATTCTCATAATGGGGGGAGGGGAACCCTGCGTGAGATTATGTTGAAAATTTACCATGTCTCAATGATGTGTACGTCATATATGAATACGTAATGAACCATTGGACCATCGTGTATTTTTGGAACCTGTGTAAAACAAATGAATCATCTTTTTCTTTTTTAATAATACTGATATACCGGTATAACCCTTCCGGTATGTTGTTGTTCGTCTTTCAGCTGCTCCCGTTTGGGGTCGCCACAGCAGATCATCCGTTCTGATCCGCATACTGATTTGGCATAGGTTTTACGCCGGATGCCCTTCCTGACGCAACCCTGGTCACCTCTTACGACACAGGGATAAGGATTGGGTTTCGCCATGATTCTGGGCTGCCCTACACCCTCTCATAGCGTGGTCCAGCGCAGAGCACCCGTCATCAAGCGATCCTCCAACCAAAGCCTCCGAGTCGCCAGATTACATATGCACGCCACTATGCCCGGTATAACCCTTCCGGTATATAGATATCGGGAAATAAATACATAAATGAACGATACCGACGGAGCGACCCAGGAACATTTTTTCCAAATACCTCGATAACAAGTTTTACTTGGTGTTGCTTCTTGAACATGTGTGCCAAATTTGGTGCTTGGATAAGAAAGTGCACAATTCTTCTGAAATGAAGAGCAATGCTGCTGAACTACAATCTTTAAAACGAGATGAAGCACAACAGTGGATTGACATCCAACGCGAACAGCTAGGCATATCGAGAACACTTTTGTGTCCAATTCTATTTTATAGTTTAATAGATATGCCTCGTTATACATTTTTGGACTATTGTGAATATCTCATTCATACAACACGTTTCGTGGCCTATGATGATTATGACCAAAACAAGCGACGGCAGGAGGGTCATTCCATGTCAAATCATCAAAGAATCTGCCGTCATCTCTCAGATTTTTGTAAAACTTTGGGAACCAATTGGGACCCATGAAAAACGGCAAGAACTCAAATATTTTTGCTAACAGCCTCTTAATTAGTGATACAGACTAACGAACTTTGGACTAATTAGCACGACGAATTCAAATGGCCATATCTCTAAAAGTATAACACCTAGAGAGCTGGTTTTGGTGTCATTTTAAAGGTATTTTCATGCCCTATGAATTTGTCTGGGCAACATTTTCCTACCTCCAACCACAAAAAGTTATCACAAAATATAAACTTCAATCGTGAATCCCCAAAAAATGTATCCTTCAAATTTCCTCAAATTCATCCCAGAGGTACCTTATGATGTCAAGAAGCTTCCACATAAATTTTGTGATGGGCACTCCAATAGTTTCTGAGATATGAGCAATAATGTACATGTACGTATGGCATATAGGTTCGAAAATCAGCATTTGTAATGTATTATACAATCAATAACTGAGTTCAAGTACACAGTGTTCACTAACCTGACTTAGGCTTTCAATTTCCTCTTCAATGCAGCAAACAAAGCAGCACTAGTTTCTTCCCCTCAGGCCCAGTTGAAAATGAAAGTATACTGATACTTCAAAGCAATTGATGGTCGTTCCCTGTGTTCCCTATGTCAATGTGGCTAGGATTAGAAATGATTATATAATACATGACAAATGCTGATTTTCTAGAACCTACTTATGCCATATGTACATGTACATTAGTTGCTCATATCTCAGAAACTATTGGAGTGCCCATCCACAAAACTTATGTGGAAGCTTCTTGACATCATAAGGTACCTCTGGGATGAATTTGAGAGAAATTTGAAGGATACATTTTTGGGGGGATTCACGATTGAAGTTTATATTTTGTGATAACTTTTTTGTGGTTGGAGGTAGGAAAATGTTGCTGAGACAAATTCATACTTGGTACTATGAAAATACCTTTAAAATGACACCAAAACCAGCTCTCTAGGTGTTATACTTCTTTAGAGACTATGGCCATTTGAGATTCAAAGCGACGTGGTGCTTAACAATTAGTCCAAAGTTCGTTAGTCTGTATCTCACTAATTAAGAGGCTGTTAGCAAAAATATTTGAGTTCTTTGCCGTTTTTCAATGAGGTCCCAATGTGGTTCCCAAAGTTTTACAAAAATCTGATGGATATGACGGCAGATTCTTTGATGATTTGACATGGAGATGACCCAAGGACTCAGGGCAGGACAGGACAAGGAGGAAAAGCATAAATAAAACAAAGGATAATTTCCATAAATGTATGGCACACTCACATTTTCTACCACCTGCAGAGGGTACCTTGCATCAAGCGAGAACAAGAAAACACTCAAATCAAACAAAAGGATAAATTTGTTGAACAAAGCTGACTTAAAATTAAAAAAAAAAGAATGGTTGCCAGGGCGACAAACGAATGTTGGAACAAAGGTGTTTATAAATGTTAAAAACGTGTTGATAAATCACATGAAGAGGAAATAACACGGATTTTCTTCGGGGATGGGGAAAATGGACATGGTCGGATGGCTGCAATGTGTTAATTTTCTGGTGCATCTCATGACTGCATAATATCCTGCAAGAAAAATATTCCAACGAAACCAAAGTTGTTTCAAAATATCCAATATAGGCAGGAACAACAAATTAGTCTGGTAGGACCCAGCAAAATAATCTAGCGGGACAGAAATTACAGGTACGCAGGTACTGCTGTGTGTATAGGTTGTTTCCATGTGGAAGTGGAGAGGGAAATAACACTGAGCAACCTTGACACGTGTCTGGGGATGGATGGACCAGAAGTGAAAAAACCAGAGAACCAAGATTTAGAGTGTGGCTTCCTGTCTTTGGTGGTTCAAGAGTGAATGACCTTGTTGCTCGGCCTCATGCTGATATACAAATGTAATACCTCCAGGATTCTGGATCTCTATTCTCAACACAAAACTCTCAACTTGCACTGGATCTCTGGATCTCACCACAATCATGTATTGCAGGGGCCCCAACCCACAGGGGATTGGTACTTCATCATGTAAGGTTGGCACCCAATTAATGTTTTGCTTTGCAACTTTCTCTCTCAAAAACTCTCAATTATAAATGCAATTGACAGTTGTATCTGACAAATCTGCTTGAATCATTTTAATATATATGCAATTGATGATCATTGTAATGAACCCCAGGTTTGCTCTCAATGCCCAATGGTTTTATACCATGTGAAGCATGCACACATCCTCTCAGCATCAGCCCAGGGGTTGTCGTCTTGGAAGAAATATCTTCCGAGATATAGTTTAGATTTCTTGCGACGTTAAAACATAAACAAATGCAAACCAGCATCTCATCAACAGATTAAAAAAAAAAAAAAACTCTCCTCAACTAAAGATAATGTCCCTCAAAGGAACACACCAAAACACACACACACACCCCCAAAAACACCCCAAACACACACACAAACACACACACACCCCCAAAACACCCCAAACACACACACACACAAACACACACACAAACACACACACACAAACACACACACACACCCCAAACACACACACACAAACACACATACACACACCAAACTCAGACAGACCACACACACACACCAAACACACATACACACACACCAAACTCACACAGACCACACACACACCCACACACACAAAAACACACCAAACACACACACACAAACACACATACACACACACCAAACTCAGTACAGTTACCACACACACACACCAAACACACACAAACACACACACACACCCCAAAAGCACCCCCCAAACACACACACACACACACACACACACACACAAACAAGCACACCAAACTCAGACCACACACACACACACACACACACAAACACAAACACACACACACAAACACACACCCCTCAGCTTCACTTCCACAGCTCGCACACCATTTGAAGACTTACCGGTCCCAGTGGACACACCTCCCCGCCCCCTCCGGATCTCCCACACCACTCTCTCCCCTAATAAAACGAACAGACGTGCCGATTAGCGCACCTCGCTGGACGTGACAATAAACGGAAAGATTTCTCTGAAAAAACCCGAACAGTGAAGTGAATTATAACTCGCACATCGTACAGAAACGATACCAAGGACGGTGAAAACCATATTTACTTTATATAAAAACCACAGCTGAGCCGCACAAAGGACACAAGCAACCCTTCTTGGGTAGAACATCACGCTCCGAAGCTCCTTTACCCGTGTAATGAAGCGGAAGGTTTGCAGCACAGAAGAGAACACTGTGGAGTAATAGTCGGCGCTCTTTTGGACACAGAGATCTACCGCCAATTCGAAGGGAAAATTACACCAACAAAATGGATTGGTGTTGTCGTTGTAAAAATCCCGCAGTTTACTCTTTTAGTTGATGAACATATTTACGAGCCGGAGGAGAAAACACGCACAAAAATTAATGACACGATGTAATGTATTAGTTTTTTTTTCCTATTAAATCGTTACATTCAAATTATAGCTCCACACGAAAAAAATATATAAAAGAAAACCGGACTAGTGAACAACGCTCTCAATCGTAAATTTCACCGCCAAACGCTGCCCGCCTCTCGGTGGAAATTTCCTTTTTAATCTGACGTTTTCATCTTCTCGCTCATAAATAAAATAATGTTTTAAATCACATTAATATTATTAGTGGAGTACCTGCCGTACGGGCGATCGTTGTCCCAAGCGTGCAACACGTTCTTCTGAGCGAAATATACACATTTATTTGGGCGCTGTATAGGCAACAGACCCACGCTGTATCCGGCAAACAAAAAAAACTCCCGGAGTGCAATCAACCCACAATAGCTGCTCGAAAGTAGTAGCGCGACAAACAAACAAACAAATCAGAAAAATCATTTCGTAGACCGACGCTTGACAAAGACAGAACAACAGCAAGAACTGCACTTGGGGTCGAAGCACAGACCTCCACTCTTACTCACCAGCCTGAGTAGTTTACCCTTTGGATCCCAATAATGGGCTGTAGTAGGGCAAGCTAAATAGGTCCCACGAACACCCCCACCGAGTACTCATGCAAACATACGTTTTTTTAGAATCCTGAGAGGTGCCCAGTTAACATTTTTAGATGTTTACAAAGAAAATTATGTTGGTCTTGAGGTCTATTTAGCTGCACCATCTTGGATTTTTGACATGCCCAATTATAGGAAAACAGAAAATTTCATAACTTTTGAAACCATAAAACATGCAAAAATACAGATTTTGAAACATCTATTCCATGCAATTTTGACGTGACAAATTTATTAATCTTATCATTTTTAATAATTTCATGATGTCTTAATGGGCCATACTTCTCAAAAATGGTAAAAAACATGAAAAAAAACATGCCTACAAGGAATATATATATATATATATATATATATATATATATATATATATATATATATATATATATATATATATATATATATATATATATATATATATATATATATATATATATATATATATATATATATATATATATATATATATATATATATATATATATATATATATATATATATATATATATATATATATATATATATATATATATATATATATATATATATATATATATATATATATATATATATATATATATATATATATATATATATATATATATATATATATATATATATATATATATATATATATATATATATATATATATATATATATATATATATATATATATATATATATATATATATATATATATATATATATATATATATATATATATATATATATATATATATATATATATATATATATATATATATATGTAAAATTTTGTAACCTTGCAACATGTTTGTCAATCTTCCTAGAACTCTTAGTCCACGTTGGGCCTGGGTAAGAATAGTCTCACTCACCTTATGTATGAAGTAGAAGTACCCTAAAATGAGACAGATTGATTAAGTGATAAGATCCTGGAACTTGAATTTCAAATCAAATACAATAATAGGGAATTTATGCTGTTTCCCATTGTTGCTGTGTTATGCTTACCTTACCTAAATAATACTTTCTGTTTGTTTCAGGTGTTAAAGATTTTTTTGCATTGTATCAATGTTTGGGCCTTTACAGGCTTGAGACTGTTGAGGCAGCGGTGAAGGTCATTCGCTTTATATAAACTGACCAACAGCATTGATACCTCTGCTTGAAAATGATTTTTCCTCAATTGCTTCATCTTATTTTCTTCTGGTTTCAAGGTGCATGCAATGGTGATGGTGAGAAACTAATCTGTAGAATGTAGACAGACATAATGTGTTTATTTGGTGGAGGGTTCACATCATAGTCAAGTAGAAACTGGAACCCAACTATGCCTAAAGGAAAAAAAAAGCCCGAGCACTGAAAGTCCAGTTGACTCTCAAGCGAGAAAAAAGTCTCTTCCCTCAACTGTATCTTGCACTGTGACTGGGTATTAATGATTATGGGAATTTTACATCATTTTCGCAGTGTCAAAGCAAGATCCCTTTGAGAAAATGGCCTTCCTGCATGACATCCGTGATGAACGTTTATCTGAACCTTCAGGGTCTTCCTATCATATGGAGAATATATGCAGTCAGATACCTGATTCATTAGAAGGTGTTAAACTGTGTTAGAGATGTCATGTGATGTTAAAAATGAATGATTTGGTTTACATTTCCTGTGTTATAATTGTGCAGAAGAAAGGAAATGTAACTTCATTTGTGTTGCTTGTCCATTTGGTTCAAATGTTATGAAAATTTCTGTTTTTCAATAATTGGGCATGTCAAAATACAATATGGCAGCCAAATAGACCCCAAGACTAACCGAATTTTCTTTTGTTAACACTCTAAAAATGTAAACGAGATGCCTTTATGGATTCTAAGAAAGTATGTTTTGCATAAGTACTCAGGGGGTGTGCATGGGGCCTATTTTAGCTGCCCTACTATTGGATCTGTACCAAAATTTAATCCACTTGTTCTTCTCACCTCACCAACTCATCCACAACTTTCAGACATTTCGAGACATAGATATATAGTTTTTGGCCCGATCTATTAGTTTTAGAAATTAGGCCTGTGTTGACCTCAAACATAGTTGGTGGTTGAATTCAGTGACCTGAGATGCAAAATCCTCTTCAAATTCCGAAGTGAGTTGGATGAAAATTATGGATTTTAGAAATTTCAAAAGTTGTTGACCTTTGGCCGATGATGACCTTTTGACCCATCAACAATAAATCAGATTCTGTCGGACCACTCAACCTCACTATTTGGTGGTTTACAGAAAGATTGGTTTTGTGACCTTGTATTTGGCGATTAAGGGTGAGTGGACACACAAACAAACAAATGGGACTGATTGACATACTTGTCAAAAAAAATTTTTTTTGCCAAGTTACAAACATTGGTCCATGAATTATAGTGAGGGATAAAGAAAGAAAGGGAGTGAAAGTGAAGTTGTGAATTTAATGTTCCGTCTCTTATTTAATTTTAACATTGTTCTCAACAAAAGGACAGGGACAACGCAGGAATGATAGGCCAAGTATGGCCTTCTCATGCCGCCAAAGTTCCCTGTTTATCTTTGTATAATCTTAAGAATGGGAAGAAATGGGGAGGGGAGGGACAGAGTTGGGGGATGGGGTGAATGGAGTTGGAAGAGGGAGATTGAGATAATTGGGAAAGGAGGGGTGATTGAGGACTTGGGGTTTGGGGCAGTTGAGTACTTGAAGAAGAAAGGGGGAGGGGAGGACAGAGTTGGGGGTGGGGTGTGAATGGAGTTGGGAAGAGGGAGATTGAGATATTGGGAAAGGAGGGGTGATTGAGGACTTGGGGTGTGGGGCAGTTGAGTACTTGAAGAAGAAAGGGTTAGGGGATGACAGAGTTGGGTGTGAGCGGTTAGGGAGGGGGTGGCAGAAAGAGGAGGAGGTGTTGGGGGGGGCAGTTTGGAGGACTTGGGATTGTGCACGTGTGTGTGTGTGTGTGTGTGTGTGTGTGTGTGTGTGTGTGTGTGTGTGTGTGTGTGTGTGTGTGTGTGTGTGGAAGGGGAAGGAGAGGGGGGTGTTGGGGAGCTAAAGTCTATTTTACATTACTAGGAGCACCCACTTCCCTACGGGAGCCATCAAGGGGGGTCATGTTATTATATTTTTTGCCTATTTTACTCCAAGGGCTCCCAGGATTACACACCGATAAAAATGGTTGTGATCGGTTCAGCCGTTTTTAAGGTACCTGGGGAACAGATAGAGCGGTGAATTATCGTGAGATACCAGAATTCCCCATGAGTCCCAGATAATCCCATTTGGTCTTTGATCCTCCAGGTATTTTGGGTCCTCAACGTACTTTTTTGTTCGTGGTCCCTCTGAGTCTTTTGCGTCTTCAGGGTCTTTTGGGTATTTTAGGTACTTTGGGGTCCTTGGAGTATTTTGGGTACTCGGGGTCTTTTTGTGTGTTTTGGTTCCTTGGGGTCTTTAATGTCTTTTAGGACCTCGAGATCTTTTGTGTCTTTGGGTGTTTTCAGACTTTTGATTCTTCTGGGTATTTTTGTATTTTCGGTCTTGGGGTCCTCTGGAACTTTTGTGTGTTTGGGGTCCCTCAGAGTCTTTGCATCCTCTGGGTCTTTTAGGGGCCTTGGAGCTTTTTGGACTATTTTGGATCTTCGGGATATTTTGGGTATTCAGGGTCATTTAGGTCCTCAGGGTTGTTTGGGTCTTCAGAGTCTTTTCTGTCTTTTGGGTCTTCAGGGTCATTTGGGTCTTTTGGTTCGTCAGAGTCGTTTGTGTCTTTTGGGTCCTCGGGGGTACTTTAGGTTAAATATTTCAGGTTACAATTGTGGGTGACGAGCCTGGTGTTGGCGCAGTGGTTAGGGCAGTGGCTTGGGACCCAAAAGGTCCTGAGGTTCAAGGCCCCGTTGGAACACTGAATTAATATATGTATATATATATATATATATATATATATATATATATATATATATATATATATATATATATATATATATATAAAAACCAAGTCGAAAACACCAGGGGGTTGACTCAGCCTGCCATCCTTCCGAGGTCGGCGAAATGAGCACCAGTTGTACTGGGCCTCGGTGTATGCCCCGGTTAGAATAGGTGTACCATATCCCCGTGTGTCGTAAGAGGCGATCAGGTTTGCGTCCAGGGGAAGGGCATACGGCATAAAAACCGATGCCAAATCATTATGCGGACAACAAAACGAATTTCCATACCGGATCGGTCGAGGCCCGGGTTACCAACGACCGCCACCGGCACCAGTGGTCAGCAGGTACCAGTGGAAATTGTGCTACTGCTGGGCGAAGGAGGAGGAGAGAAGGAGACGGGGAAGGCGAGTCCGGAGGCAGTGGGAGAGGGGGAAGGGTAGAAGTGTGGAGGTGAGAGTTGGAACTCTGAATGTTGGGACGATGACTGGCGAAAGGGCGAGGAGTTGGCTGATATGAAATGGATGGGAGAAGAAAGGTGGACATACTGTATGTGTACAAGAGACCAAGTGGATGGGGAGTAAGGCGAGGAGCATTGGAGGTGAGGTTTCAAACTGTTCTACCATGGTGTGGATGGGAGGAGAAAGTTAGGATGTCGGGGTAATCCTGAAGGAAGATTATGTCAAGAGGGTATTGGAGGTAGAGGAGAGTGTCGGACCGAGTGATGAGTGTGAAGTTGGAAATTGAAGGGGTGATGATGAATGTCATCAGTGCATATGCCCCACATATGGGGTGTGAGATGGAGTATAAAGAAGATTTCTGGAGTGAGTTAGATGAAGTGGTGGAGAGTGTATCCAAGGATGAAAGAGTGGTGATTGGAGCAGATTTCAATGGACATGTTGGGGAAGGGAATAAAGAGGATGAGGAGGTGATGGGGAGGTACGGTCTCAACAAGAGAAATGTGGAAGGGCAAATGGTGGTAGAGTTTGCAAAAAGAATGGAAATGGCAGTGGTAAGTACGTATTTCAAGAAGAAGGAGGAACACAGGGTGATATACAAGAGTGGAGGAAAGTGCACACAGGTGGATTACATCTTATAAACAGGAGATGCAACCTGAAAGAGATTAGTGACTGTAAGGTGGTGGCAGGGAGAGTGTAGCTCGACAGCATCGATTGGTGGTCTGCTGCAGGATGACTTTAGAGGTGAGGTTGAGGAAGAGAGTGAGGGCTGAACCAAGGACCAGATGGTGGAAGCTGAAGGAGGAAGACTGTTGCGATAAATTTAGGGAGGAGGTGGAGACAGGCGTTGGATGGTGGTAAAGATGGGTGGGATGATTGGGCAACGACAGCAGAAGTTGTGAGGGAGATGAGCTAGGGAAGGTACTTGGTGTGATATCTGGACAGAGGAAGGAAGATAAGGAGACTTGGTGGTGGAATGAGGAAGTACAGGAAAGTATAAGGGAAGAAGGGGTTGGCGAAAAAGAAGTGGGATAGTCAGAGTAGATGAAGAAAGTACCGGCAGGAGTACAAAGGGAGTGGCGTCGAAAGGCAAAAAGAGAGGTGACAAAGGCCAAGGAAAAGGCACATGACAGAGCTGTATAGCGGGGGGGGGGGGGGGGGGGGGGGAGAAGTTGGATACAAAGAAGGGAAAAGGATTTATACCGATTGGCAAGACACAGACGGACCGAGCTGGGAAGGATGTGCTGCAGGTTAGGGTGATAAAGGACGCAAATGGGAATGTGCTGGACGAGCGAGGAGAGCGTGTTGAGAAGGTGGATGTGTAGTACTTTGAGGAGCTGATGAATGAAGAAAATGAGAGAGAGAGAAGGTTGGAAGAGGAGTGGAGAAGTTAAGCCACACCATGAAGTTGTGGGAAAGAGTAGTGGAAGCTAGGTTGAGAAGGAGAAGGTGATGATTTGTGAGCAGCAATATGGGTTTATGCCAGGAAAGAGCACCACGTGATGCGATGTTTGCTTTAAAAGAGAATGTTGATGGAGAAGTATAGGGAAGGCCAGAAAGAGTTACATTGTGTGTTTGTGGATTTAGAGAAAGCTTATGATAGGGTGCCAAGAGAGGAGTTGTGGCATTGTATGAGGAAGTCGGGTAAGTGGTGGCGAAGTATGTTGGGAATCATGCAGGGATATGTTTTTGAGGACAGTGTGACAGTAGTGAGGTGTGCGGTAGGAATGACGGACCAGTTTAAGGTAAAAGTGGGATTGCCACCAAGGATCGACTCTGAGCCCTTTCCATGTTTGCAATGGTGATGGACAGGTTGACGGACAGAGATCAGACTGGAGTCCCTATGGACTATGATGTCTTCGCGGATGACATCATGATCTGTAGGGAGAGTAGGGAGCAGGCTGAAGCGAGCCTTGGAGAGGTGGAGGTACGCACTGGAGAGAAGGGGAATGTTACGAGGTCAGTAGGAGTAAGACGGAGTACATGTGCGTAAATGAGAGGGAGGGGTGTGGTGGTATGGATGCGGTTGCAAGGAGTCCGAGGTGGGGAAGGTGGATTGGTTTAAATACTTGGGATCAACTGTCCAAAGTAACGGAGAGTGTGGGAGAGAAGTGAAAAAGAGAGTGCAGGCACGGATGGAGTGGGTGGAGAAGTTGCAGGAGTGATCTGTGACAGAAGGGTAGCTGCAAGAGTGGAAGGGGAAAGTATATAAGACGGTGAGTGAGACCAGCTATGTTGTATGGTTTGGAGGCGGTGGCGCTAACAATAAGACAGGAAGCGGAGCTGGAGGTGGCAGAGTTGGAAGATGCTGCCGATTCTCGTTGGGAGTGACGAGGATGGACAGGATAAGAAATGAGTATATTAGAGGGACAGGTGCAGGAAGGACGGTTTGGAGACAAAGTGAGAGAGGCGGGAGATTGAGATGGTTTGGACATGTGCACAGGAGGGAAGCGGAGTATATCGGGAGAAGGATGTTGCCCAGAGATGGAGCTGCCAGGCAGGAGGAGAAGAGAAGGAAGGCCAAAGAAGAGGTTCATGGATACGGTGAGGGCGGACATGCGGGTGGTTGGAGTGTCAATGGAAGATGTGGAGGATAGAGCGAAATGGAGACGGATGATCCAGCTGTGGCGACCCCTAACGGGAGCAAGCCGAAAGAGGAAGGAAGAAAGAGAATTGTGGGTGGCGTCAGGTCAGCTGTCCAAGCAATGTGTGAAGAGCCGGATATACATCCATACATACTCGCATACACTTGCTCTATGATATAGAGATAGTTCCATGAGAGTTGCATGAAGTAATTTCATTAGGACAGAAAAAGGTGAGGGGAAGAAATTCTAAAGTCCCATTCTGGATTTAGAAGGTCAAATATTACAAGCTCTTTATAGTACAGTGCTTGCACTTTGATATACTAATTTGATGAACCATACTCTTCGCATCCCCCTAAAAGCAGGGAAAATATGACGCTCCATCTAGAAAGTGTGTATGGTCCGACGATGACACAAATTGAGGAGGTTAAGGACAATTTATACACTGAACTAAACAACATTATCACAGAAGTACCAAGAACAGACAAGCCAGTCATATTGAGAGACTTTAATGCCAGGGTTGGGCAAGACCACAACATACGGTCAGGCATTGTCAAGAAAAACAGTACAGGTCAGAATAGTAATGGATTGCACCTGGCTGTCACACTGTGAAATGAACCAGCTTATCATTACAAATACAGTCTTTCAACAATCGACTAAGTTTGGCCTGCAAACCACCTGGCAACTTTATCCAAGGTCTGGACACTGGCCACATGTCATCACTCACCATGTCATCACTCACCAGATTGACCATTGCCATCACTCACCAGAGAGATCTCGAGTGACATCACCACTTAACACGTGCAATGTGAGGAGCTGAGTGTAACACCGACCATGAACTCCTTCTGGCACTACCAAGGATGAGGATCCACTGGAGACTCAAAAGGAGACATGGAGCGCAGATAACGAACGACACAAGTGAAACGGCTTGACATCAGTCAGTTGCAGAACAGTAAAACTGAGGATGCATTAAATCACTGTTCTTCATTGCATGGCCACACGAGCCACTGGTGGCCCTTTGTGGCCAAAAGAGCGGCCCCTGACGTGTGGCCAGTGATACACAAATGTGAAAACACTCCATCATAATCTGCCATAAATGCTATCAAATTGACACAATGGTTTCAAATGAGTGTTCCAAAGCGAAGCATAAAAGTAACATAACTACATCAGGATATGGTTGCAGTATACAAATAATTATGTTTGCAGCCCAGTTAACCACAACGAAGAAGAATATGTGGGGGTGTGGGCCTTGTAGCAGCCATTACGGAGTCCTGCTGGTGGTGTGGCGGCTCTCACACTGACGCCTTATCAGCAAAAGTGGCCCCCTCTAAAGAATAGTGAAGATCACTGCATTAAATGAAGCACTAAGATGTAACTTCCAGTCTTCAGAAATCTATGCAAAAACTCAGTGCCACAGAGAAATGGTCAGTCTTCAAGGAAGTTGCCTACACTGCAGCCTATGTAATTGTGTGCACTTCTACATCCAAAAACCAAGACTGATTTGATGATAGCAATCAAGAAATCATCCAACTCTTAAACGAGAAAGACAAAGCATTTCACGAACACCGAAGTGATTTGTCCTTACTTGCAAAGAAACAACGATTTAACAATAGTCGCAAACAGCTCCAACCGAAACTCCGCCATCTTAAGGACCAGTAACGGAATAGAAAAGCAGAAGAAATACAAGGATATGCAGACAAGAAACCAAAAATGTATATGATGCCCTCCGACGAATTTATGGATCACACAGAATTGGCCTTGCACCATGACAAATCAAGCGGCCAGACGGCACAGCTTTAGTGACTGATAAAGTCAGCATACTTAACTGGTCGCAGGAGCATTTTAATGAATTTCTCAACAGACCTTCAACGGTTGATGATCAGGTTATCACCGACATAAAACAACACCCAACAGATGGGTCACTTGAAAACCCACCAAGCATAGATGAAGTGAAAAAGGCCATCAGCCGATGCACCAGTGGGAAAGCATCAGGTGCAGATGGCCTGTCGGCTGAAGTCTACAAGAGTGGTAACCAGGAACTCGTTAACACATTGTTGCATGTTTATCAGTCAATATGGACTGAGGGCCAAGTACCACAAGATTTCAGAGATGCCACTGTAGATCCTATATACAAGAGAAAATGAGACAAAGCCCAGTGCGGGAACTATTGTGGCATTTCCCTTTTATCCACAGCGAGCAAGATACTGAGGTTGCTCGGGTCTTGCTTAATTGACTCACTCAAGAGATTGCCAGTTGGGTGGTGTTTGAAACACAGTGTAGGTTCTTTGGTGGTCGTGGAACAATAGATATGATATTTCTAGTCCAACAAGCCCAAGAGAAATGCAGGGAGCAGCACAGGAACCTGCATGCCGTGTTTTTTGACCTTACCAAAACCTTTCATACAGTGAACAGGGAAGCACTCTGGAGGACTCTCGGAAAGTGCGGCGACTCACCACACTTCACGAGACTTATCCACACCATTCATGATGATATGCAAGCCACTGTGTGCAATAATAGACACATCCGAACCATTCACGGTGGAAATGGTGTGAAACAAGGCTGTGTGCTTGCACTCACACTGTTCATCATCTTTGCAACTGTTTTAGGTGATGCCACAAATTAACTTACAGACAGAATCCGTATTCAGTGCAGAACCAGTGGCTGGCTGTTTAATCTGCAAAGGTTCCATGCACCTACCAAGGTCAACTCAGAGATACTTCTGGAAATCCTGTTCGCAGATGACTGCCTTCTTTTCACATTAAGCCGAGAGCCTGCAAAACATGTGACATTTGCTGCTGCTACTAAATTTGGACTGACTATCAGCCTTGATAAAGCTGAAATCATGATGCAAGCATTACCTGAGCAAATGCCACCAGTTCCAAGAATAACGATTGAGGGTACAGAAGTTAAAGCAATTCAGTCAGTTCACCGACCTCGGCAGTGTTCTCCAAAATTATGTCAACCTGGATTCAGACATAGCCAACTGTATTTACAAAGCCTCAAAAGCTTTTTGTCTGTTGAGTATCAGAATGCGGTGAGTTCGAGGCATCCATCTTCACATTGAAATCCAAGTGTACCGGGCAGTTGTCCTCACCACACCGCTCTATAGGTTGGAGGCCTGAACACTGAACAGCATACCGACACCATATAAAGCAGTTAGAGGCTTTCTATCAGCTGTGTCTGTGCTCAATCATGCACATCTCATGGCAGCAGCATGTATGCATCTATGAAGTGCTGGAGTGAGCCAGGTTGTCTAGTATAGAGGCAATGCTGATGAATGTGGGGCTACGCTGGATTGGACATGTTGTTCGTATGCCAGACACTCGGCTGCCAAAGCAAATGTTTGATGGACAGGTCAAAGATGGCAAACGACATCAAGGTGGTACAAAACGTAGATTCAAGGATGTGATGAAAGAACATCTGAAAGCGACCAACATCGACTATTTATTCAGACACAAACTAAATAAGACACCTTGATACATTACAATCGTTCCAAACAAAGACCAGAAATACATCTAATTTACAAAATCAATGCCATCTCACAAAACTAGGATTCGATTTCGAGACACAAACAAATTTATGGCAAGTCCTTTATCCAACTTCGCCTCAAGTCTTCCATCATTTCTAAGTTCCCAAACCAATTATTCAGAATCAACTGAAATTGAACTTTGCATCTTAAAACAGACGTTGCACTATTAGCTGATGTATTTGAAGCATTGAGAGAAGTTTGTCCAAATAAATATTCAGATGGATTGGATGCCAGTCCATTATTATACGGCTCCTAGATTAGCTTTGAGTTTGATGTTAAAGATGACGAAACAACCGTTAGAATTAATTACTGACATAGATAAGCTTCTAATTATAGAGGACATAAAAGACATGGAATATGAGAAGTCTGTTCAAAGAGATATGCCAAAGCAAATAATAAATATCTTCCAGATTATGATGTTTCAAAAGACATTTCATAAGGTACTTTATGCCAACAATCTATATAGAGGCAATGTATCAGTCTTTACCATATGGTGGATTCAGATGAGTAAAAGAAAAGAAATATGAAAAAGCCTTGAAAGAGGTTTTAATCTCTATGCCAAAATAATTAGATGAAACAAAAGTTGGGTATTACCTTGAAGCATATTTTAAATTCCAGAAGAACTCCATAACAAACACAAAGACTTACCATTTGCTGCTCATCAAGAAAAACTACGGAAAGAATGTCAACGTGATTACCAACAATCATTTGTTTCAACAAAATACTTTGGAAGATAAAGAAATAATGAAATGATTTGTTGGACCAAGAGCAAAATTTTATGCTTACTGTGTAAGTATGTTTATAAATGTGTTAAAAAGTTGAAAGTATTAATGAAAGAAGAATGTGATGAAAAACTCGACAAACTTTGGACATTATTATAAGTGAGAGAGTCACTGGAATCGGCACAGTCGCCCAGTCCGAATCCGGACAAACTGGTAAAAGAGGTCACACCGGCCAACTGACATTTTCTCCAAGCAGGGTCCTCGGCCTATTTGCCACGTTACCTACTGTGGTGGAACACACGAGTCAGTCAGGCAATGCGCAGGTAGCACAGTGTGCCCGATCACCCAAATTAGCGACCCCAGCGGTGGTCTTCCCGGATTCAGGTATGTTTCGTGCTGGGTGTTAACTGCAAAACCCCAATCGGTCATTTATCCGATGTTAATAGCTAATGTGGTTCGTGATCAAAAATAACTCAAATCACTCGGAGACCAAGTGATTTCATGAAGGTGTATTTAACAAACAAATGGGAGGGAATTCAAGAAGCAATACAATGATTACCTCCGTCGCCGAAGGTGGTTATGTTTTCACCCCTGTCTGTTGGGTAGTCGATCTAGTCTACCCTTATTATCAGTATTTCCATCGATATGTTTGTCTGTCTGTCTATCTGTCTGTATGTATGTCTGTTCAGTCCAGTGGTCCGTTAATGCAATGGCAATTTCGATGAAACTTGGTTGGTAGGTTCATACCATGACCGAGTTGTGTGCAAATGAGAAACGTTGCTATGGACCCATCCGTTGCCGAGCAACGGGACTTTGAAAATTTTCAAAAATCTCAAAAAATTTTTTTCCCGAAAATCTAAAATCTGGCCACGAGCGACTGTGGGTAGTACATTCAGCCATATTGTCAAAATTTTCCAGCCGGATCTGATGAAAACTGTCAGAGAAGATAGACTTTGAATGAACCCTGGTTGAAAACAATAAAAAAACGAAGTTCGTTATATCTCAGAGACTATGAGTCAGATATACATGAAACTGGTATGGTAGGTTCATGGTATGTCCTAGTTATGTGTGAGAAAGAACCGTGTCTATGGACGCTTTTGTTGGCTATTAACGGCTGAAAAACGACTAAATTCGACTTGATCGACTTCCCATGTCCGCCACCTACTGGCTTGTTTCTTTGTTTGTTTGTTTGTTTGTTTGTTTGCAGGATATCTCAAAAAGTTGTGGACGGATTAAGACAAAATTTGGTGGGAAGGTTGGGTGTGTGACAAGGAAGAACTGATTGGAGTTTGGTTAAGGTCCAGATGCAGATCCTATAATTTTAAAAGTGATTCTTCACCATTGAGAGTATGGCCAAAAACGATATATACAGTAGCACGATATCTCAAAAAGTTGTGGACGAATTCGGACGAAACTTGGTTTACACTTTGGGTGTGTGACAAGGGTGAATTGATTCAATTTTGGTGAAGGACTGTTCGCTACCGAGTGCATTAAAGAATGTATCCCGTTTTCTCCCACAAAGTCACCCAAATTAGAAGGGACCCAAAGTCCCTTATGGAAGGCTGCATGATGTACAGTCCCATCTCGGCATGCCCGGTCGTGTCTCTGCGCTGTTCATCTCTACATTGTCCATCTCCGGTTTTTGATGGCGATTTTTACTTTGGCACACTTTGCCATTAGCCAGTGCTGTAAAGGAATGGTGCTGTGCGGTTGCTTTTTATGGAGTAAAGGACGTCATTAAAGACCATTGTTGTGGATCCCAACAGCTATGTTTTCCTCTGAAGCTGTGCAACACTCACCCACGTTCCAACTGTACCTCGTCCCAATATAGCTGCCAAAGCACATGATGGTTTTTTTTTAATAGTTTTAGTGATAGAACTTTTATTCCCATGCATAGTCGATGGCATACTTAAAGTTTAGCACAGGTGGCTTTGACCCCAGCATAACCGCTCGAATTTATAAAGCACACTTCTGGTATTGTTATTACCCTCGCCAGAGAGAGGGTGTTGCATTTGGATCTATTTGTTACTTAGAAAATATTTTTTGCCAAGTGTGTTGGTTTGTTCCATTAGTTTGTTATGACAAAAATTTCCAATTTTCGTCATATATCGTTCTGTCTTGTATGTATGCATGTATGTATGTATGTTTGTATGTATGTTTGTGAGTGTGATAACTCTCGAATGCTTTCACCTATTTTCGTTAAACTTTAACAGAGGATTCCGAAGGACAAAAGTGAGGGTGTCAATGTTTTTTAACTATATATATATATATATATATATATATATATATATATATATATATATATATATATATATATATATATATATATATATATATATATATATATATATATATATATATATATATATATATGTCAAAGGTCAAGGTGACAGTGATAGAAATTTGCATGATATTCATCATATCTGTCAGGCAACCATCTGACACCTTCTTCTTTGTTTGTTACTTGGCAAAAAAATGTTTTGTCAAGTATGTTGATCTGTTCGGTTTGTTTGTTTGTTTGTCACCGTAGGCCAAATTTCTAAAATTGTCAATTTTCATCCGATTGACTTCGAATTTGAACAGGATTTTCATATCAGCTCACCAAATTCAACCACCAATTATTTTTGAGGTCAACATAGGCCAAAAGGTCGACATAGGCCAAAGGACAACAACTTAGGTGATGTTTCTAAATCCTCAATTTTCATCCAATTGACTTGAAATTTGAAGAGGATTTGCATGTCAGGTCACTGGATTCAACCACCAATTATTTTTGACGTCAAAAGGTAGGACTAATTACTAGAATTGAAGATGGGGCCAAAAACTATATGTATATTTATATGCATATATATATATATATATATATATATATATATATATATATATATATATATATATATGTCATGATATTTCAAAAAGTTGTGGATGAGTTATGACGAAACGTGGTCGATGAGTTGGTTAGGTGACAAGAACAAGCCGGTTCTGATTTTGGTTCAGATTAAGCCTATCAGTGGGATACAAAATGTAAACTGTTCAGCCTGGCAGAAGTACGCGCTCCACCAAGTGCTGTTCTACTTTGTTCTGTTTTGCCAAATGTTGCTCTTCGAGTAATTTTTAATTTGTCTGTCTGTCTGTTTGTTTGTTTGTTCACACACAATGTGAGTATGCATTTTAATTGCATTCGACCACATGAGACCCTTAATCCCAAATCTCTAAGACCCCTTATAACCCTAACACCTTTACCAGACCCCGAAGACTCTATATGACCGCGAAGACTCTTTATACCCCTTAGACTCTTTAAGACCCCTGAAACTATTTAGTTATTTAAGACCCCTAACACCCTAAATAACTTTTAAGACCCTAAAGACCCTTTAGATACCGAAGACTGTTTAGACCACATAGACACTTGAAGACCCCAAAGACTCTCTAACACCCCTAAGACCCTTTAACACCCCAAAGACCCTTTAGACCCCTAAGGCCCTTTAGACCTTTAAGAACTCTAAGAACCTTTAAGACACTTCAGACCATGAAGACCCTTTAAGACTGCTAAGACCCTTATGACCCTGAAGACCCTTTTAGAACCCTCAATACCACAATCACATTTAAAAGCGTATGTAGACCCTGTTAGACCCTATAGATGGCCTAAGAACCTTAAGAACCCTATAAACTCTATTACACCCTTTAAAACCCTTTCGACCTCTAAGACCCTTTCGATCCTCTGAGACTCTTTCGACCCTTTTTGTCTTTTTAAGACCCTTTTGGACCCCTTCACACAATTCCCACCCTTTAGACCTTACATTACACTATTCAGACTCCTTTGACCTTTTAAGACCCTTCAGACACTTTAAACCATTTCGACCCTTTGGGCCCATCTGAACCTTTTCAGACCTTTCGACCTTGACACATTTCCAACAAGACCATTCAGTCCTTTCATTTATAATCAACCACCACTCATGTAGTACATCTTTCAATTTATTTGCCACACAAAACTGGCAAGGGTCTGCAATCTCTGATTGCTCTTTCTCGTTATCATTAACATTACTCTTAATGTCACATCTGGATATTGTCATGAATCAGCTTGAAAGAACAAGACTCTGCAACCTTATTTCAATAATAACGAAGTGGCAATATCTATTGGGTTTATTTTAAAAAGACTGATTGAGTTGGCCTGTTTAGTGATCCGATCTGAACCACCGATTTCTAGTGTATACTCCAGATTCGAATCCCATTTACAATGCGTTTGTCCATTGTCTATTATAATGTCCTTGAAATACATGTAGAAGAACCTTGTCCTGTTCAGTAATGTCCTCGACCTGCATGTAATATCTGTACAAGCTCCTCCACGAGCCTTTGAACACTGTAAAAGAAAAGTCCAATTAGGCAATCAGATTAATCCCGTGGAGGAATCGATTCAATAATTCATGCAGGGATAACAGCTTGGCATAAATTGCATGAGAACAACCAATTATATAAAATATGAAATTTAAATATACCGAAAATGCACAGCGATTGAAATTTATTGGGCACAGTAAACATGTTTTAAACAATTCATATTGTTCAAATGAATGTGCGTTTCGAAGTCCAGGTTGTAATTATCCCCATTTAAACTCAGGAACATTCATCTTTTTTAGATCCTCCTGGAGGATCTCCAAGTCTTACTCATGTTGTTGTTCTTCATCTTCTTCTTGTGGACTTTTTTGTTTTACAACCTACAGTTTTGATCGAAACTTCCTGAAAGTTGGCATATATATGTAAAAATACCCTGCGCAGACAGTAACCATCTCCGATTTTGAAAATTCCTCCGAGAAAAAAAGTTACGACGTCAAAATATCTCCGCTAATGGAAATCGCCTAAAAAATTATCTCAAACTGGGCAAACTTTTGAATTCTGTTTGCGGGAATTGAACAGGGCATTAGCAGAGATGAATTACCGCACATATGATACATCACTATGACGTCATATTAATTTTTATGACGTCATTCCTATTTTTTGACATTTTGTTTCACAACCCAGAGTTTTCATCGGATCTTCGTGAAACTTGCCATGCATATGCAGAAAGCCCACGCGCAGGCAGTAACCATCTCCAATTCTGGAAATTCTACCTCGAAAAAGTTGACGTCATAATATCGTCGTTCATGGAAATCGCCTATACCATTATCTCCGAAACTCGGCAAGCTGTTTGAATTCTATTTGCGGGAATCAAGCTGGGCATTAGCACAGATAATAATTTATTGCAAACCTGACACATCACAATGACGTCATATTCGTTTTTATGACGTCATCATTAAGAGGACGAGGATCTGAGCTCATTTGAGCTTGTGTGTTCCAAGGGTTATTTTTGAAGATGAGTGAAGAATTCGTCTTGTTGGCAGAAAGGTAGAACAATGGATGGAATCAACAGGACGTTGATTGACGTATGCTAACCGTTGTGGAAAGCAAGGAAAAGCTGACATTTCTGGTGTTATCCCTTTGTCGGAGCAAAACAAGGGACTCTTTTCAGTATGCTTACTCAACCTTGGACAGGTAGCAATTGTACCTTGTTTGCTATGATATTTCCTGATATCTCCTTCAATTTCTCCACAAGGTTTTTCTTCATAACGCAGTTGCTCCGACTATCACTTCCATGATGATCTGGTATGTTTATACATACTGTAAATAGAAAAGAAGAAAAAAAACGTGATTTTTATCTCCACCACCAAAGTTGGATGGCAGTTATGATCTCACTCCTGTTTGTTTGTTTGTTTGTTCGTCTGTCTGTCTGTCTTTGAGCAGGATTATTTCAAAAGTTGTTGACGGATTCAGACGAAATTTGGTGTAAAGGTTGGGTGTGTGACAAGGACGAATTGATTAGATTTTGGTAAAGATCCGATACGAGGATTTTTTAAAGTGATTCTTCACCATTGAGAGATTAAGGAAGAGTTTAAAAACGATAAAAAAAAATCATGATATCTCAAAAAGTGGTGGACAGGTGATCACAAAATTAGGTGGACGAGTCGGGTAGGTGACAAGAATAAGCCGATTCGATTTTGGTTCAGGTCCGGATCCAGATCCGGTCTATTGTTGGGATACAAAATGTAAGCTGTTCAGCCTGGCGTCGGTACACGCTCCACAGAGTGGTTTTGTTTCCTATTTGTTTTAACTTTTCTTGCTGCCCACGCTAATTTGGTGCTGAGAATAACAATTACATTCTATCTGCGTAAACAACCGAGGTCGAAACGAAGTGAAGAAAACTGTTGGTGGCTCCTCACACAGAGGAATTTCAATTAGATATCCACACACATTAACCACCACATTAGAAGTTTTGAAGAAATTGTGGCAATGCTTCAGCACATAATGCATCATGGCAGAATACGCCAGGAAATATCAAGTGTATGACATTAAATATTGCAAATCGAATTTGAAGATTTTTCATCAAGAATCATTCCGAGGTCAGGAAAGCTGTGGACAGGTGGTGTACTCTTAATGAGTACAAATGAAGGGGCAGAGCCGCAGAGTATTCAAATATGACTCTTTCATGGTGGTTTAAATCTAAGCATGAGAAGTGAAATATTTAACGTTCAGTTTGTAAAGAACTCCAAACAGCAAAATATCTCAGACTTATTCACATTCAAATCACACACACAAATCAGCAGAAACCTTCCTCATCGGATGAACAAGCCGGAAACCTCTATATTCGGGATAAGCCGATAACCACATTGCCATCTCCCCACCAGGTTTCCTGGTGAGGAGGGTGTATGGATATGGACATCCAGCAGGATTAAAAACAAAACCTGTCAAAAGGCGGAGGAGCTCTTTGTGAGCCAACAGCCATCCATATCTAGTGGCCAACTGTGTCTACGGACGTCCTCCTGCAGTTGGGTTACTTTTCTTCGGAGGTTCGTGGCCAGCCACCGTAAAAGCACTTCATTCCGCAAAACATATTTCCAGCTGTTACTGAGGTTCGTCAGGGGTAGGTACTGTCCCCCACACTTTTCAGCGCTTGTATGGACTGGATTCTGGGGAGTATATCAGAGAGATCAAGCTGTGGTGCATCATTTGGGAATATCAAGATCTCCAACCTTGATTTCACAGGCAATGCAGTCATCTTTGCAGAGATTCTGGATATCCTTTTGGGGGCCCTTGCGATGCTGAATGAGGAGTCGGAGATGCTGGGATTACAGGTTTCCTGGGTCAAAACTAAGATCCAGGCTTTCAATGACATCTTGGGTGCTGCCATCTTGTCTGTACCTGTTTGTGGTGGAAATGTTGAGGTCACGGAGAGATTCGCTTACCTTGGCAGTGATATTCATGTCTCTGCTGGCTGTGAGTCAGAGGTCAATAGACATCTGGGTCGGGCTTGGGGAGTCATGGATTCACTGGATCATGGGGTGTGGTGCTGTCGGTACATGTGCAGGACGACGAAAGTCAGAGTCTTCAGGTCCTTGATGCTTCCAGTCTTGTTCTATGTGCGTGTGACTTGGACTCTGACCAGGGATCTGAGATGGAAACTTCACTCCTTCGGTACCAGGTCTCTTCGGAGAATCCTTGGCTATCGCTGGTTGGGCTTTGTGTCCAACAAGCGGTTGCTGAGAGAGAATCAGATGAGATTTGTTACTTGTATAGTCCATGAGTATCAGCTGCAGCTGTATATCCCGTCCCTTTGCAAGCAAAACAGCAGCTGTCTTTCTGTGTACTGACCTGTATATGATTACACACTACTTTGGAAAATGCAACATGTCCTTCAATGCTAGAACCTGTCACTGTCTCACCCTATTGTTCCAGAAGATTGCTCAAACCAACCCACCTATTTTCTTGGTCATCCACTAGAAGAGGTCCAGTTTCTTGAACCTCTAGGCCTCGCCATCAGCCATGATCTTTCTTGGGCTGACCACATAGCAAAGCTAACCTCCAAAGCCAGCTGCAGACAGGACATCCTCTGCCAATCCAAGTCTTTCGTTGGAATATCAGAACTACTTGCAGTCTACAAGGCCTTTGTCTGCAGCTTAACAGAGTACCTGCTCTCTCCACTATGAGTTGGGCTCCAACATGACCTCTGTCTCTGCTCGATTATTTGGCATCTAAAGCCCTCAAAATTAATGGAATCTCTCATGATGACGCTGAAGCACAATATCTGCTGGTCTCACATCGTAGGCAGGTCGGTGGTTTTCTGTTTTCTACTGTCTATTCTCCAACATTGCTCCATCCACTCTCACGGTCCTCTGACCCTCCCCAGAAACTCCAGAATGCATGTGAGTCTTCAAGTAACCCCTCCTGGTGAAACCTCCAAATTCCATCCAAGCTGACTGCACACTGCAACTCCTCCATCCCTTCCTTCTCCGGAATGGAGCTTACTTTCAGAGGGCGTTCTTCCCTGCTCTTCAAGCAGGTAGTGTACCACTGTTTCTTGTCAATCCCTAAATTCTGACCTATGACCTTAATTACCCCCATTATCCTTTCTTGCTAGTTTCATCGTTTCCTCCACTCCTCCATTCTTGCCTGTTCATTCCCTGAATGTGTTGTCCCATTGTCAGCTCTACCTTGCTCTTTTAAGCATCACTCCTGGAAAGGAAAATAAAAGCATAGGGGCAATACCCCTGTGTGCTCACTTAGTAGCGGCTGGATAAGCTAACCACAGAACCACTAGTCGGCATGGATGACCCAAAAAATATGTAATGGAGAAGAAAGTAAATACCTATGGATTTTTTTCATGTCATGAACAAATTTTAGTTCATCATGGGTGATGAAGGCTGTAGTCAATTTTCATTGTAATCTGTGTGGGTAGTTTCTGGGAAGAAAGCAAATACCTCTTTTGAGGGGGCAACCTCCCCCTCCCCCCTCAGAACCCCTTAGACATATAATTTTTTTAATGTCATGAATAAACTTTGGTACATCACGGGTGTTGAAGGTTGTAGTCAAGTTTCATCGGAATTGTGTGGGTAGTTTCTGAGAAGAAAGTAAATATCTCTTTATGGCGGGAGGCGGGGCAACCTCCCTGTAAACTCCCTCCGTAGACCCTCTGAGTCCCGATTTGTTTTTTATGGCGTGAACAAACTTTGGTACATCACAGGTGATGAAGGTCATGGCCAAGTTTCATCAAAATCATGTGTGTAGTTTCTGAGAAGAAAGGAAATACCTATTTTGGGGAACAGCAACCCGGTAAACCGCATTAGGGCCAGATTCTTGTAATGCCATGAACAAACTTTTGTATATAGCAGTGATGAATGTTTCGGTAAAGTTTCTTCAAAATCGTTAGTGTAGTTTCAGAGAAATTGAAAGTATTTGTGGACGGACGGATGGATGGATGGACGGACGGACTGACAGACGACGCACCTTCCCATAAGCTCCTCGGAACGATGTTTCAGGTGAGCTAAAAACCTACTAAATGATATATACTGAGGCTATCAACCATTCTTCTTATCTTTATATGATGGAAATAAAACATGCACAGCTAATGTTTTTAATGACACCAACTGTGTGTGTGTGTTTAGTAAGTTGATGTGTTTCATTATCCACAGTTGAAATACACAGTTGGTGTAAGGCATGGTTTGTGCTGTCTGAAAATAGAGGTTGGGGTTGAAGGGGGGAGGAGTATCTTTAAGAAATTGCGATCAGGATGTTTGAAGGGGAAAAATGGATAAATTAACACAGCATCCCTCTGCTGGGAAAGCAGCAGCTCCGTCTTTCTCTACCTTGCTGGAAGTCAGAAATCGGAAAAGCTCTTCACAGCAAAGTTCTTGCAGAAAATGTAAGGCGTGGGTTGATCAGGCGGATTCAAGAGATTACAGAACAGTAATGTGCAACTGCAAAAAATAATTTCACAAAATCTGAGTACATGTTGAATCTCGGGAATGGTTGAGACTGTGTTAAAAAGACAACACTAATATTCTGTAATGAAGCAGGTGCTTTGTTATAACAACGAAATGACTGCATTACCTTGCTGGAAGTGTGATAAACATTATTACTTGGAGACTTCATTTTCAAGGAATTTAGTCATTTGAGTGAAAGCACCAAAAAAAGATGATCAGATGTGGTGAAAGTGAGTGTATCGCGTTTCTGGTGTGCTTGACAACTTGCCTGGTCAGTTCATTGGTTATGCTGCCAAGTTCCATAGTTGTTGTCACTTAGTTTATCAAAATGTGAAAAATGAAACACAAGTTTGTATTTTGTTCCTTTAAATCTCCTGTATGATTATATCAGCAATGGCAAATAAGTTGAGCTTGACATTTAATACGAGGAGTTTTACTATAAAGAGTCATTTTACCAATGAACGGTTAAGGGGATTTTTTGACAGCACTGCTCCTTCCATCGGTAATAACTTTTCGTAGCGAGGTGATCCAAAATTTCCTTTCGCACAATCACCACAATTTTCAGACTGGCATCACATGTCGACCAGACGAGGCAGGGAAGGCAATATAACTACTTGAAAGTCCTTTCTGAGTGAGAATGTAATACCTGTAACCTGTACTCGCCTCTGTGAACACTTGTGTCAGTGTGAAGCATTGGCACAGAGGATTAACTGGAAGGGCACGTGGTAGAGCACGTACCTCTGCCACGTTATACCTGATCCACGAGAACACATCAGGCCCGATACATTTTTGAAATATCATGCTATACATCACTATATAATTTTTGGATCTATCTCTCAATGGTGAAGAATCACTTTAAAAATTAAAAAAAATATCGTATCCGGACTCAGATCTTCACCAAAATCGAAGCAATTCTTCCTTGCCACACATGCAACGTGTCCACCAAGTTTCCTCCGAATCCGTCCAAAACTTTTTGAGATATCGCGCTATGGCCTAAGTCACATTTGTTCTACGACGAGGATACGGCGGCCGTACGCCCTCTGAATTGACAGAAACGTGCGGCGGCCGCAGAGTTTCTGCAGTGGCCTCAGGGTGGCCCTACGCCGTTTGGCTATCTTTTACAGGCCGTAGGGGTCGACGTGGAATTATAACGCGGAGTTATAACTTTTTTCATTTCTACGTTCGCCGTAGCAATTCGACATGCCGTAGTTGTGACGTAGTTGTGTTCCACGTCGACCGTACGTTGGGCGTACGGTGGGCTTGCGTTATTCGTGCGGCTGCCGTAGTCTCTTATCAATGAAAAATGAATTTTGCCCTAAAAACCGAATACATTTTAAAAAACCGAACACAACGTGGCGTTCATGTTTGTTCACGTGCCTCCCCCACCTGTTCGAGCCGCATCTTCGCGCTTTGTTCATCCAGTTAGTCGGTGGAAGTCCTCGTGAAAGCATCAACCGTGTGTCGATCGCTACTTCACCTCGTGTTTTCACCTTGATTTGTGCTGTTTTTTTTTTTTTTTTTTACTCATCTTGTGTTTTAATTAATAACAAAAAAGCAATCCGATCACGTGGTGTGACGGACTGTCGGGCAAGGATTTAATTTCACAGAAAAAACGGTTGTAATTTGGAATATCCATGATTACCTCAGCCCGATGCGTTTGATGAAAGTGATTGTGGTTCTGGGGGCATCATGTTTGATGAGCTGCCCTGGGGGCAGCGCTCGCAGAGTGCGTGAGCGATCGGAACCCAGGCCGGAGCTCGAGCCTGTGTGGACCTTTGGATGTGGGTGATTGTACCAGTTTACATACAATACACCGGCACCGAAGGTCATTTACTCATCTTATTTTACCTTAAACATGGGGAATTTCAGTTGAAAGTGTCTTGAAAGTGGGTTTTCTTGGGGTCCAGGAACAGATTAATTCACTCCATTATTTCTTATTGGGAAAATAGTTTGGGAATCGAACTTTTGCAATCCGAACAGCCTCCTGGAACGAATTCAATTCGGATTCTGGGGGCACCACATACTGGTATATTCCGAACTGCTATATTTTTTATTGGCCGCTGCAGGGCCGCTCTAAGGTCACCGTGTGACATCAAATCAAAGACCGTACGGCACCCCCACGTTTTCGGTCTCCACAATTTATAAATACGCCGTGCGGCTCCCGAAAAATAAAAACATATGTGACTGCTACATTATGTGACCGTGGAAATACTGCAGCCGCTGTATAATTGCTTGTGGCCGGAGATTTTGGAGACCCCAAGGCCGCCGTGGCAAATGTGACTTAGGCCTATACAGTATGATATTGTTGTGGTTACCAGATTCGCAAACCACCATTCAGGTCCCTTAGGTGAGGTATCTCGGTAAGTACATGTGTAGTTAGGCCCGAACCCGTTGTCTAGTGGGAATACATGTCATTTATGCGAGCTGCGACTCTTCAGGATGCGACTGCTGCGCATGGAAAAAAAAAAAAAAAAGCAAGCCTCACTTTCGGGTGTACAGGATTCCTGGGCAAGGGGTGAAAAGACCCCCTTACCCTGGGCACAGGATGGAAACTAGTTAGGGGAAGGGTTAGCTTAGCTAGACCGACTTCATGGGGCAGGGGTAAGTCCTCATGGAGTCCGTGGAATGGATTAGTTAGAGGGATTGTAGCCAGATTTAGGTTGGGAAAAAAAATGATTTATTTTGGAGACAGAGACAGACTTGTGAATGTGTAGTGGGGACGTAGCTTAGCTACGTAGTGTTAAAAGGAACGTGCTATAGTTTAAGGGACGACGTGGGAGCACGAGTTAGTTAGGGGATGTAGTTCGGAGGATGGCAGAGTTCAGTGGTGTGTGTGTTGAAGAGTTGTTGGTGAGTGAAGTGGAAGCATGTGCTTGGTGAGTGAGTGAGGCCAGCGGGTCTGTGTGAATGGAGCGAATGGGGAATGCATGGTGCGATGAGTGATTGGGGGGAGGAGTGACTCCCGCCCAAGGGACCCCGGGGTCAGAGTAAAGTGAGTTAGCTGGGTTAGTCAAATTGAAAAATGGAGGTCGTTTTGTTGTTGGTGGGAATGTAGGCTCGAAACCCATTTGGAGGGGTGCAGGAGCCCTGTTGACGGGCTTGGGAGCGTGGCTGCGAAAGGTGAGTATCGCTGAGTGGGTACCCCGGGCACCAGGCTAGTCGGCCGCGGTAGGACATGGGCCCATGGGGGGCCGGGATAGCGTAGTGGGCACGGGTGCGCCTGCTTGGTGCGGGGGCCCGGGCGCCATTGGCCGCGTGGGCAGTGTTGTGGGCACGGGTGACCCTCGGAAAGGGGCCCGGGAGGCCGGCCTGCCACGTGTGCGTTTCAGGGGAGGTGCCATGGGGGCACTCCCGGTGTTAGGGAGCTGGTAGGCTCGGAGGCAGTGTAGTGCCCGGGGTGCCATGGCGGGAGATTCGGCAGAGGGTCGTGCCTGCCAAAGGGAGCCACGTGTCCCAGCCAGGAGACCGTGTGAGGGCACGGAGAGAAAATTGGGGGCGAGGCCCGAAATTGTAAGGACACCAACACAGGCGACGGGAATCTGGGTTGTTAGAACCAATAGTTTAAGCGAGAGGCGCTTGTTGAAAGCCCCGGGGTAGTTTAACAGTTAAATGGTTAGGGTAGATTAGGATATGTACCCCTCCGCACCATCCATCCCCTCGCTGGCGTTGTGGGCCGCTGGACCCACTTTGGGTTAGATCGCCGAACTCTGGGGAGGCCATTCTGAGCTTCGTTGGGCCTCGACACGGGACGTTAGCTCTCCCTTATTCCCCTCCGGGAAGGGAACGTAGGGGTTGGGGAGTAGGCTAGGTGACAGGATAGGTTAGCCGAACAAGGACGATAAAGGGGGTTAGGGGACGATTTATAGTGGGGAAGTAAAAATAAAAAAAATAAAAATTAAGGGGCTAAATTGGTTTTTCACAAATTAAGGGAGTGGGTATGTACATTGACAGGCAAAGGCGATAGGTTGGGAGGGAGACAGGTAGGTAGGTCCGAGCCCGCCTTCCAAGTGGCCAGCACCACCGCACTCCCTCCACCAACCTCCACTGAACGGCAAAGGCTGGCCAACTTCATCGGCTGGCCGTGTTTTGCTTCAAGGCAGAGGCCGGCCAACTTCATCGGCAGCTGTTGTTTTGCTGCAAGGCCTGTGCCGGCCCACTTCATCTGCCGGCTGGCTGTTTTTTCTTCAAGGCCTGTGCCGGCCAGTTCATCTGCTGGCTGTTTTTCTTCAAGGCCTGTGCCGGCCAGTTCGTCTGCCGGCTGTGTTTGCCTGCAGCGGCCTTCTTCTGCGGGCTGTGTTTGCCTGCTGCCTTTGCCATGCCATGCCCACTGCCCACGTTCACCAGCCCCGTTCAATTTTTGCTTTGCCCCCCCTGTTCATTTCCATGTGCGCCAGGATCAAGGCAACAGTTTGCAAGCTGCGAGAACTGCCCTGTTGGCAGCTACAACACGGGCCTGCAGTGGCAGCCCGTGCACCGTGTTTTGCGTCCATCCATTCATCCATTCATTCGTTGTGCTCATTGCGTGTGCCACTTGAGCTGGCACGGAGACTGCGTTGTGCAGCCCATGCACCGTTGTGGTTCACTGCGTTCAGTTCAAAAGGGAAGGCCTTGGACTGCGTGTGAGCAGCCAGCCACGTTCCCTGTCACCTGCATTGTTTGAGCCAGAGACTGCATGCGGGCAGCCTGGCTCCCTGCTAACTGCTTTTCTTTTGCAGAGTTCAATGATCCTGGGCCATGGTTTAGTGTAAAATTTGTAAGTTAAGGTTAAGATGTACTGTACATATGAGTGCGCCCCCGGCATGTATGTCTTAGCGCCGGCAATTTTATTTAAGTCGTCCGTATGAGTGAGTTTGTTTAGATAGTTACGCAGCCCTCAGGTTATTTATTTTGGGGACACGAATACCATGAATGTCGCACTCAGGGATCCGTAGGTAAAATGTACTAGGGGAAAACTACACATGATGGCACACGAAAATTTGACGACTCGGGACGAGTCTGTAAAAAGGGAAGGGGGTAGTGTTGTGGTTACCAGATTCGCAAACCACCATTCAGGTCCCTTAGGTGAGGTATCTCGGTAAGTACATGTGTAGTTAGGCCCGAACCCGTTGTCTAGTGGGAATACATGTCATTTATGCGAGCTGCGACTCTTCAGGATAGCCGTTTTTCTTTACTATCTTTATTTTGGACCAACCGCCATGATTACAGCCACAACCACAACAACAACCACCAACCACAACGCCGCTTCACCACAACCGCCACGACCTTCCCGTCACACCTCGCAACCGTAGCATCGCCACCGTTCTTGCCCCGCTGTGGGTACCGGTGTTGGACTCGGGCAGGGCGCACGTTGAACAGCGTGTACAAAATCACGGATTTTGTGCTTCAAAAACGGATCAAAAACGACACATGCCCACTTTTTGCCGTCCAATCGGTGAGCGAGGGCGATTTGGCCCCCGCCTCCAGAACGATCGATATATACAAAACACACACACACACACACACACACACACACACACAACACACGTTTATACAGTCGTTTTTAGCTCGCCTGTTCGAAGAACAGAGAGCGAGAGCGATATCCCTAGAGTGAGCATCAACGTCAGCGTGAGCGTGAAAATATTAAAGTTTTTGGTGCAAGTTATTTTTTCCTTTCTAATGTTTTTATCTATCACTATTTTTTATACGCCCGATATATATATATATATATATATATATATATATATATATATATATATATATATATATATATATATATATATATATGACCGTTTTTACAGCCAGTTTTCCCTGCTGTGCAGTGGTTTGGCTTTTTCTTGAGGCAATGTTTTTTTATGGCCAGATGCCCTTCCTGACGCAACCCTGGTCGACTCTTACAACACAGGGATATGGTACACCTATTTTAACCGGGGTATACACCGGCCCAGTATACTGGTACTCATTTCGCCGACCTCGGAAGGATGACAGGCTGAGTCAACCCCCCGGTGTATTAATTCAGTGGCCCAACGGGGCTTGAACTCAGGACCTTTTGGATCCCAAGCCGCTGCGCTAACCACTGCGCCAACACCAGGCTCATATATATATATATATATATATATATATATATATATATATATATATATATATATATATATATATATATATATATATATATATATATATATATATATATATATATATATATATATATATATATATATATATATATATATATATATATATATGTCGGGGCGTATTATGTGATACCGGTCGTCCGTCTGTCTGTCTGTCTGCCTGTCTCCGTCCGTCCGTTCCTGTCCGCACTCTAACTCCCAAAGTTTTCAACTTTCACGTTTCATATTTTATACATAGGTACAGACTGTGGAGACGGTGTGTCGCGACATACGTTCGTCATCTAAAGTGGTTGCCATGGCAACCAGGATGCTATTTTCCATGTGGTAGCACAATTCTGTATATACCTACTTGTTCTGGCGTATATTGTGCTCACTTGCGCTCTTGTTACTGATTACAATATACAAATACATATATTGATTAAAAATTATTTGGATCAGACTTCACTGCAATGCTTTATAAAAATATTAATTATTAGACTAGTCTTTTAAAAATGATAAATGTATAAACAGGCGAGCATTGGGTGGCTTTGACACCAACTCTGGTATCTATATATAGCAGTGCTGTGGTGTGGATAGATCATGGAGATGGGCCAGATCAACTCTTCCTTTGTCTTATCGGTACTACTACTACTACAATGGCTTGAATTAATATTAATACAACCCTATTTGGTGGTTGGCCAAGTGAATGTTTTTTTTTGTCCCAAGTATTTTCAAAACTGGTTGGTCAAGCCAGACGTTTGACTGTATCAAACCTCAGCAGAACTTTGGCATTTGGCCAGGGTGCCGACGATAGCTCACATACTCTTCTCAAAAGTCTCTGTGTGATATTTAATGTCTACCAACGAATGCTGGAGGATGGAATACCCAGCGTAACATCCATCCAAAGGATGGCACAGTGTGATGAGGAAGAGATGCTGATGATGTTGCCATCATAGGTTATTTCTCAAAAGCAAGAGTGGGACAAGAGAAACAATTGATTCATATTTGGATCTGACAAAGGACTCGAGTGTTAAACATCAGTCTAACCTCGTTTCCAACAGTGGTAAACATATACTCTTATCAACTTTTAGTTGATAAAAGCCATTGTTACCTCGGCCACTGAAGGTGAAGGAGGTTATGTTTTTACCCATCTCTGTGTTTGTTTGTTGTGTGTGTGTGTGTGTGTGTGTGTGTGTGTGTGTGTGTGTGTGTGTGTGTGTGTGTGTGTGTGTGTGTGTGTGTGTGTGTGTGTGCGCGCGCGCGCGCGTGTGTGATTTTGAGCAAATCAGTTGGATAAGTCCAAAGAAGGACAATGAAATTGTCATACACGGCAGAATCTCCTGTCGTTGTAAGAGTGCCTCGAGGGGCACTGCCAGAAGGCCACTGTGATGAACCCAATGGTTGATTAGGGGCAGGAATTTGGAATTTGGCAAGTGTGCATGTGGAAATTAACAACTCTCTTTGCAAAAGACATCTTGGGGTCTTTAACATCCAGTCGTAATTAATGCTGTCAAAGTGGCAGAGGAGTGCCCTGCTTAACATCCTGGCTGATGGAGGCCCGAAGGTTTAACTTTTTTCAATAATGGAGGTCGTGCTCAGAGGCATCTATTTTTTTTTTGCTCATAGACATTTATATGGTGAAAATTTCACCCTGCACATTAGCTTCATACATTTCCTTCCCTCATCTCTCGTTACTTCAATGTTGTCCCCCTCTCCTCGCAACCTTCTTTCCATTCTCAGTCCACTCCTCCCGAACCTTTTCAAATTTGGTTTTTCAAAAATAAATAAAAAATTAGCACCTTTTTCACACTTTTTTTTCTTTGAACATATTTAAATGGATTTACGTACTGTATCTGAGCTGATGTATGCATTGTACGGCAACAACATCAGCAGTACACGAAGAGGCTGCAATAGCTCAAACAGGCAATCCTGACCTGGATGACGTCCATGTCCTCAACAAGAGGCTGATGGAGGGGTCTGTTTTTATAGAGGAGGTATGCAATGCAGACGTCCTAACTACATTCAAGGACCTCATCAAAACCAAAATCCCATCCTTGAAATTGTCAAGGACTGCTGCACTCTGGTTACAGTATCTGGATATGGTGGATATTCTTCATTGGTTTATCAGAGCAGAACGAACTGGAAATTGGGCACTACATCTTGAAGTGGTCTCAGAAATGCTCCCCTTCCTGGCAGGATCTAGGCATAATCTCTACACAAAATCAGCCCGAGTGCATGTGCAGCAGATGTCCAAGCTTCAGGTGGAACATCCACATGCTTACCGACACTTTGAAGAAGGTTACCATGTTATCAGAAGAAATGATCGTCTATGGGCTGGCCTGTCCTCGGATCTAACCATACGGCAGGTGCTGATGGGAAGTATAAAAAACAGTGGTGGACTCACAAGAGGGCATGGAATGACAGAACAACAACGCCTTACATGGCTGCTTTCCATGTCAGCTTGCTCAGAAGTCGACACTGCCATGCAGGAGCTAAAATGAGTGAACTACAACACAGTGGAACAAGGAAATGACACAGGCTAGACAAGCACAAGACATGAAAGACACACACACACACACAGTTCTTAGCTACCTGCAGGAGAGAAACGCCTTCAGCTCTGATTGAAACTTAACGTAATATCTCCACAGGTGTGCAGACACACAACCCAGTCGATGTTGACACATCAAAAGCCATTGTGAACACCATCCTGATCAATACGAATGGAAAAGTTGCTGCTGAGTTCACATTCAAGAGGCCATCACATGAGGCACAAAATCTTCAGTGATGGTTGATGGTGATAGTGTTCAAGTGGATTCTCATTCCACACTACTACTCCAGCCTTGTTCCATTCCACACGACAACTCTGAGAACCAAGAAGCCAGACTTGTCAGATGCCATCTGGTCTCTCATTGCACATAATGTCTTGAATAACAGGCAAAATCCAGCACATATTGGATGGTGGGACACTACTTCACCACATCCTGTGGACACGTGGATCTACGTGCAAAGAGATATGTGCTCGGCACACTAACCATGTAACAATTATGCAAAAGCCATTGTGGTGTTCAATGAGTATGATGGTATATCCACGAAGGACATGACGCACCAGAGACGAACAAAAGGATGTGCTGGAGCAACTGTGGCATTCAGAGGACATGCGCTTTACGATGAACCATTTCCTGGCAAACAAAACAAACAAGCAGCGGTTTGTCACTAAGAAGCTAAGTGACAAGTTACAGAATGTGAACTGCAAGACATATCATGCTTCTAGTGATGTTGATCTTCTTATTGCACAAAAGCCGTCGAGTCAGTGACCATGACCAATTCTGTACTGGTAGACAACGATACAGATCCGCTAATCCGACTGATTTACCACACCAGCCTCGAGACATGTCACCTGTTTTTCAAACCCGAGCCAAAGAATGACATGAAGAAAGCACGTATGTGGAAAGTGAAGGCTGTCACTCAGAAACTAGGCTCTAAATCTGTGCACAAACATTCTCTTCCTACATGCTGTTCTCAGATGTGACACTACCTCCCATATGTATGGCATAGGAAAGGGATGAGTATTTAAATCCTTGATGCTTCCACTCTTGCTCACATTGCTGAGAGAGACTCAGATGATATTTGTTACCTTTTTGGTCCGTGAGTGTCACCTGTGGCTGTATTGACATGTGGCTCATTTTCGTGATGCTGATCTTACTCACCAGATTCTCAGCAAGATTCAGCAAGGGCGCCTCGTGAGTGGAGGAGGTCAACAGACCGACCACGTTCCTCGTGGTTGCAGCAGGTTGATCAGTATCTCAAGGAGATGTGGATGAACCAGGCATCTGCCTGGGGGATGGCCAGACGGAGGCCCCTGGAGTACTGGCAGAAAGTGAATGCAGTGACGTGCTGCTCCAGCACATGATCCCATACCTGGCTTGACCTAAACGAATTAACAAGAAACACATTTTCGATCAGAACTTGAATACTTTTCCTCCTATTTTCATGATGTTGAGTTTTTTGATAGATTGTAGATGGGGGAACATTTTCTTAATCTACACTCTATCCCTAAATGATGAAGGTCAAGGTCATCTGGTGGTCTGAAAAAAAAAATGTCATCATTGGATTGTAGGCAAAGGGTAAGTTGCCGACGATCACGAAGGGTATGCTGGGGGAGGGTTACGCTTGGTGATTGCTTAAAACGTGATCGCAGATATCTAGTTTTTTTCAAAGTGATTCTTCACCATTGAGAGAATGGGCCCAAAATGATATATGTATATATATATATATATATATATATATATATATATGTATATATATATATATATATATATATATATATATATATATATATATATATATATATATATATATATATATATATATATAACACGATATCTCAAAAAGTTATGGATGGATTCAGACATAACTTGGTGGACAGGTTGGAAGTCTGGACGAATTGACCAAACTGAATAATGACCAAACAAGGACGAATTGGTTTGATTTTGGTGAGGATCAGGATACTACATAGATGTATATATGTATATATAGCCTGGTGTTGGTGTAGTGGTTAGGGTAGCGGCTTGGGATCCAAAAGGTCCTGAGTTCAAGCCCTGTTGGCTGCTTGAATTAATACACACCAGGAGGTTGACTCAGCCTGTCATCCTTCCGAGATCGGCGAAGTGAGTACCAGTGTACTGGGCCCGGTGTACGCCCCGGTTAGAATAGGTGTACCATATCCCTGTGTGTCGTAAGAGGCGACCAGGGTTGCGTCAGGAAGGGCATCCGGCGTAAAACTTGTGCTAAATCATTATGCGGATCATAACGGATGATCCGCTGTGGCGACCCTTAACGGGAGCAGCCGAAAGAAGAAGAGAAGATATATATGTACTTTTTTTAAAAAGTGATTCTTCACAATTGAGAGATCGGGCCAAAAGTAATATTTCCATGACATCTCATAAAGTTGAGGACAAGTTATGACAAAATTTGGTGGATGAGTTGGGTAGGTGACAAGAACAAGCCGATTCGATTTTGGTTCACATCTGGCCTATCAGTGGGATACAAAATTTAAACTGTTCAGCTTAGCGGAGGTATGAGCTCCACTGAGTGCCATTGTGTTTTAATGATGTACTATATAAAGCTGCAGTTATCAGTCCCAAAGCTTATGACAATAGTGTTTTTGAACATCAATGGGTTAATTCACGGGGAATTTCTTGCACGTTGGAAATCGTTACTTCTTCAACGATTAAGTGAGATGACCACTTTGTCGAAAATGAACAGGTATGCTGTGTCAAGGTATGACTTTCTACTGCCTCTAATGCTCACCCTCACATGACAAAGTGACCTCAACTAAAGGTTTAGAGGAGATGGGTTGAACAGTTATAAATCATAGCTCATGCAGTCCAGAATTGTCATGACCTTGTCATTTTCATCTCTTTGGACCACTCAAAGAACATCTTGGTGGCATTAAGTTTACGAATCATGAACAAGTCAAAGCACATGTGCTGTAATGACTACATAACCGTCCCAGATATTAATATGCAGAGGGAATATGAATGTGCCGCCGCCTCATGGACGGGACAATCGTGGATGTTTTGCAAAGAGTTACATACCTCGAGTTTAACGTGTTGGACTACGTACAATGCATTGAAAGAATTTAGTACATGTATGGCGGCTGAGTTGTCGTTCTCATCTCACAAACACTGTACATGTACTGAATGGTGACAGTAAAGTGCATTCACTTTTAGTTATCTGCAATATATTCATGGGAGACAGATCACAGTACGAGTACGATGGACCCAAGTACTTTGAAAGTCAATAGTCAAATGGGCAGTCATGATACTTCTCAAGTTCACTTGCAGAGCTCTAAATAGAACATAAAGCATGGAATGTAATGAGAGTGCAGTGTTGCATAAAGTGACAAAATTGCTTGAATCGCCACTATAAATAAGGATGTTCCTGTCACTCTGCTGAAGCTATCTTCACTATCTACCCAATTTTCTTCTTCCTCTTTCAGTTTAGGTCAAGTTGGGATGGGGTGGGCTGGTCTATCATCTCATTTTGATTTTTAGGTTTAAAAAAACAAGTGAAGTCAAGTTATCACATCGATTATTTTATAATTTGTAAGTTGACATCGTCTCCACTGTGGATCTTTGATGTCGAATTAATATTTAATTACCATTACTATATCAATGTTATTTTAGAGAAATGGCAGTGCAGTAATTATTAGTGCCACATTGCAGTTAAACCAGTTATCAAAAACAAACAAAAAAAAAGTGATAAAAGCCTCATCATCATCATTATTATAATCAATCAAAATCACAGTTTTCAATCCACAGCTGCAGGACGAATGCCTCCGCCAACTCACAGTTTGGGGGTGTTAGCATACTCAACAAACTTGCCAAGTAAGTGCTGGTTGGCGATATAGAGTTTGGGTATGAATTTGTAATTTGTTCAGGGAGTGGGAGATAACTCACCTTTTATTCATGAAAGACCATTATTTATTTAATTATTTCTGATATTAATATTTATTTTATTTATTATATTTGTTATTTATTTATTCTTATTCTTATTTTAAATTATTTATTTATTTTGGGATCTTTTACATCCACCATGAACCAGTGCTGGCAGACGGGTCGTCCGGCTCAACATCCATCCAATGGAGGTCACACACATTTATGCCTTGCTCAACATGCTCAACACCATGGTGGTAATTTACAGCTGGACCACATAGCTCAGAAGAGAGTGTGCTTACCTCCACGCTCTCCTGCCAGCCTGTGACAAGCAATAAAGGGCTTCAAAGTTTCCCTTCCATAGTGTTAAAACCTGATTACAAATTGCAACTGTACTCACAGGAACAGGATAATTGCCTGTGAAAATAAATTATATTTGAAAACACCAATTATGTGTGCCAGCCAATGTGGCAGCATTTTCCATCTTTAATTCACCCACCTCTCAGCACACCAAATCTGAACCAAAAGGAGTCCCCACCCGGCCACCCCCACATTCCCCTTCCCACCCACCCCGCCCCCTATTTCCATACATATTTAATAAATTGGTGAATTTCTGTTGTGGACATTTAAAATTCCCTCACTCGTTTTGATGCCATGGGATATGTACGCCGCCTCCTTGCTGTTTAGTCTGGGTTCGAATCTTGACCCAGCTACAAACTGTCATCCCGGTGTTTCACGGGCAGGGTGATTCATCAACGCGTGTGCCATCACACGGATGGACGTTCCGTCTGCCAGCATTCATTGGTGGACGTTAAAGATCCCACAGTGTCCTTCACAAAACGTAGGCGAGCTATCGCCAGCACCACAAACAAATTCCTGCCCTAACCAGCAGAGGGCATTGCATCAGCGGCACAGCCACACTCTCATCCAATGACGGTACCCTGCAGCTGCTGCCTTATGCTGCATTCAAACGAAGAACAACTCGTTTGATAAAGGTCAGTCTGCCATTTGCCAATGCCATTGTCAAAGTTGTTTGAAAAGGGCTCTGGCAAAAAGAGGTTTAACCACTGAGAGGACATGGAATTGACATTTCCCCATTACCAACTGCGGAAATGCATTATTTGCAGCAAACGTCGGTGATTAAAATGGCCACAAAAAAACTGTGGGGTAAAAGGAGTCAGACACTTTCACACCCTCTACTTCCCCAAATGGAAATGTGCAGGTGACATTTTGCTGTGTATAAAGTGCTTCATGACCAAGCTGTAAAACATGATGTAGAAGACTTTTTTTTCAAAATGAATAAACTTTTTTTTAAAACTTTCCAGTACCATCTCATGTCGACTCGGCCTAGTCCAGCATGAAGTTGCATGCACGCCACTCCAGGTCTATTTGCTCTCTTACACTAAATTAATTATTTTTCTCAGTGAGGGTCTCACCATCTTTCTTGGGGAGACCATATTTCCAAGGTGGCATCCAAACCCAGCCGCCGACTGGGCATCCTTCATCGTGCAAGGTGTTTCCTTGGCCAGTCTGAACTTTTGACTAGCGACAAGGCCTTCATCCCACAGCTTGATGGAGCACTGCTCTCTCCTTTGGGCTGGTGTTGCTGCTTCACATCTTGCCCTTATTGATGCCATGGAAAGCAAGGCTCTCAAAATCATTGGGGTCTCCCGTGGTGAAGCTGGGTGTCTAGGCCTATTATTTTCACATCGCAGGCAGATTGGTGGCCTCTCTGTATTCTACCGCCTCCTTTTTAGTCTTGCACACTCTACCCTCTCTTGGCTCTGTCCTTTCCATGTTTCAGCAGGGCACACACAGTCTGCTCGTCACCCTCTTCTTCTTAAACTCACCAAATCCAGGCTCACTGCTCACCTTCACTCATTTCTTTTTCTCATTTCTCTCACCTGCATAACCAACTTTTCTTGAGTCTGTTCAGTCCCATTCTTCAATCCACGGCTTCAAGGCTGCTGTTTACCACTAGCCTCCAGGTCGTACCCCATGTATACTCATTATCTCTTATACCCCAAATGACCCCATTACCAAGCACTCACTTTTTCCAGGTTAATGGTATTTTTTCCCCTTCTCCATCAGCTCTTTAATTTGTTCCTTTTCTGTTTCATCCCTGCCTTACACCTCCTTCCTCTTCTTGCTGTGTTTCATTCATCTTATGTGCAGCTTGTTCACCCCATGTGTCCTTCTCCTTGATCTCATTCACACTTCTCCTCTGTTGTTTGTGTTTCCCCCTTTTCATTTTGTTCCCTTCCATTCTGACCCCGATCTTCCACAAGCCTTGATCACATGCACAAAAAAAAAAAGTATTTGTAAGCGCTGCTTTGGAGAACGTACTCAATTACATGTACTGCTTATTACCTCCACCACTGAAGGTGAAGGAGGTTATGTTTTCACCCCTTTGTCTGTCTGTTTGTTTGTTTGTGTGGAGGATATCTCAAAAAGTTGTTGACAGATCCAGACGAAACTTGGTGGACATGTTGGGTGTGCGACAAGGAAGAAATGATTTGATTTTGGTGAAGATCCGAATCCGGATCTGCAAAGGAGAATTATTTATCTTTTTAAGTGATTCTTCACCATTGAGAGATGAGGACAAAACGATAAAGTACTGTACAGCATGATATTTCAAAAATTCATTGGGCCCGATATATTCTCGTGGATCAGGCATTACGTGGCGGAGGTATGTGCTCTCACCAAGTGCCCTTCTAGTTTAATGTTTTCAGTTGCTTTGTAAACTAGGACACTCGGTAATGCATACCTCCGCCACGTAATACCTGTTCCACGTGAACAGATCGGGCCCAATACATTTTTGAAATATCATGCGACACAGTACTATATCAGTTTTGTCCCTATCTCTCAATGGTGAAGAATCACTGAAAAAAATACATAATTCTCATATCCAGATCCGGATACGGATCTTCAGCAAAATCGAATCAATTCGTCCTTGTCACACACCCAATATGTCCACCATGTTTAGTTTCAAATCCGTCCACAACTTTTTGAAATATTGTGCTATATATCGTTTTTGGCCCTGTCTCTCAATGGTGAAGAATCACTTTGAAAATTCAATAATCCTCATATCCAGATTCAGATCCGGATATTCACCAAAAGTTGAATCAATTCATCCTTGTCATACACCCAAGCCGTCCACAAAATTTCATCCGTATCCAATATCCATCCACAACTTTTTAAGATATCCTGCAAACAAACAAACAGACAGAAAGGGGTGAAAACAGAACCTCCTTCACCTTCGATGGCGGAGGTAACAAAAATAGCACCATACACATACACCAAACTGAAGATCAATATGGATGACATGATCTGAAATTAATATAAATATAACTCTCAGGTTATTCTACATATAGCTCCTTTCATAAGTACTGCATAACAATGAACTTGTCAATGATACTGTTGCGGTTCTGCAAAACCGACACTCCTCCGAGGCAATGGTACCCAACATATAGTGATCCTAAGACTGTTATATCTCATTGGTATTCGTTTAGTTAGCCCTTTCCATGCGTCTCGTTTGAAAATGGGATAAGATGCATCGCGTCGGGCTTTTAGTTTGGTCTTCAACCCCCTAGTCTTTCATTTATTTTACTTTACTATCTTTTCCTACACAAACCCGACATGCATGGACACCAGATCAGTGACATTACTCACCAGCGGGAGGAGGCAAGCATCCACAGCCCCCTCTTTTGCACACGTGCGCCCTTTCCTGTTCAAACAGCGGGCTGTAAACCAACCGACACCTCACCTCAGATCCTCACCATGACCACCACGACTCAACAATGCTCATCACGAGCACGACAAACACCTCCGAAAATTCCCAACAACCCACGCTCAACCTCTTCACCACAAACTCCGCAACCGCTGCCAACCACTATAGCCTCATAACCGCAATCGCCTCAACTGCTTACAACCCTTCAAGTACTTTACCGCAGATGCCACATCGCTTCCCTCATCATAACTGCCGCAACTTCCATCAGTTCTCTGGATGCTCACAACAGTCATTGGGGATGCTGGGGAATGGAGGATATAGCGGGTGGCTACGAGCCAGAACACTTTGGCATGAGGCTCGAAGCGCGAATGTGGGCTGAGATTAATTCGGTTACGTCTGGATGGCTCTGGCCTCCTCCCTCGCCCAGGCTCTATAAACCAGAGCAAATCAGACTAGATCACTCTCTTTCGTCCATCCCCCAAGTGGAGTCTCTGTGGAGCCTTTGGCCAACCGAGCTGAGAGGGCAGCGCAACCGAGCGGAGGAGCGAGCATTGCTGGGTCGTCCCCAGGTCATTAGAACTTGGTTTTGATGGCATTCCCTTATCATTAGCCAATATTCATAACATTTATGGACTTTCTCACACGTCCCGCTAAGCCTTCTCATGTATCTTTTCTCACTCAATCTCTCGTTCAGGCCTAAGTCACATTTGCTCTACGACGAGGATACGACGGCCGTACGCCCTCTGAATTGACAGAAACGTGAGGCGGCCGCAGAGTTTCTGTGGTGGCCTCAGGGTGGCCCTACGCCGTTTGGCTATCTTTTACAGGCCGTACGGGTCGCCGTGGAATTATAACGCGGAGTTATAACTTTTTTCATTTCTACGTTGGCCGTAGCAATTCGACATGCCGTAGTTGTGACGTAGTTGTTCCACGTCGACCGTACGTAGGGCGTACGGTGGGCTTGCGTTATTCGTGCGGCTGCCGTAGTCTCTTATCAATAAAAAATAAATTTTGCCCTAAAAACCGAATACATTTTAAAAAACCGAACACAACGAAACGTTCATGTTTGTTCACGTGCCTCCCCCAACTGTTCGAGCCGCATCTTCGCGCTTTGTTCATCCAGTTAGTCGGTGGAAGTCCTCGTGAAAGCATCAACCGTGTGTCGATCGCTACTTTACCTCGTGTCTTCACCTTGATATTCACCATTGACCTCACTGTTTTTTTTTGTTTTTTTTTACTCATCTTGTGTTTTAATTAATAACAAAAAAGCAATCCGATCACGTGGTGTGACGGACTGTCGGGCAAGGATTTAATTTCACAGAAAAAACGGTTGTAACTTGGAATATCCATGATTACCTCAGCCCGATGCGTTTGATGAAAGTGATTGTGGTTCTGGGGGCATCATGTTTGATGAGCTGCCCTGGGGGCAGCGCTCGCAGAGTGCGCGAGCGATCGGAACCCAGGCCGGAGCTCGAGCCTGTGTGGACCTTTGGATGTGGTGATTGTACCAGTTTACATACAATACACCGGCACCGAAGGTCATTTACTCATCTTATTTTACCTTAAACATGGGGAATTTCAGTTGAAAGTGTCTTGAAAGTGGGTTTTCTTGGGGTCCAGGAACAGATTAATTCACTCCATTATTTCTTATTGGGAAAATAGTTTGGGAATCGAACTTTTTGCAATCCGAACAGCCTCCTGGAACGAATTCAATTCGGATTCTGGGGGCACCACATACTGGTATATTCCGAACTGCTATATTTTTATATCAGTAAAAAAAGAACTGGTATATATAACCACTCGTTACTGTCCGTCTGGCCGCACGTTCTCCTTAGGGCCCCCTGCGGTCACCTTGCGGATGCCTTGCAGGCACCTTGAAAATTCTATGGCCGCCACAGGGGGACCCTAAGGTCACCGTGCGACATCAAATCAAAGACCGTACCCCCCCCCACCCCACAAGACCACCGACAAATATAAAAACACCCCTCTACATTAATTGAGGTCATGCTGATCCTCTGCAGCACGTCTGGATGTAATTGGCCCAGAACTGTCAGAGGAGTTCTGCGACTAACAAACAAACCCACAAGCAAACACTTGTCCGTGAATTATAGTAAGGATTATTGATAAGCAAATGTTGCTAACTATACCAGTGGTGATTTGAATTCACCGATTTCCTTTGAGTGACTTCCAGTCGTTGGTTTTTTGGTGCAAAAAAGGGCTTGCTGGTGCTGATGGCTGTAACAGAGGCAATTTGTTGTCATGGAATGACAAGTGTCCGTGGATCAGATCAATGGTGACGTGATGTGTGACGAAATCACAACCAATAATGACAGGATAATTCACAGTGCGGATGACATGGAACGCATGCTTCAACATGTGGCTTCCAATGTGCAGCTGCACAGTGAGAGAGCAAGGCATGTCAATAAGATGTCCCGCTACAGATGCACAAAGGACTTCACGAGGGTTTGTGATCGCAGAGCTGGAATGGTCTGGCAACATGTTTCTGCAATGAGTGAGATGCCTGACCCTGTATCCACAAGAGCACTGACCTCTCTCTCTGTTCCTTCTAGAATCAGTTGAATGAAAGATGTGGGGGCTGCATCGGTTGACAGCTCAGAGATGTGTTGACATACAGGTTGCATTGAATAAGCCGGCATCTTGTCTGCAATGTCAGCGAATGGCCATTTCCCTGAAGGCTCCTTCTCATCAAAGTTTTTGTATATATTGGGCAAGTCAAACCGCACTCTCTGCAAGGGTGAGTCGTTCCATAAATGTGGAGAATACCGTGAATCCCCCATGGAGGAGTACCTTGGGGGACTGGAAGAATGATGTGAATATTGTCGTTGAGGTGAGTTTGGTGAAGAATACCATCAGTGAGACTCTCACACAAAGATGAGTCTTTGTGCGAGGGACAGAAGCTGCAGTGTCTGTCAGCAGCAGACAAGTTGGAGGAGTGATTGGTATGATGCATGCCGTCGTCACATGAAGGACAGTGGCGAGGCGATGGTTCTGTTCTGTTCTTGCATATGGCAGCTTGGCTTCTGGGTAGCTATCATTTCTCGGAGCGTGACTGTGCTGCTGATGCTGTGCCACTCTACCACCACAGTGGTACTCATTTTTCCAACCTTGGAAGGATGACAGGCCGAGTCGACCCCACCTGGTGTTGATTCAGCAGCCAATGGGGATTGAACTCAGGACGAGGTGATGGTGAGTCATCAAGATGTCTTTGATCAGGATGATGCATCTTGCAATGACGTGAAGAAGAGTGGCAAAGTGATGGTGGGAAGCCATTGCGTCTTTGAGATGGAGGATCTAAGCGCTTCGGACTGCGTCCCTGACTGAAGGCATGGCCATCTGTGCTGAGTTGCATAAGAGGTTGATGTTGTGCAATCATATTGTTGCGGATTCGCGCCCGCCGGCGTGCGAACGGCCACGTAACTCGAGATCGCGGCACGTCGCCCACCGGACGGACAATCCAGTCGTGACCCTCTCGGACTAACGCCGGGAACCAGTCATGGGTGGACCTTTCGGTCTCACCGCGATCGAGCCAATCGGCCCCCGCGTGGGATAGGGTTGCTCGCCAAATTCGACCTACCTAAGTACCCACACGGAGGGTAGACCGGGCGATCGCACCTCGCCGCAGGTCGACTTCGGACACGGGCCACTTAAGCGACCCGTTCCGTACTATCGGGGATAACCGAGCGGTGTTATTCGTCGGCCTCGACGGTTCGATTAATTATCGGGTGTCTTAGCCCACGACCAACCCTTTACGTGAAGCAAGATGAGGATTCAATGAAAGAAATGACGAAGCGAAGCGGGAAAACAGTTCAATAATAAGCACATTTATTTCGCGATGAACGGAAAGCACACATATACAATTCCACCAAAAGCACATGGAAAAGAAGAAGACAAAAAGCAAATGCAACAATGCAGATCTATCCGACCACCGGGCACTCGGCAACACTTATACAATTTTACTTCACAGACGGCGCCGACAACACATATTCCCAAAGCAAAAGAAAAGAGAACCACCCTCCAGGATGAGGGGGTAGGCGGGGCCTGGGGCCGAGACCGTGTCGGGCCTACCCGTCTGATGATGAGACGTGAAGTGGCGGTGGTGCCTCAACTCCGCGGGCCTCGCGGACAGTGGCTGGCAGGGGGTGGGAAGGGGGCCCCCTTTTGTCGCACTATCTCAGCGCGGGGGGAAACAGGAGGGGGTTGCTGATGCTCGGGGAAAGGAGGATTTCAGAAGAATCTCGGGTCCCGCGACGAGCGTCTCCACCACGACCTCGGTCGCGCCGCCGGCCTTTCCCTCCGCAGTTCCCCGAATCCGACGCGAGCACCCCCTCAACCGCCTTCGCCGCCGCCGCCTCTCCACAGCTCCGTCCTCTTCACTCCGACTCCGCGAACTCCCAACTGCGAACTGCCACTTCAACTCAACTCTTCCTCCGCTTCCAACTCAACTCTTCCTCCTGCGAACTGAACTGCCTCGACTGACGAACGCGGCCCCTTATATCCCCCGTGGCCTCGCTCCTTCATCTTTGACCCTCTGCCTCCGACCTTTCACCTCTCTTGCTGGCTCCCCATTGGCCCGAGGAAAAGTGGGCGTGAATGCTTTTTGATCCATGAATTTGCATATAGCGACCGCCCTCCAACGCCCTGGAGGCGGGGCCAAATCGCCCCTCGCTCACCGATTGGACGGAACAAAAGTGGGCGTGAGTCGTTTTTGATCCGTTTTTCTGCGGAAAGTCCGTGATGCTTTTGAACACGCTGCTCGGTGCGCGCCCCGCACGAGTCCAGCATCGGTGCCCACGAGTGGCGCGAGATGACGGTGATGCGACGGTGGCGAGTTGTGACGGTAAAGGTCGTGGCGGTTGTGGTGAAGCGGCGTTGTGGTTGGTGGTTGTTGTTGTGATGGCCGCGTTGTGGTTGGTGGTTGTTGTGTGATGGCTGTTGAGACGTGGTTGGTGGTGGTAATAATGGCGGTTGGTCCAAAATAAAGATAGTAAAAGAAAAACGGCTATCCTGAAGAGTCGCAGCCCTCATGAATGACATTTATTCCCTCTAGACAACGGGTTTGGGCCTAACTACACATATACTTACCGAGATATCTCACCTAAGGGACCTGAATGGTGGTTTGCGAATTTGGTCAACCACAACAATATTAACATCACAGTGCAGGCGAGCAAACGGTTGTGCCAGAAGATCCAATTTTCTGCAGAACAATCCTGTTATCCTCTCTCCTGTGACTGCATTACCCTTGTCCGAGATGATTGTAACAGGCAGTCTGGATTGGAGCGCAGTGCACACTCCTGTCAAGAAGGAGTATGTGGGCTTCCTCGTACCATGCAAGGATGATGCCATAGGTCTAGCTGTGGCCAGAACACTAACCACAGTGCAGAATTGCTTAGCAGCAGTGTGGGTGGTCAATCCATCCACACAACCTGTGCATCTTCCCACAGGTCATAACCTTAGCCAGTTACACTTCATAACCGGCCACCAACAGGAAGAATTTGAATTTGTGGATACCACCATCTCTGCTCCCCAAAGGACAAAGCCTTTGGTGAACATTGACAGTGCAATCTTGACCGTCCAAGAAAAGTCTCAACTTGAGAGCCTCCTGATGGAATTGTCCAATATCTTCAGCACACATTCACACAACTATGGTCAGACAGATCTAATTGAACACAACATTAGGACAGGCGATGCCAAACCAATCAAATTGCATGCATATCGCACATCACCAACAAAACAAGCCATCATGCAGGGTGAAATCAACAAACTACGTCACCAGGGCATTATCGAAGAGTCTTACAGCCCATGGTCTTCTCCTGTGCTTCTCGTTAAGAAGAAGGACGGATCGTATCACTTCTGTGTGGATTACAGGAGACTCAACGCTTTTCCCATCAAAGACTCTCATCCACTACCACGTGTTGATGACTCCTGGACAGGCTGTCTGGTGCAAAAATCTTCAGCATCATTGATCTTACTTCTGGGAACTGGCAAATTCCTCTCAATCCAGCAGACAAGAAGAAAACCACCTTCTCAACAGGATCGGGATTGTACCAGTTCCGCGTGAAGCCAATGGGAAATTGCAATGCACCACCAAGCTTTCAGCACCTAATGGAGTTAGTCTTGCGTGGCTCTCACTGGAGCATCTGTCTAATCTATTTAGACGATGTTATTGTGTGCAGCGCGGGTGTCGAGCAACAACTGGACCATCTCAGAGAAGTCTTTCACAGATTTCGCTCAGCAGTATTAAAGCTCAAACCCTCGAAATGTTACCTGGCTCAATCCACTGTCACCTTCTTGGGACATTTGATCTCCAGTGATGGTGTGCAGCCTGGACCCGTCAAACACTGAAAAGATACAGACATGGCCGACACCACGATCCCCCCACACAGATCAGAGCTTTCTTGGGTCTGTGTTCATATTACAGACGTTTCATCAAGGACTTTGCTCACCTCTCTGAGCCACTTCACCAACTTACCCACAAGTATGTGCCATTTGTCTGGAGTGATGACTGCGACAATGCCTTCCCCACTCTGAAACAAATACTTTCGAACCCTCCTATCATGTCATTCCCCAACTTGGGGGTCCCATTCTTGCTTTGCACAGATCAGATGCCTCCCAGCATGCGATTTGGTCAGTCCTTGCTCAGAAGCTGGACTCCAAGGATCAGGTGATATCCCATGCGAGTCATGTGATAACAGCTTCAGAGAGGAAGTGGTCCACTTTTGACCATGAATTGTTCGCAATTGTTTGGTCAGTGCGACACTTCCGCAACTATCTTGCATGTCATCCGTTTATCAATGTCACAGACCACAAGCCCTTGGTGAGTTTAATACAATTGCCCCTCGAGAATGACCCCACTGGAAGATGAGCTCGATGTTCTGTTGAACTTGATGCTCTTGACTGGTGCATCATTCACAGGGAGGGATCCATGCACCTCAACGTGGACACCATGTCTCGACACCCGGACAACACCTCTCCATGAGTCAACAAAAGTGTTGGATCCACCACTTGTAAGCTGCATGGGTGCAAGAAATACCCTCAACAGCAACCTAAACACAAGCCACAGTGGTGGTTTTCAGCAACGATCCTCTCCACAAGACCTTTTCAATGCCTCCAAGTAACCGTGTCGCATCATCCATGTTTTCTGCTCACAACACTACTCGGGTCCATGAGCCTCTGTTGCTCACTGACCTTAACCTAGTGAACATTCAATCTGCTGACTAGGACCTCCTTGAGCTTCAACACTCTGATCCTGATCTGAAAATTGTTTTCCAATGGATAACATTCAGGGGGGGGGGGCATGCTTTGGTGACTTTGCAATGCCTCGCCTTACCTCAGGAAACTGTGGACCCAGTTTGGGTGTCTTACAGTGAAGGATGCTTTCCTGTGTTGACAGATCTGCAATTTACCCCATTGAAGTTGAGTTGCTGAAAGTGGTGATCCTGAAGTCTTTAATTCCCCAATTGTTACAACATATACATGGACATCCCACAACTAGACATTATGGCTCTTCCAGAACATTGCACAAAGCTGCTCAGTCATTTTGTTGGCCTTACATGTCTGTTGACATTTCAGACCACCGTCAATGATGTCCCACCTGCCAATCATGAAGATCTCCTGTGCCTTGGAAGTAGGCCCCTTTGGTGCCCATTTCACCATCGAGGCCGTTTCAGATCACTGCTGCTGATTTGAAAGAGCTTCCCACATCCAGGAAAGATCATCGCTATGTGCCAATTGTCATAGATCTTTACTCCAAGTTTGTCAACCTCGACCCTCTACGAGACCCAGACAGCTGAATCTGTGGCACAGTATTTTTGAGCAATACATCCGTCAACACGGTGTCCCTGAGGCCTTGCATTTGGATCAGGGCAAACAGTTTGAATGCAACTTGATCAAGGATCTCTGCTCTCACCTGGGAATTCACAAGCCACGGACGTCAGCATATCACCCACAATATGATGGAGCAGTGGAGCTGTTACAATCGTACCATGAAAGATGAACTTGCCAAAGCCTTGTTTCACAGAGGAATTGAAATGGATGAACATCTCCACCACATTGAAGTGGCCAACAACATGACGACTCATGCCAGCACAGGCTTCACTCCCTTCTATCCGGCACATAGACGCGAAGCCAATTTACCTTTTCAGGTTCTTCTTAAGAATACTCAGCCGGGGACATCTCCAACACCTGGGACATCAGCCGAGTACATGGCCTCCCTCAAAATCAGATCATAAAAGGCTTTTCAGGAAGTTTCTAGATCCAACGAGAGAGCAAAACATCAGCAGAAGTTGTACTATGACAAACGCCTCTAGTATACACCTTACCTCGCTGGGGACTTGGTGCTTGTGGATGACTCAGCTTGCTGTCATCACAAACTTGCTCAACGCTGGGTTGGCCCCTACAAAGTGCTTCACCCCATCTCTGTGTCAAAAGAGCATCCTTCAGTGAACTTTGAAATCCAAGAGCTTTTAAACCCACACGCCAAAGCAAGGATTGTGCACAACAATAGCCTGAAATCTTATTTCACACCTACTGCACTCCCCTCAGTGCCTGCACCTCGGCCCCAACCTTCAACGACTACACTTCCACCATTGACTGCTTTGGCTGGCTTCTTGCCTCCTCCGATGCCACAGCCTCAACATCGGGGACAGTACAAGTTGCCACCTCAGCCACCCGGACCTCAAACTGCCTGCCCTTGACAATGAACATGGACGTCCTACTGCTTCACCACCTATTCCCTCCTCACCTCATCAATAGCCAGAACCACAACATCACCTTCACAGCCCAGACCGCTTTGTGACTCGACTGCTTCAACGAGTGTGACACCTGTCCGATCTCTTCATTTGAAGGACTTTATATTGGACTAATTATGTTGCTCTAGATGAGCTGTAATTTTGGTTTGGGCTGACAACTGTTGTTTGTCCCAGGTTAAGAAATGAGGACATTTCTTTGGGGGAGGAGAGTAATATGTAAGGACAATAGTTATTGTTCTTATTAGTATTGTTATTCTTATTATTATTGATAATCAAATGTTTGCTAACTATACTCGCGGTTATTTGAATTTACTGATTTCCTTTGAGTGACTTCTGGTTGTTGGTTTTGGGCACAAAAAAGGGGAGACGGAAGTATAGCTTGCTGGTGCTGATGGCTCGGTGCATGCTGCGCCGTGGCGCATGTGGCGCATGCTGCGCCGTATTTGAATGCTTGGTACTCGGTATGGTTCTGTATTGAGGATTATACACACTGCCCTTGGACGAAACCCGTCTCCTGGTCCTTTGGTTATTCTGCATCAAACACAGACATAACACCCACCAATGTAAAACGGTGTTAGAAGAGCATTACTGATTCGCACCTCTCACACCTTCCTCTTGCATCATGCTGCACTACATTTTGCACCTCCCACTCTTGTTTCATAGACACCCCAGTTTTCTTCCCTCCTTCCCCTTCCTAAGCGATTGGGTTGCGTAGGTCCATCGACTTCACCAAGTATAAGGAGATCGCTAAACTTCAACTGCTTCTCCCAATCTTTCTGGCCTAAATCCAATTTATTCAGGTGTGTGTGTGTGTGTGTGTGTGTGTGTGTGTGTGTGTGTGTGTGTGTGTGTGTGTGTGATGGCGCCTGTAATATGTGTAACATAAGTAAGATTGTGGAAGGTTATCAGGTTAACTCTGCACTGTGTCTTCTTTTATAAATAACTGCATTTCTTTTGCTGCACCCACAAATTCCTTGCTTTTCCTTGTTGAACATAATTTATGAATAAATCCTTTATAATGTTCCACATAATTTTCCTCACCTTGTTGTAATAAATAGTTTTGGTATATATATACCCAGTTCGTTTTCATCATTTCCTGCATCGATTCAACATGGTCCACACATTAGCTTAGCCGGGAGATTATAATTCCCCAACGGATTGGCTTTCACATCAGTCCGGCATTGTGCTTTTTTTTTTTTTTAATTTTTTTTTTTTTTTGTATACCTTGGTCGAGGCTCGTATGAGAGCTAACGCACAACTCACAGCAAGGAGGCATGAGACAAGAGGGGCGGGAGTGGAAGGGACAAAACAGTGGGGAACAGACACATTTGGTGAACTGTGGAAGGGAGAGGGATGGGACGGGGAACATGGCGAAGAGAAGATGGACATTTCAGGGACTTTCAGGAAGGAAAGCAGGAGAAATGAAGGAAGTGGGCTTGGGTGGATTATCGGGGGTAGAAAAGATCGAGGATTTGGATGGGGGAAGATAAGAGGTGGTGGTGAACAGCTGTTTTGAAAGCCTGGAGGGAAGAATGGGAAAGAATAGAGTGAGGAAGTTTATTCCAAAGGCGGGAAAAAAGAGGAATGAAAGAGTGAAGATGAGCAGTGATTCGTGATTTTGGTAGTTTTACCAGAAGGGGGTTGTTGGCGGACCTTGAGCGCCCTGTGGAAATGTGGTGGGGACAAATCGCAGAGAGAGCAGGGGGGCAAGGCTGGAGAGGAGTCGGTAGAAGACAGAAAGACCACCGACCAACCTGCGGTGATTGAGTGAGAGGCCCAAAGACTCAGCTTCATTGCGGGAGATGCCGATGATCTTAAATGCCCTGGTTTCGACAGCGTGAAGCCGAGAAAGGTGGGAGGCAGGAGCACCAGCCCAGAGGGGAGAGCAGTACTCCATCAGGCTACGGACAAAAGCTTTGTAAGTGGTCAGGAGCTCAAGAGGGCCGAGGAAGGACTTAGCACGACGGAGGATTCCCAGTCGGCGACTGGCTTTTGAGGCGAGGTTGGAAATGTGACTTTCCCAGGAAAGGTCATGGCAGATAGTGAGACCTAGAAGCTTGAAAGAAAAGACTTCTTCCAGAGGATTGTTGAGAAAGTGGATGGGGGTTTTGTAAACGGTCCTTTCGAAGAGACATAGTGAGAGTGTGAGATTTGTCTGGATTGAAAGACATGTTCCATGTGTTGGACCAGTTTGTGATTTTATCCAGATCTGCAGTGAGTGAAGAAGCTGCTGCTTGCCGGTCTGAGGGATGACAGATGGTACGGCAGAGGGTGGAGTCGTCGGCAAAGAGAAATAGAGGATTTTCCAGAGAGTCCGAGAGATCATTGATGAAAACCAGAAAAAGAACAGGGCCCAGAACGCTACCTTGAGGAACTCCAGCCTGCACAGGAAGAGGGGATGAAAGAACTCCATTTAGGGCCACACGTTGACTGCGACAGGAGAGGAAGTCTGCGAGCCATGAGTGGAGATGGCCTTGAATACCATGGGAAGAGAGTTTGGTGAGTAGGGCAGGGTGCCAGACTGTGTCAAAAGCACGTGATATGTCCAGGGATACGGCTCGGATTTCCTGTCTGGCATTGAGGACCTCCATCCATTGATGGGAGAGCAGAAGCAGCATATCCAGGGTAGAGTGACCTAGTCTGAAACCAAATTGATGATTGGAAATCAAGCCATTGGAGAAGAGGAAGGATTTCTTATCTGAGGCGATGATGGATTCCATCACCTTGCTGATGATTGGGAGAAGGCTGATTGGTCTGTAGTTACAGGGATCTGTTTTTGCACCTTTTTTATGCAGGGCAGTGATGTTAGCAGATTTCCAAGCAGATGGCAGATGACTTTGGGCAAATGAGAGGGTGAATAGAACAGAGAGAGGGTGAGCAAGAGCAGAAGAGCAGGCTTTGAGGACACGTGGGCTGATGCCGTCTGGACCGGTTAATACTGCTAGCAGTAAGCTCAGCTGCCTTAATCAAGAACCAATAAAGATAAAAGTAGCACAACCGCCGAGGACGTGATTCCCCGATAAGGAGACTTCGTGTACCATCGTTAAACTGTTGTGGTTACCAAATTCGCAAACCACCATTCAGGTCCCTTAGGTGAGATATCTCGGTAAGTATATGTGTAGTTAGGCCCAAACCCGTTGTCTAGTGGGAATACATGTCATTCATGCGTGCTGCGACTCTTCAGGATAGCCGTTTTTCTTTTACTATCTTTATTTTGGACCAACCGCCATTGTTACCACCGCCAACCGCGTCTCGACAGTCATCACAACATCAACCACCCACCGCGGCGCCGCTTCACCACAACAGCCACGACCTTTCCCGTCACACCTCGCAACCGTCGCATCGCCACCGTTCTTGCACCGCTTGTGGGTACCGGTATTGGACTCGTGCAGGGCGCGCGCCGAACAGCGTGTACAAAACCACGGATTTTCCGCTCCAAAAACGGATCAAAAACGACACACGCCCACTTTTGTTCCGTCCAATCGGTGAGCGAGGGGCGATTTGGCCCCGCCTCCAGGGCGTTGGAGGGCGGTCGCTATATGCAAATTCATGGATCAAAATGCATTCACGCCCACTTTTTCTCGGGCCAATGGGGAGCGAGGTGAAAGGTCGAAGGCAGGGGGTCAAAGGCGAAGCCACGGGGCTCATATAAGCGGCTGCGTTCGTCAGAAAAGGGTTGGTCGTCGTCGTCGTCGTGTGCGTTGGAGTCGGAGCGAAGAGGACGGAGCTGTGGAGAGGCGGCGAAGGCAGACGAGGGGGTGCTCGCGTCGTGCCGGGAGCTACACACCAGGGAGGCCGACGGCGCGACCTGGTCGAGGTGGAGACGCTCGTCGCGGGACTCGAGACAGAGTAAAAATCCTCCTTTCCCCGAGCATCAGCAACCCCCTCCTGTTTCCCCCCCCCGCTGAGATAGTGCGACCAAGGGGGCCCCTTTTCCCACCCCCCAGACACTGTCCGCGAGGCCCGCGGAGTTGAGGCACCATCGCCGCTCCGCGTCTCATCACCAGACGGGTAGGCCCGACCCGGTCTCGGCCTCAGGCCAGCCTCATCCTGGAGGGTGGTTCTCTTTTCTTTTGCTTTGGGAATATGTGTTGTCGGCGCCGTCTGTGAAGTAGAATTGTATAAGTGTTGCCGTGTGCTCGGTAGTCGGTATTAGCTCTGCATTGTGTCTTCGCTTTTACATTTGCTTTTTGTGTAAAATTGCATTGTGTTTCTCTTCTTTTCTATGTGCTTTTGGTGGAATTGTATATGTGTGCTTTCCGTTCATCGCGAATAAATGTGCTTTATTATTGAACTGTTCTCCCGCTTCGCTTCGTCTTTTCCTCTATTGAATCCCCATCTTACTTCACGTAAGGGGTTGGTAGTGGGCTGAATACGCCCGATAATTAATCGAACCGTCGAGGCCGACGATAACACCGCTCGGTTATCCCGATAGTACGGAACGGGTCGCTTAAGTGGCCCGTGTCCGAAGTCGACCTGCGGCGAGGTGCGATCGCCCGGTCTACCCTCCGTGTGGGTACTTAGGTAGGTCGAATTTGGCGAGCAACCCTATCCCACGCGGGGGCTGATTGGCTCGATCGCGGTGAGACCGAAAGGTCCACCCGTGACTGGTTCCCGGCGTTAGTCCGAGAGGGTCACGACTGGATTGTCCGTCCGGTGGGCGACGTGCCACGATTCGAGTTACGTGGCCGTCAGCACGCCGGCGGGCGCGAATCCGTAACACTGGTGTCAGGTCGTGCGATACAAATCCATCGCCCTCCTCGCGGCACTGGTATCGGAGAACAGGAAAACGGGCTCTCCTGTCTCCAATTAAATTCACGGGAATCGGTCCAGGGGTGAGAGAAGCGACCCCCGATTCCCTCCAAATTACGAGCGAGCGAAATTAACCCTTCACGAGAAGCAAGATGGCGTCTCAAGGCGAGCGGGAGCCGGGGGTATTAGAAATGGATGTAGAATGTGTAGGATCCATGGTCCAGGATGGAATCCCCGTGCAGGAACATGAACTCGTCCAACTGAACCCAGAGCCCGAAATAGGTGCGGCAGCGGCCGCGGTGTATGACACCTCCCCTCCCCCTCACCACCAGAACCCTTCCCCGATCCCTGCCGAAACGACTCACCCAAGAGCACCCGACATGGCCCAGCTATTCGCCATGATGGCGGCAATGACAAACGAAGTGAAAAACGAAATAAAAGGAATGAACGAAAAGATGGATACAAATACAAATGAAGTGAAAACGACGATGGATACAAATACAAATGAAATGAAAAACGAAATGAAAAGAATGAACGAAAAGATGGATACAAATACAAATGAAATGAAAAACGAAATGAACAAGCAAATAAACGGAATGGAAGCAAACATGAAGGAAGAAATGAAAAAGCTACGGGGTGAGACACAGAACATGGGCCGATGCCTGCAGGCGGGCATGAAGGCCGTGACCAGGGAGCTCAAAATGGCGACTCCACGTGTGGGAGCAAACGAGCTGGAAGGGGGTGCAACGGCTGTCGGGCCCGCGGTGGAGGCGGGTAAGGAAAAAGTAATTCGGGAGACAAGAGACGAGGTGAAAGTAATTGCGAGGGAGAGAAAAGAACAATTAATACGGAAAGCAAGGATGAGGTACGCGGGGAACGGGAAAGCGCAAGGAATGAAAACTAGGGAAGGACGGGAGCGACTTAAAGAGAAAGCAAGGTTGACCTACATAAAGATAAGGGAAAGACGCCAGAAAGAAGCAGAGACCAATAGACAAGAGGAGACGACAGAAAGAATAAAATGTATAGAGACACGGGAGATAGAGGGTGAATTGGACAAGGTTAGTGACGCACACACACACACAGAGGTAGTGGAGGACCATGAGGGGAGCTGGCGGACTGGGTAGAGACCCAGTGCGAGCACCTGGATAGCCATAGCCTTCTCCAGGAACGAGGGGAGGGAGTATGCCCCCTTGGAGGCGAGTCACGACCAGGTGAGTTCGGTCGTGCTTTGCGAGGTTGAGGGGACGGGTGCTGCGAACAGGTGCACGGAGAGCTTGGGGGTATAGAGGCCCCGGAGACCCTTGTGGGGACACAAATCCCCAGTGTGGTTGTCCCTGTGTGTGTGGTGCAAGGCGTGAGTGCGTCCCCGTGTGTGGAAGCGACCCCGTGTGTGAGTGGTGTGGTGGCGATGGTGCCAGAGTACGTGCTTCCCAGCACGCCGTGTGTGGATGAGGCACCGTGTGTGGAAGAGGCCGTGGGTGTGAGTGAAACGGCCTGTATGAGTGAGGCACCGCGGGTGAGTGCCCCCGCGTGTGTGGGTGAGGCACCGTGTGTGAGTGAGGCCGTGTGTGTGGATGAAACGGCCAGTGTGGATGGGGCACCGCGGGTGAGTGCCCCCGCGTGTGTGGGGGAGGCACCGTGTGTGAGTGAGGCCGTGTGTGTGGGATGAAACGGCCAGTGTGGATGAGGCACCGCGGGTGAGTGCCCCCGCGTGTGTGAGTGAGGCACGGTGTGTGGATGAGGCACCGCGGGTGAGTGCCCCCGCATGCGTGAGTGAACGGCTGTGTGGAAGGCCGCGAGTGAATGGAGCACCACGTGTGAGTGGTATGGGTTATTCAAGGGAGACCGTGTGTGTGAGAGAGCGGTATGTGAGGGAGATGTCGGTCGGCATGCGGGAGCACGCAGCCGCGTCTCCCGGTGTGAATATAATGGAGTGGAGTGTGTGCGTCGGAACACGCAGGTGTGCGTGGGTCGAATGGCGACGACGGCGACAGAGGAACGAAAGCCGAGTAGCGGCTGTAGCTATTTCGGGGACCGTGCCGGGTTCACTCCAGCAGTGAGCACGAGGTCCGTGCTGTGCAACGCACGAGACCACCACGTGCTCGCTTGCGAGAGTGAAGTCCCGGTCCGGAAACGCACGCGGTGGATTTGCCGATCCCGCGGACGGACAAAGTTTAGGCAGGATTATGGATTTGGACCGGACGGGTTCTCCACGCGATTGTGTGTGTTAAGCTCCAACGGGCAAAGCACATGTGTTCGCGTGGGGAACCCCTCGAGACGTGGGGCTTGTTTTTTTATGCGCACGGTGACGCCATGGCTGCACGTGGGGTTGGAATCCGGCAGGAGGGGTATCCCTGCCGGATGGTGCCGTCCAAGGAGGGACGAGGAACACGTGCAGCTGCATGACGTCACGGGCAGGTGCAAAGTGCGCGAGTTGCCGCGCTGGTGATGCGCATGGAAAAAAAAAAAAAAAAAAAAGCAAGCCTCACTTTCGGGTGCACAGGATTCCTGGGCAAGGGGTGGAAGACCCCCTTACCTGGGCACAGGATGGAAACTAGTTAGGGGGAAGGGTTAGCTTAGTTAGACCGACTTCATGGGGCAGGGTAAGTCCTCATGGAGTCCGTGGAATGGATTAGGTAGAGGGATTTAGATGAGCTTTAGGTGGGGAAATAAAAGTTATTTGGGACATTTGAAGACAGTGACAGACTTGTGGATGTGTAGTGGGGACGCAGCTTAGCTGCGTAGTGTTAAAAGGAACGTGCTATAGTGTAAGGGACGACGTGGGAGCACGAGTTAGTTAGGGGAGGTAGTTAGAAGGATGGCAGAGTTCAGCGGTGTGTGTGTTGAAGAGTTGGAGAGTTGTGAGGTGAGTACATGGTGAGTGAGTGAGGCCAGCGGGTCTGTGTGAGTGGAGCGAATGGGGAATGCATGGTGCGATGAGTGATTGGGGGGGAGGAGTGACTCCCGCCCAAGGGACCCCGGGGTCAGTGTAGAGTGAGTTAGCTGGGTTAGTCAAATTAACAAAAATGGAGGTTGTTTTGTTGTTGGTGGGGAAGTAGGCTCGAAACCCATTTGGAGGGGTCCAGGAGCCCTGTTGACGGGCTTGGGAGCATGGCTGCGAAAGGTGAATATTGCTGAGTGGGTACCCCGGGCACCAGGCTAGTCGGCCGTGGTAGGCCAAGGGCCCATGGGGGGCCGGGATAGCGTAGTGGGCACGGGTGCGCCTGCTTGGTGCGGGGGCCCGGGGCGCCATTAGCCGCGTGGGCAGTGTTGTGGGCATGGGTGACCCTCGGAAAGGGGCCCGGGAAGCCAGCCTGCCACGTGTGCGTTTCAGGGGAGGTGCCATGGGGGGCACTCCCGGTGTTAGGGAGCTGGTAGGCTCGGAGGCAGTGTAGTGCCCGGGGGTGCCATAGCGGGAGATTCGGCAGAGGGTCGTGCCTGCCAAAGGGAGCCACGTGTCCCAGCCATGAGACCGTGTGAGGGCACGGAGAGAAAATTGGGGGGCGAGGCCCGAAATTGTGAGGACACCAACACAGGCGACGGGAATCTGGGTTGTTAGAACCAATAGTTTAAGCGAGAGGCGCTTGTTGAAAGCCCCGGGGTAGTTTAACAGTTAAATGGTTAGGGTAGATAGGAAGTGTACCCCTCCGCACCATCCATCCCCTCGCTCTCGTTGTGGGCCGCTGGACCCACTTTGGGTTAGATCGCTGAACTCTGGGGAGGCCATTCTGAGGCTTGAGTTGGGCCTCGACACAGGACGTTAGCTCTCCCTTATTCCCCTCCGGGAAGGGAACGTAGGGGTTGGGAGTAGGCTAGGTGACAGGATAGGTTAGCCGAACAAAGACGATAAAGGGGGTTAGGGGACGATTTATAGTGGGGAAGTAAAAAAAGGAAATTAAAAAAAAAAAAATAAGTGGGGGCTAAATTGGTTTTTCACAAATTAAGGGAGTGGGTATGTACAATGACAGGCAAAGGCGATAGGTTGGGAGGGAGACCGTAGGGTAGGTCCGAGCCCGCCTTCCAAGTGGCCAGCACCACCGCACTCCCTCCACCAACCTCCACTGAACGGCAAAAGCTGGCCAGCTTCATCTGCTGGCTGTTTTTTTTCAAGGCCTGTGCCGGCCAACTTCATCGGCAGCTGTTGTTTTGCTGCGAGGCCTGTGCCGGCTGGATCGTCTGCAGTTGCTGTGCTGCAAGGCCTGTGCCGGCCCACTTCATCTGCCGGCTGGCTGTTTTTTCTTCAAGGCCTGTGCCGGCCAGTTCATCTGCCGGCTGTGTTTGCCTGCAGCGGCCTTCTTCTGCGGGCTGTGTTTGCCTGCTGCCTTTGCCATGCCATGCCCACTGCCCATGTTCACCAGCCCCGTTCAATTTTGCTTTGCCCCCCCCCCCTGTTCATTTCCATGTGCGCCAGGATCCGCAAGGCAACAGTTTGCAAGCTGCGAGAACTGCCCTGTTGGCAGCTACAACACGGGCCTGCAGTGGCGGCCCGTGCACCGTGTTTGTGTTCATCCATCCATTCGTGTGCTCATTGCGTGTGCCACTTGAGCTGGCACGGAGACTACGTTGTGCAGCCCATGCACCGTTGTGGTTCACTGCGTTCAGTTCAAAAGGGAAGGCCTTGGACTGCGTGTGAGCAGCCAGCCACGTTCCCTGTCACCTGCATTGTTTTGAGCCAGAGACTGCATGCGAGCAGCCTGGCTCCCTGCTAACTGCTTTTCTTTTGCAGAGCTCATTGATCCTGGGCCATGGTTTAGTGTAAAATTTGTAAGTTAAGGTTAAGATGTACTGTACATATGAGTGCGCCCGACATGTCTGTCTTAAGCGCCGGCAATTTTATTTAAGTCGTCCGTGTGAGTGAGTTTGTTTAGGTAGTTACGCAGCCCTCAGGTTATTTATTTTGGGGACACGAATACCATGAATGTCGCACTCAGGGATCCGTAGGTAAAATGTACTAGGGGAAAACTACACATGATGGCACACGAGAATTTGACGACTCGGGACGAGTCTGTAAAAAGGGGAGGAGGTAGTGTTGTGGTTACCAAATTCGCAAACCACCATTCAGGTCCCTTAGGTGAGATATCTCGGTAAGTATATGTGTAGTTAGGCCCAAACCCGTTGTCTAGTGGGAATACATGTCATTCATGCGTGCTGCGACTCTTCAGGATAGCCGTTTTTTTTACTATCTTTATTTTGGACCAACCGCCATTGTTACCACCGCCAACCGCGTCTCGACAGTCATCACATCAACCACCCACTGCGGCGCCGCTTCACCACAACAGCCACGACCTTTCCCGTCACACCTCGCAACCGTCGCATCGCCACCGTTCTTGCACCGCTTGTGGGTACCGGTATTGGACTCGTGCAGGGCGCGCGCCGAACAGCGTGTACAAAACCACGGATTTTCCGCTCCAAAACGACACACGCCCACTTTTGTTCCGTCCAATCGGTGAGCGAGGGGCGATTTGGCCCCGCCTCCAGGGCGTTGGAGGGCGGTTGCTATATGCAAATTCATGGATCAAAATGCATTCACGCCCACTTTTTCTCGGGCCAATGGGGAGCGAGGTGAAAGGTCGAAGGCAGGGGGTCAAAGGCGAAGCCACGGGGCTTATATAAGCGGCTGCGTTCGTCAGAAAAGGGTTGGTCGTCGTCGTCGTCGTGTGCGTTGGAGTCGGAGCGAAGAGGACGGAGCTGTGGAGAGGCGGCGAAGGCAGACGAGGGGGTGCTCGCATCGTGCCGGGAGCTGCACACCAGGGAGGCCGACGGCGCGACCTGGTCGAGGTGGAGACGCTCGTCGCGGGACTCGAGACAGAGTAAAAATCCTCCTTTCCCCGAGCATCAGCAACCCCCTCCTGTTTCCCCCGTGCTGAGATAGTGCGACCAAGGGGGCCCCTTTTCCCACCCCCTACCAGACACTGTCCGCGAGGCCCGCGGAGTTGAGGCACCATCGCCGCTCCGCGTCTCATCACCAGACGGGTAGGCCCGACCCGGTCTCGGCCTCAGGCCAGCCTCATCCTGGAGGGTGGTTCTCTTTTCTTTGCTTTGGAAATATGTGTTGTCGGCGCCGTCTGTGAAGTAGAATTGTATAAGTGTTGCCGTGTGCTCGGTAGTCGGTATTAGCTCTGCATTGTGTCTTCGCTTTTACATTTGCTTTTTGTGTAAAATTGCATTGTGTTTCTCTTCTTTTCTATGTGCTTTTGGTGGAATTGTATATGTGTGCTTTCCGTTCATCGCGAATAAATGTGCTTTATTATTGAACTGTTCTCCCGCTTCGCTTCGTCTTTTCCTCTATTGAATCCCCATCTTACTTCACGTAAGGGGTTGGTAGTGGGCTGAATACGCCCGATAATTAATCGAACCGTCGAGGCCGACGATAACACCGCTCGGTTATCCCGATAGTACGGAACGGGTCGCTAAGTGGCCCGTGTCCGAAGTCGACCTGCGGCGAGGTGCGATCGCCCGGTCTACCCTCCCTGTGGGTACTTAGGTAGGTCGAATTTGGCGAGCAACCCTATCCCACGCGGGGGCCGATTGGCTCGATCACGGTGAGACCGAAAGGTCCACCCGTGACTGGTTCCCGGCGTTAGTCCGAGAGGGTCACGACTGGATTGTCCGTCCGGTGGGCGACGTGCCGCGATTCGAGTTACGTGGCCGTCAGCACGCCGGCGGGCGCGAATCCGCAACAAAACTATAGTCAGACAGAGGACACTGGGTCGCGTGGTTAAATTGTTGGCGTTCACGGTTGATTTATGACCCGCCTTGACACGGACTTATTCGTGTGTGTGACGACCTCAATACCCTCACCCAAAAAGTACCCCCTGCGAAGTGGGGTCCGCAACAATACATTATTATCAATGATTGCATGATGGTCCACATGATGTATAATGTCTTTTTCCACGGCCATCTCAAGAAATGCATGCCAATCAAATAAATAATGGATAAACACATAAGAAGCAAGAAGGGCACTCAGTAGAGCGCATAGCTCTACTCCGGAATTGCCTGATTCAGTAGAACATATCAGGCCAAATACGTTTTTGAAACATCATACCATGTATCGTTTTTAGTCCTATTTCTCAATGGTGAAGAATCGCTTTAACAATTCAAAATTCTCGTATTCCGATCTGGAATCAGATCTTCACCACTTATCAAATCACTTTGTCCTTCTCACACACCCAACCTGTCCACCAAGTTTTGTCCGAATCCATCCACTTTTTGAGATGTCGTGATGTATGTAATTTTAGCTCTATCACTCAATGGTGAAGAATCACAAAAAAATTATCGGATCCGGTTTCGGATCTTCATCAAAATCTAATCAGTTCGTTCCTGTGACACACCTCACCTGCTCACCAAATTTCAACTCAATCCGTCCACAACTTTTTGAGATATTCTGCACACAAGCAAACAGACAAACAAGAAAACAACATTGTGCAGAGCACGATACTTGCAAAATCCACACCCCCCCCTCTCCAAAGGATGCATGGATTCATCAGATTGTCCATTTCATTAAGATTAAAATAGACTATCTTAATCAAAGCTCAGATAAATCGGATGAAAATTGATTAGTTTTCAGATTGAAGTTGATGATTTTATAAATTTGGAATTTAACCTTTTGACCTCAAAAATAGTAGGTTTCCAAATTCAGCGCCGCATGCTGCAATTGATGTTTAACTTTCAGGTTAATTGGATGAAAATTGACGATTTTTCAGATGAAATTTGATGATATTAGAAGTTTGACTTTGAGTTCACCTTTGACCTTTTGACCTCAAAAATAGTTGCTTTCCCAATTCAGTGATGGAATATGCAATTGCTGTTTAATTGTCAAATTAACAGGATATAAATTGACGATTTTTTTCAGTTGAAAATTGATGATTTTCGTTATTGGCCCTGGAGTTGACCTATGACCTTTTGATCTCAAAAATTGTTGATTTCCCAATTCAGTTAATGCACTGTGCAATTGCTGTTTAATTTTCATGTCAATCGAATGAAAAATGACGATTTTAGAAATTTGACAATTGAGACCTGCAGGCGATTGATAGACAAACGGACAGAATAACAAAATCGATTGACCAAATATACTTGAAAAGTCTTCGATTTTGCAAGTAAACAAACAAACAGAGAGGGGTGAAAACATAACCTTCCACTTTAGCTGGCGGAGGTAACGAGAACACACTCAATGGAGTTGCTGACTCACACTATTGTTTTCTCTTCGTGCAATACCGCCCTCGAGGTCACTGACTCGCTCTATTTTGTGGTGTTGAGTAAATATAGTTCTGTACTAATTTCCATTTTGTATTTTTCCTTGTGCACTCAAAAGTTGAACTCCTCTGATACATTCACAGCATGAAGCTCTGCACAAAAATTGGCGATTCAAGCTGCCCTTGCTGGATGACCGCAATACTCATGCCACCCGGCCTACGGCCGCTGCATGAGTAAATATTCCGATTCAATAAAATAAAAGCCAAAGTTCCTTGGATAATTTTCAATCATGTCAACAACTCGTCAGCTCAAGTCTACAGTTTGTGCTCGTGTATTTGTGTTTGAAAACATTGAAATATACATATGTAGCTCCTCTCGGCCCACAGTGCAACCGGCCCACCAGGAATTGGCTGGATGGCCCAATCCACTTCTGAATGAGTGAACAGGAAAAAGAAGGGAGAGATCGAGAGGAGGGGAGGAAATGCTGAAAGTAGCAAATAAGATGCTTGGGTTAGGAAGGGTTAATGGGGGTAAGAAAGATAGTGGGTCAGAATGGGGGATGACGCAAGGTGGCGGTACACTGCCTATTTGAAGCCCAAGAGATAAGAGTGAGAAAGAAGCGAGCGAGTCAACCATTGCATTGTGCACAATAGACTTCAACACAAGTCACTTATTTCCCAAATTCCTCACAAATACTAATTTTATCAATAATAACAACAACAGCAACAACAACAATGTAATTTTCTCTGGAAGAAATAGAAATGTCCACATAAATGGCTGTCTTTCCAAATTAATAAAATCAGACTGGTCAATTTTTAAAAATGAGTTACAATCATGATTCATATCTCAAAAACTAGAACACAATCCAATCCTAATTAATATGCTTGAGTGTAATCTGCAGATAGATATTCATCAGGTGAGCTGTATAACATCATGCTCTGTGCACTTAAAATGTTTTAACTTTTCCTTTTGCAAGACGTGACGGGCATGTATAGAGGACGACGGGGTATTAATATGGATCGCTCAAGGATTTTCCCTCATTCCAACCTTTCCTGGGCTCAATGGACTATTCCCACCACTGCATAATGACTGTAATTTACATTATTACCCCCAAAATTCACCAAACCAAAAGGAAATATCATGAAAGTATCCAAAAAATATAGTAATTAATATTATTTATGGACATTAAATTCCTGGTAAATAATTAATTGGAAATTCTTTCTTCTCAACGCGGATCTTCCACGAGCTGAGGGCGTAGCTCTGGATCGAATTATCCAGGAAGAAAAAAAAAAAAAAAAAAAAAACAAGCCGACGTGACATCATAATAGTAATTAAACAGGAGAAGATTTATCTTACAAACGATTACAGGCGGCTGTGGTTTAATGTTGATACCTTGACTGGTCCTAAATTTTGATTGGGAAATATTCTCTCCCTCTTCACACCCGTTCTCATCTTTTAGGAATCTCGGTTTTCTCATGTTTCCAGATGCAATGTGGAGCGGGCGGAGCAGGTGCCAAGCACACGATCACACTGTGCCCGTAACAGGATTTTCTCTCCTCGTTCTCACCATGCCACCCGCATGCTGTGCATGAGATGTCCTGGGGTTCTAACCCTTTCACAGTAATCCGGAGAGACAGGTTGCTTAAAATAATTCGCCAAATTGGCTCCAATTATTAATTATTGCAGAAGCCATTTTCAGGAAATCTTTCATTTTTTTGCCAAGCTGCCACAACGAGAGGAGTATCTAACATCGTGAAACCGTTTACCGGCTATTCATTTTGAAAAATTGGTCTTTTCGAATTAATAGGAGGGTTAAATGCAATTTAGGCTTAACATTTATAATTAATCCGTAAGTGTAACATTGATGAAATGTTATCCCATCAAAGTAAGTCCGTTTTATTTTCAGGTGAGACCCGACATATGTTTCCATTTGAGGGTGCTCGGTCAGTCGGCCTGCTCGTCCTTCATGCTGTTAATGAGCTTTCATGGACAAAACCGCTCTCCCTTGTGCACAGATTCATCCCATCTCATCCTCAGTTATCATAGCCATCCTCCACACCCATGATACACTGAATCCTGTGGTGAGGCAGTTGCCTTGAAAGTTGAAACAACTTGCCTTCCCTTCCTGGAAGGAAAATCCGACCAAAGGCAATCTCAGCCTATTCTGCAAAACCCTCAACAAGTGTGTGTCCACCCTCAGGAAAGCCAGGAAACAACATCTCTCCAACCTCTAGATTGAACTTTCAAACTATCTCCTTCCTCTAAAACCTGGTGGTGCCTTGTTAAGTCTATCTCGGCAGTATGTGCCCCTCCATCCCTTCTATAACGTCTGGTTTTATTTGTATACAGCATCAAGGCTCATTGATGAGCTGGTATACTGAATGGACAGGATGTAACAGGACAAAAGGAGCAGGAGAGAGTTGGGGCAAACACCAACAGTGGAGTTGAAGGGGCAGACTTGGACAAACAATGGAAGTGTGGATGAATGGGAAGCAGGAAAAGATGCATGGGGTGAACAAGATAGAAAGAAGGAAATTCCCAGAAAGGGGAGGGCATGGGGTTGGGTGGAGGGGAGTGGGAGCTTAACGAGGGTAGAAAAGATTGTGGTTGTGGATTGGGGATGATCTGAGATGGTGGTGAACAGCTGTCTTGAAGACAAAGAGGGGAAAAAGAGAATGAAGAGAATGTGGAGGTTAGTTCCACAGGCAGGACAAAAAGAGAAACAAATGAGTTGGAGGTGAGCAGTCCTACCTCCAAGGCCTTCATCCGCAGCATGATGAAGTACTGCTCTCCTCTCTGGGCTGGCTCCCCAGCCTCACACCTTGCTCAGCTTGACGCCGTGGTGGAAACCAAGGCCTTTAACATTATTGGAATCTCACACAAAGAAGCTGAGTCTATTGGACCGTATCACTTGCCATATATCACGCGATCTCACGTTGCCATTGCAGAGAAGTTGCTGATCTCTCTGTCCTCTTCCGCCTCCTTTCTGGTCTTGCACCCTCTACCCTCTTCGTGTTTTGACCGCTCCCCTCTCCCTACCACAATCAGGTATCTGCAGCGCAACAGCAACCCCCTTCTAGTGAAACTGTCAAAGTGCAAAAACACTGCTCACCTCCACTCATTCGTTCCGCTTTTTTTTTCCCCCCACCTGTGGAACAAACTTACATATTCTCTTCAATCTCATCCTTCTCTCCAGTTCTTCAAAACAGCTGTTCACCACCATCTCAAATCATGACCCATCCGAAACCATGATCTTTTTTGCGCTCGTTAAACCACCCCCCACCTCCCTCCGACCTACCAAATGTTGCTCCTGTATCCATCTTGTCCATCTCTTTGCATTCTCATCATTGCCCGCATCCCATTCCTTGTTTGTCCATCTCCATCTATTTTCTCCTTCGGCCCTCCTGTTGGCGTTTTCCCCTTTCCTGTTCCTTTTGTTATGTTGCGTCCTGATCTGTTCTGTGTTCTCGCTCTTACACGAGCCTCGACTCTGTATAAAATAGTGGTCCAGGTTTGTGCTGGAGGACAGAGGTCATTATATAATTATTGATCAGGATCTCCTGTTTGTGGCACTTCTTTCTATCAATATGTGAACTCGGCAAATGAAAAACCTGAACATCATTCTTTCCTGCGGAATCGATCCAGCGTCGAGATTACCAAAGCCTTATCTGAATTACAAAATATTAGGAAATTACCCAAGGATTCACCTTTTCAGTGGAGAACCCATTCTTGAACTTGATTCCCCAAGTTTTTGAAATTGGTTCACGTGCTTTGTTGGACCCGACCCGACATGTAAAAATCTTTGTCACGTACTTGCCATGCATTCTGAAAGCGACTACAAGGTTTCGAGGAGAACATTGTTCACCGTCGTTTCTATGGTAATAGCACCATTCGACAACTTCACATCATACCTCTCCTAAAGTCGATATTTTAGGCTTTCGAGCGTTGTAAGATGTCGGTGTGTGAAGGGTTTAGTACATTTGGTCGACCAAACAGGCGATGTGTGCCGCTCTCCTAAAATTGCACGTTTGCTTCCTTGACGTGTTATTTTGACGTGTTGCGACCTCCTGCCTCTGAGCACTAATAATGTGTATGCAGTATTTTTAAGAGATTCCAAGATGAATCCGTTGGCACTCTGATATTTAAAATTGGTTGAATATGGTGCACAGTATTGAAATTCATCTTACACTTTCCCACATTTTGAACAGCTCTCAGGTCATACATGCTCGCATAGATATTGCCTTCGAGCACGTAACTATACCACTTACAGCATCAACATGCACTCACCCTGGTGATGACTTCCATGTCTGCATGACAAGTGGGAGCACTGAAATTTATTTTCAGCCTCATGGGCTACCCCTTGGTGTCTAAACTCAGACAGGTAATGGAAAGTGAAAGTATTGGGTAGTTTGGGAGGAACTCAGCGCAACAATAAGGTGAGTCTCTTTGGTGTTGCCATCTAAGCATTGAGCTCGTGATGCTGAGATACCAGATTCAAAAGTACATTTACATCTCCTAATGTCTTTGTCCGGCATGAGATGTATGCAATAGTTTCCTTCGAGAGCCCGAGATCGCTTTATACGAAAAATAGCAAGGGAAAGGATTTTGGGCAGAGAAATGAGGAGATTGAAGGGAAGTGTTTGAGGAAGCAAAACGGTCCATTCTTTTTGCACAGGTAATAAGTGGATGGCCCCGAATGAATTGCCTGTTTGCTATATTCACAGTATGTATCAGTGCCTAAACGTCACATGGAGCCGACGGTATACCTGCGCAAACAATACGAGATCTCACATACACACAGCAGTGGAGTTTCGGGATGTACCGTATTAACCTTACATCAATTACACATGGCACGACTCTCAGAAAATTCCATTCATGTATAACACACGCATACCATCTGTGAGCATGTTCAGAAGGACCGCGCATGTTGTATTAAGCAGATGAGTGCAGAGCGAGGGGATGGGAAGGAGCAGGGCTTGGGGTGACATCAGTACAACTCTCAATGCATTGGCAGTGGTTCGTCCCATCCATTCCTCTCGTGCCTTTTTTTGACAAATTTCCTCCAGCTGGTCCATTTGGCAAGGTTCAACCTCCACTGTAAGACAGACGATTAAATGTAATCATTTTTGACATTCAATTACAGATTTAATCTTTGAGCTCCACAGGGGTGTTACCCAGACCATTCGCATGATAGATAGTTTTGTCCGATAACCACCCATCTTCCAAAGCAAGACAGGACTCAAGCAGTGAGCTTGCAGCCAGTGCTATGGGATAACTCTTCATTTAGCAACTAACAGCTTTCAAAAATCCTCATTTAACTTTCCCGATCATGAAAGCACATCATCTTCAGGTTTCTGCCCTCATCATGGGAATTAAGAAACCTGCTCTTGATTTTTCCCAAGAGGACACACAAATTACTGAGTTGGTTACAGCACTTGTCCCACATGGCATCAGGTGTTAAAAGTGTATAATTGTAATATTTGTCACCTTTTCACATGTGAAACAGAGAGATAGCATGGCTTCTGTGGAAGAAAAATAATTATATTCATGTATTTTCAATTATATTCACTTGTTGAATTGTTGCTGGTACTTTATAAGTTTAATTTTTGAACTATAGTCGAATTGGCTGTCTGTTATGTTTCCCTTTTCCCAAGAGTCTTTTGACCTACATATTGATAAAAGGAATATCTTACAATGAAAAAAGGTCTTGCTCGCTGCACACAAACAGGGTGACCTGGTTGAGAACACTGCAAACTTTTGCCATGATTGTATCATTCTCTCCCTCTACCCAAAGTGGACACGTATTGCAGTTTTGAGTTCCTTTGCCTGATGCTTATCAGCTAATCCTGTAGTTGAGTTGCCAAATGTCTCACCGTCCCATTCTTTGGAATGTCAATTTATGTATAAGAGGGATTACTTCGGGCTTCAGTTTCAGTAAAGTCCATTCGAAAGTTTCAGTGAATCATTGAATGTTCTTTCTCCGTTTTTACGAAATTAAAGATTCTCCATTTGTATGCTGATCCAACTTGTGGCTATGGAGTTCCTTTCCACTATACTTCATTAGGGCAGCTATTAAAAAGTGTTCAAGGAAGATAAATACAGAAAATCAAATTCAGAAAGAAGTTTAAGATATGAAATAGAACAAGTAACATTTAGGTTTGGGGAGAAATATATTTGGCCATTGCTTTTCAGGTTTGTTCAAAACGGGTAAAACGAGACAGAGCATTTGACAATGTGGAGCCTCGCAGGGATGTTTGTCAAGGCAATCCCTTTCATGCACCAAGGGCACTGTGTTCCAAGTAGATATGTTTGTGGACTCACTGACTGACACACACACACACACACACACACACACACACACACACACACACACACACACACACACCAATTACAATAACCTCTCCCTTCCCTTTGGGAACAGGCGAGGCTAGAACACACTGCCAAAATCATATTACATGCACCAAATGTGTGTGTGTGTATGTGTATGTGTATGTGTATGTGTATGTGTATGTGTATGTGTATGTGTATGTGTGTGTGTGTGTGTGTGTATGTGTGTGTGTGTGTGTGTGTGTGTGTGTATGTGTGTGTATGTGTGTGTGTGTATGTGTGTATGTGTGTATGTGTGTGTATGTGTATGTGTATGTGTATGTGTATGTGTATGTGTATGTGTATGTGTGTGTGTGTGTGTGTGTGTGTGTGTGTGTGTGTGTGTGTGTGTGTGTGTGTGTGTGTGTGTGTGTGTGTGTGTGTGTCAGTGAGTCCAGATGCATAGCTGCTTGGACACACTGCCCTTGCTGCATGAAAGTGATTGCCTTGACAAGTACCCCTGCGAGGCTCCGCATTGCCAAGTGCTCTGTCTCGTTTTACTCATTCAGTTTGTGGGCAGCTTGTTCACTCCAGGGGTCCTTCTCTCACTTCTCCAGTGCTGTTGGTGTTTCCCTTTCCATTTTGTTCCCTTCCATGAGCCTCGATCATGTTCTGCGCACAAAAATCATTGAATTTTTCATCATAGTCCTTTACATCAATTCATTCTTTTACCTGAACAGTCGCACTCATTTTATCGTTTGAGTTATAAATTGGGCCATGTGCCTTCTGATCATCCCCCATATACACTATCTCAGAGATCCAGAGCTCGTGACAAAAATGTGGAATTTGATCAAGTCAAATAAAGCAGCAGCAGTAGCAGCTAAATGTAGAGTGAATTGAAGGATAGATACCAAGGTGTGGTTCAGGAACCAGGTGCGTGCCAAGGGTCACTCAAACCACACCAGTTGGTGAGCCGAACAGATGGAAAAATAATTGCTAATTGTTTCTTTATGTGATATATTTTGCCAGGTAATTAATGCACCTCGGATGAGGTTTCTACCCTGTCTCTGTGGTTCTAGGCATGAGGCCTCGATGTCATCCTGCGTCCTTAATGCAGATACGACTTAATTAAAAGGCTTTGGCACTGCGGAGAGGTAACTGAGCAGAGGGGTGCGACCTAGGCGCTTGTTTGTCAAGGTGTGTACCAGGTCAGGTGTGGCAAAAACTTCTCTGTTTCTCGCCTGGAACAGATGCTTCGCACTGCCTAACGAGCATTTAACAGACATGCAGCTGTAAAGTTCTCTCCAACTGCCATTGACACCAATTTTCAACAATACCTTTCGGTTTTGGGGGTTTAATAGACCTGCTTATTGCTCTGATTGAGGCCAATTTATTTTGTGAAAACTCGTTCCATATTCTGCCCCCCTCCTGACTCAACCACTCTCTGATTAACTTTTTCTTCTTTTTTTTTTTCTAGCAGTGAGGAGCTAAAAATGAACAACGAAAGGTTCAACATGTTAATAACATCACACAAACATGGTTTAAAATTAAATTTTAAAAATCCTCCTTTTGGGTGTATCGATGAAAGTGCTATTTGTTCAGATATTGTGGTTAATGGAAGAGTTAAATTGCAGCGGATGTTGTGTTCATATACTTAGAATGGGCACAAGTGTACATGAGATAGATTGACCAAATCACTGAGGAAGAGCAAACCAGAATAGATAGGGGTGGAGATAGCATGAGATGGTGATGGTGTGTCACTTTGAAAGACTAGATGGTGTGTCACTGTATCGGAAAGAAATTGTAGGACTGGGTTGGGAGGATAGCCTAGGTCCTAAAGGTATCCACACTTGCCTCCGAGTTGTTTAGCCTGGGTTAGAATACCACCCCAGCTATAAACTGCCACTCTGCAAACATTTCGCAGGCAGGGCGATTCATCAATGTGTGTGACGTTCCTCATATGGACGTTAGGCTGTATTTCTTCTGCTGACATTCGTTTGTGCGCGTTAAAGATCCCACGGTGTCCTCTGCACAGAGTAGGTGAGCTATCACTCTAGCATTCTGTTTCGAGCATTGTGTACAAGCCAAGACTGGACATACAGGAAAATGGTGATGAACACACAGTAAGTTGGATAAGCGGATGGACAGGTGTGTCCTGCTACAGCAGGTGTGTGGAGAAATGCTCGAGGAGAACAAGGATGAATACGTTTGATTGAATGGATAAACAGACAAGACCATAACCTGTAGAGACATCGAATATTGAATAAAGCAAAAATGCAAAAATGATGTTTCATCGCCGTATTTTGCCAAATTGCGCACATACTGATTAACTGTTTGTTCCCACAACTGAGAATGGGTGTTCCGTACTGTGTATATGTTATCTGTGCCCTTTCACATACTTAATGCAATTATGTTTTTTTAAATCATGTCGGTAACAAAAATGAGCAAAGCATGCTTTGCTTTTGATTCCAAATTTACCCTCCGTGCACATTTAATCCATTGCTTTTGCACTAATAATGAAAATGAAAAATCACTCATGGAGTGACACTTGGCCAAACGGAATGGCACTCTGTAGAGAACTTACCTCTGCCAGGCTGAACACTGAACAGTTTACATTTTGTATCCCACTGATAGGTCGGATCTGAATCCAGACCTTCACCAAGATCGAATCGGCTTATTCTTGTCACCTAACCAACCCATCCACCTAGTTTTGTCATAACTCCTCCACAACTTTTTCAGACATCATGCGACACATAGTTTTTGGCCCCATCTCTCAATGGTGAAGAATCACTTTAAAATTCTCGTATACGGATTTGGATCTTCACCAAAATCGAATCAATTTGTCCTTGTCACACTCCCAACCTGTCCACCAAGTTTCATCCGAATCAGTTCACAACTTTTTGAGATATCGTGCTCTATATTACTTTAGCCCTATCTCAAATCCGGATCTGGATTCTGATCGTCACCAAAATTAAGCGTTACTGTCCTTGGCCAGTCAACAACATGTACAAAAATTTTCAGAACGATTGCTTGAAAACTGTGGCCAAAAATGGTATAACAAGCAGACAGACAGACAGACGTACTTGGCAAAAAGAAGTTTATCGCCAAGTAATAATGATGAGTTAAAATGGAGAACTAATCTTAATTGTGAAGGAGAGATCGAACTAGAATAGTACTCGGTAGAGCGCATACGTCCGCCTGGCTGAACGGTTTACGTTTTGTATCCCACTGATAGGTCGGATCTGGAGCCAGACCTCCAAAGTCTAATCGGCTTGTTCTTGGCACCGACCTCACTCGTCTCCCAACTTTCATCCGAATCCGTCCACAACTTTTTGAGATGTCGTGCTATATATCGTTTTTGACCCCACTAATCTCTCAATGGTGAAGAATCACTTAAAAAATTCCAGTATCTGGATCTGGATCTGGACCTTCACCAAAATCGAATCAGTTCATCATCATCACACACCCAACCTGTACATAAAAATTTCGTCCGAATCCGTCCACAACTTTTTGATGTATCCTCTTCTCAGACAAACAGACAGACAGACAAATAGACAGGGGTGAAAACATAACCACCTTCGGCGGCGGAAGTAACGATGGATGGAATCAACAGAATGTTGATCGGAGCATGCCACCTGCCTTGGGAAGCAAGAATAGGTTGATGTTTTTCGGGGGGGGGGGCGTTCCAACGAAGGGTTAATGGCAAAAACATGAGCTTCTTCTTGCTTCCTGCAACAGCAAGATAAATAATTCTTACACCTTGGTCAATGCTCTTTTGCTTCCAACTGCCAATGATGAACAATGGTGTAATAGCCTTTTTTATTTCTTTTTAGCTTATTATAAAACATAAACAGTTGATGTGAAGTATATGCTGCAGAAAAATAGTTAATTTTACAACATTTGGAGAAATTGGCAAAAATAAGGAAAAAAATTTTTTTTTTCATCTCTATTACTGCCTACAGCATTTATGTTGGTTCAGTATGGTTCATAACCATAATACATTACAGTATGGTTCAGCATTTATGTTGCACCAAAAATATTAGTTTTTTTTCCCAATGTCCCAATGTCCTAAAATGTAAACGTGGTTATGTACACTGCGAGCAAGATCATCCTCTGTATCGAACAATTCATGCAGATAAAGGTACAGGTAAAGTATCTTAAGGTATGATTGACACGACGATGAGCGGGGTGGAGGTCACCAAACCGTTCATACAACAAAATAGGCTGACAGTATGAAGGGGATTGAAAAACATATACGATGTACATATGGATTCCCAAATTTTCATTGGTGGAACCCAAACCTTTACTGCACTTGCACCTAAACATTGTTGCATTTTTACATGTAGCCCGTAAAATAGCTAAGAAATTGTGTGCACAACAACACGTTCCATTGATCCAAGAAGCAATCAAAATGCTGGATCTGGTAAAGCTTTAAAACCTGCCAGCTCACCATAAGCAATCGCTGTCCAACTCATCTGTTCTGCAGTCGAAAGCATGAGATTACCACGTAACCCTAGAATGAAAGTCGTATGGAAATTGAAAATCGCCTGTTCGGTGCAACAAGGTTTCCAATTGTTTTCATGACTTACACAGAGCATATACTTTGTGAAAACGCAACTAGTTTCCTACAACAGAAAAAAAAAAATCAACCTTTATTAGATGTTTTCCTATTCCTGAGTCAAACTGTTGTTTCGACGTATTGTTGTTCTTTTGTGCCAGACTGTACACCTTTGTAGCCATTATTGGATGGACTGTGACACAAGCAATTTGGCCTGAGCAGCCTTGCTTTACTAATGACATCTTGCGATATGGCCCTTTATAGCTGAAAGATATATGTATTACTTATCATTATTAGTTAACACTTCTTCCTTATCATTGTTTTTTAAAATTAAATTAATAATTAGTGGTTGATTGCTAGTTCTAAGCGACGTCATTTAATAACTGACAATTTTCAGTAAGAAATGCCTTCAATTACAAGACAACATGTCATGTCGTATATCATAATTAGACGCAACAATGTAACACATAGGTGTGGCAATTTGACAATAGTACGATTTGGTGAAAAATGACTCTGGACATGATGGAATTATCATTAAGAAAATAGAAACATTTCAAAAGAGTTGGTGAGGAGCGGAAGAAATAAAAAAGGTGGTTGGAAGAAGACGGAATTATTATTATTATTATTACCTCCGACATCGTAGGTGGGCAGCGGTGATGTTTTCACCCATGTCTGTTTGTTCGTCTGTCTGCGAACAGGATATCTTAAAAAGTTGTGGATGGATTCGGACGAAGTTAGGTTGACATATTTGGTGTGTGAAGAGGATGAAACAATTCGAATTTGGTGAAGATCTGGATCCGGATCCCAAGACTCAATTTTTTAAGTGATTCTTCACCATTGAGAAAAAGGCCCAAAACCAATATGTATCACGATATCTCAAAAAGCTCTGAATGGATTCTGCCGAAACCTGGTGGACAGGTTGGGTGTATGACGAGGACGAATCGATTCGACTTTGGTGAAGATCCGAATCTGAGAATTTTTAAAGTGATTCTTCACCATTGAGATATGGGACCAAAAACGACATATAGCATGACATCTCAAAAAGTTGGGGATGGACGGATTGGTGGTTGAGTTGGGTAGGTGACAAGAACAAGCCGAATAAAATTTGGAGGTCCGCATCTAGATCCGGCCTATCAGTAGGACACAAAACGTAAACTGCATTCAGTCTGGCAGAGGTATGTGCTCTACTGATGCTGTCCTCGTTTGTATGCACCCTGTGGCTGCTAGTTGCATCATTGCTGGGAGTGCAGCTGTGCCGCTGATGCAGTATCCCCTGTTTCTAGTGAGTTGGTACTCATTGTGCCAAAGTAGGAAGGGTGACACAGGCTGAGTCAACCCCACCTGATGTTGTGTAACAGCACAACAGGGGCTCGAACTCAAGACCCTAATATCTTAAGCTAGCCCCTTAACCGTTAAACCAACACAAGGCTGAGAAGAGAGAAGGAATCTTCTTCTTCTTCTTTCGGCTGCTCCCTTAAGGGGTCGCCACAGTGGATCATCCGTTATGATCCGCATCCTGATTTGGCATAGGTTTTACACCGGATGCCCTTCTTGACGCAACCCTGGTCACCTCTTACGACACAGGGATAAGGATTGGGTTTCACCATGATTCCAGGCTGCCCTGCACCCTCTCATAGCATGGCCCAGCACAGAGCTCCCGTCCTCAAGCGATCCTCCAACCTAAGCCTCCGAGTAGCCGGATTACAGGCGCACGCCACTACGCCCGGTAGAAGAGAGAAGGAATGAGGGGATTAAAACAAAAAAAAACAGATTCGGTGGCATAATGGTTGGAGCATTCGCTCCAAGTCTGGAGATCATCGGTTCGATTCCCACCCTGACTGGATCATACCAAAGATATCATCAAAAGTACACCCTGCTTCCTTCCTTACTTAAAGCTCAGTGTTTCGAAGATAGAGCAGGAATAAACCCTGTGGGTTGGCATTCATGGGGAGGAGGAAATTCCTCCTTCATTGAGGTTCTTATTTGCAGATGGGACTGAGAGCACAGAGAAAAGTGATGAAATAAATCGATGGTGTCACTGGTACTTAAGCTCAGTGGCTTTGTTCGTCTGAAGTCATGTTCAGGGTTGTCTCATATTTGTGTTGCGTGTATATGTGATTTGTGTTCTCGAACCATGAGTCTTCGACCCTGGAGGAAAAAAAGAAGCTGCCATATTGCATACATTCTATGTTGACTAACTGAACCAATGGTATGTATAATTCAGCATGAGAAAGAAAATTCCGATTTGTCCGGATATAGCACATCATCATGACTTCGAAGGCTAATCCAGGGTGTTTCAAAAAGATTGATACAACTTTGACTTCTTGCCATTTCTTTGTTTTCTAATCTATACCGTTTTCCTTTTTAGGGTTTGGTGGCGTTATCATGGTATTTGTTTCCTGGGATTTCTAGCTCTGCAGCTCAACTATGCTATTGACAGTGAAGCAGAAGACAAAAGTGGTGGCTCTGTGGTTATGAGACTAAATCAAGGGCAACAGTGACAGGCCAGCATCAGTAACCAACAGCTAAGCCAACATCGACGCCGTGTGGGATTCTGCAGTGGACAGTCCCAAAAGTCCCACTGCCGGTGCAACCGAGAACTAGGCCTCAAACCAACATCAGTCTGGCATATCCTCACTAAGGAACTGAAGCTTTCCCCATACATCATCTCTACTAAGCATAAACCGAGTCAAGATGACATGAGGAGACTTGATATGTGCAATTGGCGCATTGACTGGATGGAGCGGTACTCAAACTGGATCAACCTGATCTGGTTCAGTGATGAAGCCCATTTCCACTTGAACGATGCCATCACAACCACAACAACATTGTATGGGGGTAGAACCACCTGAGGAGGTCACTAAGAGGTACCTGAAAGGGCCTAAGGTCACATGCTTCTGCACCTTCAATGCCAGGGCTTTACTGGTTCAAGAATGACAACAGCAGGATGGTGATGATCAACGGTGAGCGCTACCGGGCCGTATTCCAGAAGTTCCATCATGATCTATCCCAAAAGGTCGCCCCAAACCAACTCAGCATGACCTGGTATATGTAGGATGGTGCACCCCCGCATACAGCTGGTGACACCATCACTTTCCTGTGGCAGCTCTTCAGAAAGCGCATCGTTGCCCTGGGTACCGCTCATGACTGGGCACCCCATAGCCCAGATTTGAACCCTCTGGACTACTGGGTCTGAGGGGCTGCCAAGGGCTCTGTCTACGCCAAGCGCCCTGACACACTGGATGATCTGAAGCAAGAGGTGTCAGACTACGTCCAGGCAGTGCCACGTGAGACCTACAGGAAAGTTGGACAGAACTTTGGAGACAGGATCAATGCGTGTCTGAATCGCGGAGGGGCACACATCGAGAACGTCAATGACAAGGATTTTGCGTAAATGCAAATTTCAGACCTTCGGCTCTCACGAACTCCAGCAGTGACTTATTGCAATTTCAATCATTGATAGAAAATACCATGTCATAAGCTTTCAATAAATGTTTGGTTCACGTTCCTGAGGTTTCTGTTTCTTTGTAAATAAACATTTAAAGTTGCATCACTCTTTTTGAAACACCATGTACTTTCACACTCGAAGAAAAATAATTCATCTCTTCCAAAAGTCTAATCTCTTCCAGATGGAATCTGAATCGCACGGAAAGAGCCAATAAACTCCTCCACAGTTTATTGCTCATCAAGACCAACTTTGGCATGCAAACTCAGGGCAGAAAAAAGAGGAACTGAGTGGAGGTGAGCAGTAATGCTGGATTAAGGTAGCTTCACGAGAAGGGGGGTTGGTGGTTGACCGTGTGTGCCCTGCAGAAACCTGGGTGGGAGTGGGGTCAAAGCAAAAGCATGGAAAAAGCAGAGGGTGCAAGACCAGAAAGGAGGCGGTAAAAGACAGAGAGACAACCGACCTGTGTGTGATGGCGATGTAATTGATAGGCCCATAGACTCAGCTTCATTGCTGGAGATTCCAATGATCCTGAAGGCCTTGGTTTCCATAGTGTCAAGCTGAGCAAGGTGTGAGGCAGGGGAGCCAGCCCAGAGGGGAGAGCAGTATTCACCCTGGTGAGCTCATACATCCACTCTGTTGATGACCCCCATGTCTGTACATGACATGCGGTTGCACTAAAAATGATCTATTTCGTGGGTTACAATCACTCATTAATTAGCCCTCTTTATAAAATATGGTGGCTTAATAACATTTAAAAAAAAAGATGTTTTTCATAATTTACATCTCTCCTTTTTTGTGGGAACATAATAATTTTTATTCTTAGGATAGTAATTGTAGATACCCCAACAATTAGCATTAGAAGTTACACGTAGTAATGGAGATCATGGACCACAGTCAATGGCAGTCAAATGAGGAGTCTGTGTGCAACACTGAAAAGATGATGAAATGTAGAGGATGAGGAGGATTTCCAAAGTAGAACCCAGAGAAAAAGAGGTTAATTAACAAGTGGACAGTTTTGCCTCAGGAAAACATCTGATGCAGTGTTCAACCTGACATAAATGTTGATGGTGGCTTCGCAGGATGAGCTGTTGATGGGGGCTTCACGGGAAGAGCTGTTGGAGCAAAACTTGAGAGTCTAGAGAAAATGAAAAAGATAAAGCCAACAAACATGCCTACGGTGAGAAAATATCAGTCCCTGTGTTCTTTCATTCTTAGGAATGCTGACAATTTTGAGGATCATGAAGATACAAATGAGCTTCAGTTTGTAGTGACTTTGCGACAAAAGTAATGCTGGAAGAAAGACATGATATGATGAACAATGTCCAATGAGCATTTGGTTTTGGAAGTTTGATTTGAAAGGCTGTCATTTGAAAAAAGGTCAGAACTGATTGTAAAGACAAGAAACAACATTTAAGAGGATGAATGCCAACAGCTAACTGCATAATGTTATTTCCACTGAAATAGAACCAGCTGCTGTTTGGTCAAGTGGTTAAATGTATTGATTTCTCCCCTGACAAGTGTGGGTTCGATTTCAATGGTGTTCACTCTTGCTAATCCCACACTTGGTGAGTATGTAAAACATCCCTCAACATGAGATGGGGGCAGGACATATCCTGCAATGGACTGAGAAGGGCTTGTTACCTTTGCCAAAGGAGAGGGTATTGTGTTTGGGTCCATTTATTACTTGCAAAATCGAAGATTTTTCAAGTATATTGGTCAGTCGATTTTGGTATTGTGTGTGTCTGTCTGTCACCGACAGGTCACAATTTCAAACCGATCTTCACGAAACTTCATCACATGGTAGAATCTGTCACAAGGAAGAAGCCTATTATTTTTGAGGTCAAAAGGTCAACACAGGCCGAAGGTCAACAAATTAGTTGAGATTGCTAAAATCCTCCATTTTCATTTGATTGACTTGAAATTTGAAGAGGATTTATATTTCAGGTCACTGAATTCAAAGAGCCAATTATTTTTGATAGTCAGGAGGCCCAATGCAGAATAGTGTACGACCCTGCTGATTCCGTGTTAGAATAGTGCAACAGGTGTAAATTGACTGTCCAGACACACAGAAACATGAATCAACTTGTTGCCAACTCTGGATATGGATAGTATGGCCGCCATGACAGTTTACAAAATGGTCGCCATTAAATACACTTTTCGTCATATTTCAGCTGCAAATTGACATGAAATTACAAAATTAGGGTCGATTTCCATGTTTTTGAGCATGCCTGAGCTGATGGGAGTATAGAAAAAAACATTGCTCCATCCATTTTCTAAAAATAATATGACTTGTTTTTCACTATATTATTTTTAAAGAAATGTTCAGGCTCGAATTAGAATGTCTGATTATACAAACCACAATCAATGAATTTTACAACTTTGCTATAAAATGAACCTAAACTACATAACTGTGTTTTTCTGTTACCCAGGACTAACTGAAAAATGAAAGCCGCAAGATTTCGCACAGGGGGTTCAAGGGATCGAGAAGAAGAAGAGCATGTAGACTGGAATAAATGCTTTATTTGCCAGGACAGTTCAAAAACTAGCAAGTCAACGCCACTTCGAAAGACTACAATCGTTGGTGTGAAAACTGTAGCTGAATGTTGCAAAGAAAGAGAGAAATATAATGACGCTAAATATGTTGACTCATTCTCAAGAATCAGAAAATATTCTGTACCGGAGCACGTCGAAAAGATTCAATGGCACAAATTCTGCTATAGTGACTTTACTCACGCACAAAAAATAGACAGACTGAAGTCAAGGATTCAGCCACAATCTGTGACTTACGCAGAAGAGATACCCACAACATCAGGTTCCTCAGAGAAATACCATGTCCCAACGTCACTAAGATCTGTGCACAGCGCTATGGATTGGTCAAAATGCGCTTTCTGCCAGACTGACATTCCTGGAAAAGCTGGTGTCCTGACAAATGTTGAATTTGATCACACATCATCCAGGATGCTTAGTTTGGCCCAATTTGACCCCACCATGCGTCACAGGTTTGCAGGTGTTTCAGACTTGATGGCAGCTGAAGGTAAATATCACCTCAAGTGTTATGTTTCTTTTCGCAGAAAGTATAAAAAGGAGAGTGGAGAGAAAAACCAGTCTCCTGAAAGCATCTGTTTCAGAAATGTGATGAACCAGCTTGAGAAAGAGCTGCAGAAGGGACATGTGTTTACCCTGAAAAACATCTGGGAACACTACATACAGCATGCTGTCATTGAATGATTTTGGAATTGAGGCTGGAGCCTACAAAAGCTACAATTTCAAGCAGAAAGTGGAGGTTCACTTTGGTAGTGACAAGGTGACATTCGTGCAGCCATTGGATGTCACAAAACCCCTCATAGTTGCGTCCTCAACTGTGACAAAGTTTGCCATGAGAACCGCCGTGAATGATTTATCTGAAGAAGGTGAAAGTTCTGAAGAAGATGAATTGGCCCAGTGCAGTCTGCCTCATCATGAGAACGAAATCCTTAGCTGGATCTTCAGAGTGGGCATAAAGATTTACAGTGACGTAAAACACTCTCCAGGGCATAGCATTATCGGTGGACTGAACACAGAAAATGCAGAGCGAATTGTACCTGAAACCCTGTACATGCTTGTGAAGCTTCTTTGTGGTGGTGACAGCACTGACAAGATGGACAATGAAGAAGCGGATGAGACAGATACCAAGAACAAAGTTCTGAGCATCTGCCAAGACATTATTCATGTGGCTTCAGGAGGCAAAAAACTGACCCCCAAACACCTGGGCCTTGGCCTTGCTCTTCACCAGGCTACACGCTCAAAAGAACCACATCTACCTGCACCTGAGAACTGTGGGTGGGAACAGGTCGTCAAAGATGGCAACGAGACATTTCAGCCGCGACTCATGACTGCACAGCCTATTACTGCTTACTGTGTAGAACTGACGACATGCAAATGCCGTGGGTCATGCTCAACTCGACGGTGCAAATGTACACGGAATGGACTGCCTTGCACGAAAGCATGTGGATGCAAAGCCCTTTGTAGGAACCCGTTCAGTGTACAAGCCGATCAATAGCTCTGAAAATTGTACTTGGGTGTTCTCACAACACTTTTCTCTTCTGCAAAGCAACGTAATTTTGTGTTAGAAAGAATCTTTGACTGACTGTAAACCCATCTCCATCAATAGTGCTAAACATTTTCTTTTTCACATTTATTGCTCGTATGTGCATTTTCAATTTCGTCTTTAAGTTGTCAATTATGTGAAAAGTTGTGATCCAGTACAAAAATAAAGCACAAAATAGTGTTCATCGTGTCAGATTACATAGTATTTCACAATCATGACAAATTTCTGGCTAGTACAATTTGCAGTAAGAAAAAGACTAAATCTGATGGCTTCAGATGTTCAGATGCAGACTTGGCAACAAGTGGAACTAGACTTGGTCATGCCTAGACTCTTCAAAAACACCAGTTGCACCATTCTAACATGAAATCAGCAGCGAACCTATTTTCTAGGCTAGCTACAGATTTTGGCTTCTAGACTATGAGGTCAACATGGAGCAAAAGGTCAACATAGGCCAAATTTCAAAAATTTTCAATTTTCATCCCATTGATTTGAAATTTGAAGAGGATTTGCATACCAGGTCACTGAATTAAACAGCCAATCATTTTTGAGGTCAACATAGCCCAAAAGGTCGACACAGGCCAAATTTCTAAAATTGTCAATTTTCATCTGATTGACTTGAAATTTTGAAGAGGAGTTGCATATTTGTTCATTGGAATTCAGCCACCAATTATTTTTGAGGTCAAATTTGTTTAATGGATTTTGCAAGTATCGTGCTCTGCATGACGTCTCCTTTTTACTTGGAAAAAAAATTTGTTTTTTGACAAGTATGTTGATGGCCTCCGTTTTTTTTCTGTTTGTATTTGTGTGTTTGTTTGTCTGTCCGCTTTCCTCCAGCCCAAACCGCTCAACCGAACGTTCAGAAATTTTCAGAGATTAATGTCACCGACCCTGCAATGGTGACGCATTGAAATTTCGTAAAATTTGGTCGACCGAAGAGGTCTACATAGGCCAGGAGGTCAATTTGAGCCAGATTTTCTAAAATCCTCAATTTTCATCCGATTGACCTGAAATTTGAAAAGCATTTACGTATCAAGTCACTGAATTCAAACACCTATTAATTTTGAGGTAAACATAGGCCAAAAGGTCGAAATATGCCAAAAGGCTAATTTGGGCCAAATTTTCTAAAATCCTCAATTTTAATCCAATTACCTTAACATTTGAGGAGCATTTGCAAATCAGGTCACTAAATTCAACCACCTATTAATTCTGAGGTAAACATAGGCCAAAAGGTCTGTATAGGCCAATGGGCCAATTTGGGCCAAATTTTCTAAATTCCTCAATTTTCATCCGATTGACTTGAAATTGGAAGTTCATTTTCATGCCAGGTTGCTGAACTCAACTACCTATTAATTGTAATGCCAAAAGGTCAACACAGGCCTAATTTCTAAAATCGATAGATATGGCCAAAAACTAAATATGTCACTATATCTCAAAAAGTTGTGGACAAGTGATGACAAAAACACGGTGGATGAGTGGGATAGGTGACAAGAACAAGTGGATTGGATTATGGTTCAGACCCAGCCCATCAGTGGGATACAAAACGTGAATTGTACCACCTGGCAGAGGTATGCACTCTACAGAGTGCCATTCTACTTTGTGCTGTTTTGCCAAGTTGTCACTCGTCTATGAATGATTTTTCATTTGCTTGTTTGTCGGCACAGAACTTTAATGTCTTTCTTCACAATCGCTCGTCAGATTGAGATGAAATTTTCACCATAGCTGTGACTATTCATGTAAAATGTTTTAATCATAATTATTACGTCATAGGTCACGTGGTGTGGCAGCCATGTTGGAAAAAACGGGAAAAAAACTGGACCTCTGTATCTGAAACTGTACCAAGGGAAAAATTGAAACTTGGCATACCACAAGTACTCCTCATGGGGAATAAGTGATGTTTTTATGATGTCAAATGTGCCTTAATTATAATGTCATAATTGCATATGTAGAATGCTACATCTGATCAGTATGAAAAATTTTGAGGGCCATCTTGGGATAAAATGGTCCACAGAAAAATTTTGGTGACATCATTGGTCACGTGATTGGGTGTACAAGTTTGTTCAGGAATAATTGATAGGTCACATGGTTTGGCAGCCATATTGGAATAAAGAAAAATATTAAATAATGTTTTTTCTGGAACAGCTAAATTAACCAACGTGAAACTTCACAATTATGATCTGGTAGTGATGTGGAAAACAGGTTTTAAATTTCAAATTGATCAGACACATGGTCTGGCAGGCAGTATTTTTTTTTTTTGAATAAGGCTCACTTGGCTGTGCCTGGATGGATTTGAGAGTAGAGGAGTAGCAGCTGAAATGTGAATCCTATCCAGTTTCCTCCAGTTGACTATCTTTGCTTTTGGCTTGTTTGGGTTCCTTCTGATTACTCCAATGCAGGACCGTACCTATTTGGTCTTCCATTTGATTTGAATTTAATTAATTTTAATCCTATTCAATTCAATTGACCAAATTCAGTTGAATAATAATGAAAAACGTTGTGGGTCAGGGTCAGGTGTCCAATCAAAGCGGGGTTGCATCAAAGTAGGACGTCTTGGTACCTGCTCATCACTGCCAGCAGTTATAAAGTGGCAGTTGTAATTATGTCTCTTATTAATTATGTAACACACCAGTACACAAATGCCACACCAAATACACCATTCAAAACAGTCCTGGCGAAGGTCTGCAATCTCTGATTACTATTTTTCTTGTTTGCAGTTGTTTCTCTTGTGAAACAGAAAAAAATTAGGGCACTCTTCAACATCACAAAGTTGATAGATATACTTCTGCCCACATTATTAAATCATTGTACACACTTGCACCAAGTTTGATTTAAATCCCTGAAACCAGATTCAAAATATTAAATAATTCTGGCTGCCAGACCATGCGTCCGATCAGGTTTAAATTTAAAACATATATTCACTATGACTACTAGATCATAATTGTGAAGTTTCACATCCATTGATGAAGTAGTTCAAGAGAAAGAGTTCTTTTTTGAAAAAAAAATTTGTTTAAACCAATACGGCTGCCAAACAATGGGACTTATTAATTATTCATGAACACGCTATTATCCCCAAGGCTTGTGGAGCATGTGAACGAAGTTTTCCCTTGATCTGTTAAGCCATTCTGGAGATGATTTTTGAAGGTTTATTCTTCAAAAAAGTCATAGCTGCCAAACCATGTGACCTATGACGTCATAGGTGGAAAACGTTTTGTTCCTCGTGGAGAGGCAATCATACTTGTAAAGTTTTGCCTCAATCAGTTCAGCTATTTCAGAGAAAAAGATAATTAAAGGCTTTTATGTTAAAAAAAAAAAAATTACTGCCAATGTCAATTGTGACCGATGGCAATTTTTTAACCCCCATGCAATTTTGCCCTCGATGACTCTCAAAATTTTTCACATTGATTGGATAAAGCATTCGACGTATGCAATTACGACGCCTTAACATCTCTAAATGTCCATAAAAATATCTACTTTTTCAAAGAAAACGAGAGGTGATGAAGAAACAAAATAAGGGCAATCGGCAGAGAGCATACATCTGCCAGGCTGATTAGTTTACGTTTTGTATCCTACTGATAGGCCAGATCTGGATTCAGACCTGAACTAAAATTTAATCGGCTTGTTCTTGTCACCTAACCAACTCATCCACCTAGTTTTGTCTGAATCCTCACACCTTGCCCCCATCCAATCAGCCCCCCTCCCCAGGCGAGCCACTGCCGGCACCCTGGCCAAATTCCTGGCCTAACCTACAGGAGATGTTGTATCAGCGGCACAGCCACACCTCCCCCTTCCTACCCCCTGAAACCAATGATGCTACTCACAGCCAGGTTCTGCATATGAAAGAAAAATAAGGACCGCATTCACATTTGTGGAGCCCCATTCCAGAGGCTGATTAATCCAACCCTTCTCTCCAGGGCTTCAAAAATCTCTTTACAGACCAAGCATTTGCTCGACAGGGAGGGAGTGAGATATCCAGCATCCACCCTCAATTTGCGTATGAGCCAGCAGTAAAGGCCCGTCAGAACTCTGAGCGGAGGATTGGAAGCTAATTGCATTTTAACGGTGCCAACTGCATGAATCCAATTTACCCGTTTAACATAATTATGTGTCGATTATGTCATGCTATGGAATTCCCATTCTCCATTGACCATGACACAAGTTCTCATTAACAAGCACAAATTTCATAGCCAAAAGTGGGGCTAGGTAGAAGGGAAGAGAACACAACCACACATGCGGTCATTCAACTGTGACAAATAAATAAATAAAAATAAATGCCCACGATGCCAATGAGGGGTTTATCTATCTGTGTTTTTCGCTAATTCATGTGGGTGACAGGACAGCTACACACACACACACACACACACACACACACACACACACACACACACACACACACACACACACACACACACACACACACACACACACACACACACACACACACACATACACACACACACGACAGGAAGAACCTGAGACGCAAGTGGTCCAACTTACCCCTGTTTTTTAACACCGCACCAGTGGTGCCAAAAAACACGCTGGCACGCCATCTTGTGGGCCCGACTGCTCCACAATCTCCTGGCCCAGACAACGCAGTGCATCACAAGCAGTGGAGGGAGAAAGTGCTGGCAAAGGAGAGGTCACACAGCCACCAGTCCCAGCATTCTCGAGTGAGGGCACCCAGGGTGTGAAGGGTCCGGGAGAGAGATATTCAACGCGAACAAAAAGATGGAAGACTAGCAGTGATTTCCACTCATAGTGGTCTTTTACATAATTCCTTACAGGGTGGTGCTCATCGCAAGAGCACCAATGCAGCAATTGAAAGGAACCCTCACCTCATGGTTTCCCATACGGAAGTCCCACCGGTGACATGTAGATTCTCCCGCCCCCATGTTGCCTGATCCCCATGGCCACATGTGCTGCTCTCCTATGTGAGCCAGTTGAGCTTTGGTGCTGTTATTTATTATGAAAGGAAAACACATAATGACAGATTACGATGGGGGAAAAAACACAGTAAACACGAAGGTGGGGGTGTGGGAATCTCGACATGAACAGGCTGGGGGGGAAGACGAAGGGAATGTCACCAAAGCAAACTCGATACTGCCTTCATACACTTGTTATATACACTTATGCTGAACATGTACTGTTGAAATAACTAGTGTAATTAATCTACACCCAATTGGTCCAAAGCCATAGCCATTACAGTTTTGAATAACCATTAATGTGCTGCATAATTGCAATGGTAGAAGTGAAATAAGATCTCATTTCACTAACGTTTTCCTTTTGTTCACCTCATGGTGGTGTTTAGTGAAGATCAAGAGGCCTCATGCCATCCTCAGCCAAACAACAGGAAAAAAATCAGTTAGGTTGGATGTCATGTGAATGCAATGCTAACATTTTGAGTTTCTCATTAATTGATTTCCACCTTGCACAAAGATGCAATATTGTTGCGAATTTGGAAGCTTACTGCACACAACAGCCAGGTCCTATAGATCAGCTATATCGGTAAGTATGTGTTTCTAGTTAGGGTCCCGTCCTATGTTTAATGGGTGATTAATTGTACGTGCGCTGTGAGTTATTTTGATAGTTAGAATTTAAATTACCAACGACACCTGCCCTCGCTTCCTTCCACCATCCTCCACCGGCACCATTGCACGCATGCATGTCAACACGTACGTGGGCGGGGTCCAGTGCGCTAGGCGGGATTTCTCTGGATGTTGGTGTGCTGGCTTCGCCCCAAATATGGGCACAAGCGTTTTCGTTCTGACTTGGCTCCAAATATGGGCATAGAGCGTCCCCCCTCTGCCCAATGAGGGAGTGCAAGCGTGGGATAAGAGAAGCGCGTGTGGGCCAAACGAGAGAATCGTAGAGAGTTGAGAGTTGTCTTCTGGTCTTCGGTCTTCGGACGTCTGGTGGTGTTCTGAAGCCAGTCTTCGCCTTCCTGGGGTCCCGCCAACAGAGCGTCTTCTCTTGTGGCCTGTGTGGCTGCGAGCCTGTCCCGCGAGGATCGCCTGCCTGGGCTTGGAGCGGCATTGTGTGGCGGGTTCGAGTCCTGCCACACCGGATCGTCGAAGACCGCACGAGACGGAAAGGTCCAAGAATAGGCTCTGACCTCCAGCTCGCCTTTCCTCAAGCTGGAGGCCTCCAATGAAGACCTGACGGTCCGTTTCCTTTTGAGTGTACATGTGTGTGTTTGTGGTGCCAGTCTATTAAGTAAAACTGCATAAGTGCTTGTACATAATTTGCTATTCCTTCATTATTTGGTTAACTCTGCCTTCTTGCGTGCTCCTCTGCCCCATTATAAATAAATATCCCTTTTGTTAAATGTTCCAGCTCATTTCTGTGTTTCCTCCATTGGCCTAGCATGGTCCGTATTGTGGATTAGTAAGGCCGTTCGGGCCGTAAATTGTTCATTTTGTCTGATGGGCCTTGGTAATCTCTGCTCGGGTTACACACAGCTCGGGCTCGGTAACGGCTCGTTCCGCTCGAGGTCCGTCGATGGTGTGAATTCCCCGGTAGCTTTGTCCACGTGGGTAATTGGGTATATTGAAGTTTGGCAATTGACCATCCCCCACACGGTCGAATTATTGGCGATTCATGGTCCAGTCAGGGACCCATGCCTTTCGGACTTATCCAAAAGGCACGACCTCAATTCCGGTGTGTTCGGTGGAGCCGACTCTACTGCTCCCTCTAGCGGTCGTGCTCGCCACCGATACCCGGCCCAGTAACAATATTACCTTCAGATTGATTTGCTTTCCAGCTTGAGAAGGCAAGCTCTATGAGTGACTGTTTAATTGAAGCTCGGCCTGGAGGATGAGGCAGATTAAATATGTGAGCAAGAAACAGCTGTTGAAAGATAGTGAATATTAATACATCTCATTTATGTGAACAGAACATATGAGATAATTTATTTCAATGAATTGCGGTATAATTGTAGAAGTACAATGATAGTTTGGAATTGCAGAGTAAATAAAAGAAAACATACTTGGAGATAGATCATAAGAACAATCAGGCAAATACACATACAGTATTTACCTCCACTACCGAAGGTGAAGGAGGTTGTGTTTTCACCCGTCTCTGTCTGTCTGTTTGTTATTTGCAAAATCGAAGATTTTTCAACTATATTGGTCAGTCGATTTTGTTATTCTGTCTGTCTGTTTATCGCCTACAGGTCACAATTCTAAACTGATCGTGATAAAACTTTACTAAGTTGTAGAGGTAGTCTCAACTGAGAAGCCTATTAATTTTTCTAAAATCGCCATTTTTCATCCGATTGATTTGAAATTTGAAAAAAATTGCATATTGCATCACTGCCTTGGGGGAAAAGCTATTTTTGAGGTCAAAAGGTCAAAAGTCAACTCAAGGTCAAACTTCTAAAATCATCTATTTTTATCTGAATAATCGTCAATTTAAATCCTATCAACTTGAAATAAAAGCTGAACAGGATTTGCATTGTCCGTCACTGAATTGGGAAAGCAACTATTTTTCAGGTCAAAAGGTCAAAATTCAACTTTTCAATCTGAAAAATAATAAATTTTCATCCAATTGACCTGAACTTTGATTAAGATTGTCAATTTTAATCTTAATGAAATGGAAAATTTTATGTATCCATGGCAACCTTTGGAAAGGTTGGTGAATTTTGCAAGTATCGTGGTGCTCTGCACGACGTGTTTTTCTTGTTTGTTTGTTTGTTTGTTTGTTTGTTTGTGAACAAAATATCTCAAGTTGTGGACGGATTTGGACGAAATTTTGTGGAGAGCGTTAGTATGTGACAAGAACTAAATGATTAGATTTTTGGGAAACCCGAATCTAGATCTGAGAATTATAAAAGTAATTTTTCACCATTGGGAGATAGATCCAAAAACAACATGTAGCAGGTATCTCAAAAAGTTGTGGAGGGATTCGGACAAAACTTGGTGGGCAACTTGGTTAAATTTTAGTTTAGGTCCAAATCCAAATCCAGCCTGTCAGTGGGATACAAAACGTAAACTAATCAGCCTGGCGAAGGTATGCTTTCTACTGAGTGCCCTTCTCGTTACTTCTGTGATCAACCTCTGGAAGAAGTACAATCGTTGAACTCAGGCCTTGCCCTGACCTTTCCTGGGAAGACCACATCTCAAAACTGACCACTGAAACAAAAGCTGGGAATTCTGAACCAGGCAAAGTCCTTCACTTCTGCAGAATCACTCATGGCCTAAAAAGCATTTCGTCAAAGCACAATGGATATTGTTCTCCATTGTGGGTTGGCACATTTGCATACCACCTGTTTCTGGAAGCTCTGCGGACTAGGGGCTTTAACATTATTAACATCACCCATGAAAAGGCCGTCGCACAGGGGCAATTGCTTTCTCATCAACGACTGGCTGGCAATCTTTCGATCCTCTGCCTTCTCCCATCTGGTTTTGCTCCCCCTGCTGTTTCAGCTCTGTCATCCACACCAGCTATTATAACATGGCAAATGCATTCATGATCCAGAAATTAAATGCCATACTTCTCATTTTTCAAAGTCCAGGCTTCTTTCTCACCTGCATTCCTTTGCCCCTCTCTTTTCCAGCCAGTTAACTCATATTCCTTTGTCTGTGCAATTGTGTTCCTCTCCTGATTCAAAGTTTTAGCTCTTCACTATCATTTGTGATCTCTTATTTCCATTCATGATCTTTTTTAGTCCCGCCACCTCCACCATACCCACGCTCACAAACTCTGTCATTTTGCTCCTCCATAAGCCTCGACTTGTACTTGAAAATTAAACATAAAATAAACGAAAACGTTAATTTTAACCCCCTCACACATTATCCCTCCATTCCTCCCACCCAATACGAACCCAAAGGAAGTCCTTTTTCATCGCTCACTGTGGGACATTGGTCACTACTGCATGGATACAGCATTCATACTGTGCCGTTTCCAAGGTTCATGCATGGCCAGTCCAGCACCTGGTGACTGTAGAATGATTATTTATGGAGAGACATACAGCTGCACGCCACGACTGTCAACACAGGTCACCGATTTTAAAACCTCGCACCTGCAACATCAAAATGGTCAACAGGTTCAATGAATTCTATGAAATGTAGATCATCGCACAAGCATCAAAGTTTACAAATTCATTTTTATCTTTGGAGACAGATTACATGTTTTGTAATTGTGAGGTGCACAAAAAATTTCTCATATAGTGACAATACCATATGTACTGTAAATAAAAAATTAGGATTGGGGAGCAGAAGTACAGAGGCATGTCGGGATCGTACACACGATTGTCATATCAGGCTGTTATAAGTCCATCAAATACAATTTTAGTTCAACAAGGATGGGGATTACTTGAAATCAATGTATATGAGTTCCCAACACGGATTCAAGTTCGAGTCACCTTATCCCAACATGCACTCTGTGCTCGTACATATTTAACGTGCGGTTGTTTAAAATCCAGAGAAATAACTGGTATAAAATGGGTGGTATGGAAACCATACTTGGTTTTTAAAATGTTAAATTTGAAAAGTTAAATTGCTGTGTAAGTGGTTGGAAGTATTTTTGCACTTTATTTATGACATAACTTGGCCAAACCTCAACCAAATTCAATTTGTACAACAAAAATAGTTTTATGTCTTTGCCGAAAATGGGAGAAAAGACAACTCGCATGATTAAAATTGAACTGAAACGAGGTCAAAGAAGGTTTATAAAGAAATGTTTTATTTCTACAAATGGAGCCAGCTGTAATGAAGGGGTGAGTTTGACCCAAAGCGTGTGTTCTCTTTCCTATTTTAGGACCACGACCGTTTTTGCCATGGTTTTGCGTTGACTTTGTTTTGCAAAGTTTGAAGAAAATTCCAAAGTACTTTCACTTTTTTTGACCCTGCAGTAATATAATTCCAGATAAAAAAACCCCAAACAAACTTTTGCGTCCAAATCTTTAACGAGCAAGTCAGAGTCGACCGGGCAACATATTGTTGCGACCACTGGTACCGAGACACCAGCTTGTCACTCAGGGGGATTAATCCCCGGTTGTCCTCGGAAGAGCCAGACCTGGGGCGACCGCTCACAATTAACGTTGTGGTACGGTGGATTGTTTTAGAACCACGAACGCCACCCAGTTAACCACGAGTTCCAGTGTTCACCGTCTAATCATGCCGTTTAACTAGAGGTCACGTGGCAACCTGAGCAGGGAGCGCGCCCTCGGCAAAGCACCAATATTATCTTGATTAGTCTTAATTTGGGAGGCCGAGCGTTTTAACCGCTGGTGCGTGCCGACTATTTTGGTCAAATCTGTGGTAATTACCTCCCAGTCCATCTCAGTTCGGACAATGCTAGACCAATGGGAGGAAAGGACAAACACGGACAGGTTGGAAGTCGACAAATGATTTATTAATAAGAAAATAAATAAAGAAAAAGAACTTTTTATTTCCTGAGGTAAATAAATAAATAAATTCCAAAGCAACCGAAATTAATAATCAGGCAAATGAAATCAAAAATGACAAGAAAAAGACAGAGGGCAGATGTTTAGGGGGGGGAGGGGGGGTTGACTTACTTACAACTAAACAGAGACAAGGGTACTCAGCAGATCACTCGGGGGGGGGGGGGGAGAATTGTCTCGCTCACCCGAGAGAAGTCATCCGTGAAGTGAAAACGTCCTGAAATGTGTGTGTGCGTGTCTTGTCCGTCACCAGCACCCAGCCTTGCCGTGCACCCACTCGCCAACAGCCTTGAACGCCAGTCGACGTCTGGGGGGCACCTAGGTCATCTGTCGAGGGTTTAGACCCTGGTGCTGTGACACGGGCAGCTCCTCACACTTCACAAAACTGGTGACGTCCAGTGATCCACACGGTCCGTTGGTGACTGACCCGCGCCTCACTCGTTGTCAGCGCTGCTCACACCCACACACGCACCACACGCTCGCTTGCTCAAGCATGAGAAAGGACGAATTGTCTCATTGTTGGTGCTGGTCAGACACCCACACGCTCACTAGCTGGTTTCCTCGCTTGCGTGCTTCCTCTCTGGCTCGCTTCTTCCCTTGAGCGCTTCAACTCTCGCTTTCTTTTTCACTTCCTCTCTGGCTTTCTTTCTCTCTCAAACGGACCTCCAATTCTTTTTATATATGCGGCCTGTCTCGGCTGACGCAGAGTCCCCCCCAAGCTCACCCCACCCCACTTGCGCACCATTACTATGACAACCCGTGCGCTCAAAAAAAGGCGGATGTCGGTGCTCGCGAAAGAAATATGTGCACAAACATTGCTGAGGAAAAATAAGGCGGGCGTCAGCGCTCGGGAAAGAAATATGTGCATAAATTTGTCTGTCGTAAAGAAAAAAGCTTCCCATTAGAGAGAGGATCTATTCTTTACCCTTCTCAATGCATCACATTTAAAATCCCATTAGACTTGGGGATGGGGCAAATCTGGACATGCATTGAAGGAAATAACTGTCTGAGGACCTGGATGTGTGGATGCATTCATGAGACCGGATTCTGAAATCCGTAACACAATACTTGAACACTGTCGAACGCAAATTCCCTTCTTATTGCTTCCATAAAAACCTCCAGTTTTGCAGTCCTTGGACATGTTATATAAGGTAGTGGATAAGATTGCATCAACGGTGCCAAACTTCTGGAATTTTTTTCATTAGTACCTTTAAAAAAAAAAAATTTATATTTCAATTTAATTATATAGACAAACACTGCGCAGGGTAAGGTGTCCAATGAACTCTAGTTTATGAACTGCTGGTGACACAAGCATAAAAATGGTGCCATAATACAGAGGAATATCCAATGGTTTGATGTCTCTTCACCTCCGAGAAGGTGTTAGTCTGGTGCACATCCTCCAAAATGGGAGCGATAGGGCCTTTCTCTTTTGGTGATTGTGCCAATGGGAAAAGGTACTTGAAAACGTTTTTGTGCGATTGCGATGTCAACATTTCCCGACGAGACACTGATTATTACAAAAGGATTACACTGAGGATGTTTTGGATTACCTCCATTCCCAACTCAGCAGCAGGGTCATCTGAAACTGCTTAGACGTAAGCCTCTCGAGGCCATCGACAAAACCCGGACCTTAATCCGTGTGACTTCATTTTACAAGAGTTCATTAAGGAGCAGGTCGACAGGATGTCACCCAAGATTGTCGATGACCTGAAAACAGCGATCTGGGATTGCACGCATTGGTAATAGCCAAGAGATTTTGGGAAAATGTATGTAGCACTTCCATATGCATACACATAAGGCTTAATTTCGGCATGGCGGTCGTATCAAACATGTCCTTACACAAAACAAAACAGGAGACTTTCCACTTTAAAGTGTGACCTGTATTATGTTCATGTCCTTGATATTTTGTTTCTCATTGTGTCCAAAATGATGGCGTTTCACCTGGAACACCCTATAATGAGAACATATGAGTGTGCTCAAAATGTTATGGTTGGCCATAAATCGCTCTACTGAGCCAGACGAGGTGAATAATTATGCAGTTTTTTTTGGTTTTGTTGTTTTTGTATACCTTGTCGAGGCTCGTGTGAGAGCTAACACACAACACACAGCAAGGGGGGGGGGGGGCATGAGACAAGAGGGGCGGGAGTGGGAAGGACAACACATTGGGGAACAGAGACATTAGGAGATCTGTGGAAGGGAGAGGGATGGGGCAGGGAATATGGGGAATAGAAGATGGACATTACAGGGACTTTCAGGAAGGAAAGCAGGGAATTTGAAGGTGGGTGGGTTTGGGGTGGATTATCGGGGGTAGAAAAGATCGAGGATTTGGATGGGGCATGATAAGAGGTGGTGGTGAACAGCTGTTTCCCTGGAGGGAAGAATGGGATTGAATAGAGTGAGAGAGTTTATTCTAAAGGTGGGGAAAAGGAGGAATGAAAGAGTGAAGGTGAGCAGTGATTCGTGATTTTGGTAGTTTTACCAGAAGGGGGTTGTTGGCGGACCTTGAGCGCCCTGCGGAAATGTGGTGGGGGCAAATCGCAGAGAGAGTGGGGGGGGGCGAGGCTGGAGAGGAGACGGTAGAAGACAGAAAGACCACCGACCAGCCTGCGGTGAGAGAGTGAGAGGCCCAAAGACTCAGCCTCATTGCGGGAGATGCCGATGATCCGAAATGCCTTATCCCACTCAAATTCATTACTCTGCAAAATAGAAACAGTTTTGCGTGATTGTTTTTGCATCGGAAAGGGGAATGATAGTTCTTCAAAATAATCCTCTTGAAAACTTCAGGATTAGAAAAAATACACAAAAAATATAAGATGATAAAACGCGCCGGTAAGTAAAATTGGGGTTAATCATTGAAATCAGGCTAATCCAACTTTTTTGAAGTCAAATTGAGAAACAGAATAGTTCATAGAATCCGGCCAACGATAAGCTTAAGCATAATATCTCAGTTTTGGGTGTAGCTATTGGGCTTGAGTCGAAATTAATTACTTATAAAGTTTGTTCGGAATGTTTACAAAACGAAATGCGTTCACGGGAAATTATAGGGTACCCCTATAAAAACGTGATTTGTGGAAAACCGTCCGAGTGGATTTTTATCAGACAAGCATATTCGAATTCTACAGACATTTTCACTCCGGAAACAACTCTCAGACCTTTTGGCCAACAAAACACAAATAAACCTTTGTGGGCTCTTGGGCTATATCTTGCAATCGATGCTTTTAGAAGTAGCTCTGCACGGACGCATGCAACCCTCCCTTCAAGTTTTAAAAATTACCTCCACCACCGAAGGTGAAAATGTATTGGGCCCGATATGTTCTCGTGGATAAGGCATTGCGTGGCAGAGGTATGCGCTCTGCTGAGTGTCCTCAAAGTTACTTCCGCCGCAGAAGGTGAAGGAGGTTATGTTTTCACCCCTTTCTGTTTGTTTGTTTGCCTGTTTGTGTGCAGGATATCTCAAGAAGTTGTGCACGGATTGGGATGAAATTTTGTGGACAGGTCGGGTGTGTGATAAGGACGAAATGTTTAGATTTTGGTGAAGATCCGGATCCGACTATTCGAATTTTTAAAATGATTCTTCACCATTGAGAGACAGGGCCAAAATGATAGAAAGAAGGATATCTCAAGAAGTTGGGGACGGATTCTGACGGAACTTGGTGGACTGGGTGGGTGTGTGGCAAGGACGAATTAATTTGATTTTGGTGAAGATCCGGATGCAAGAATTATTTAATTTTTAGATCCTCGTGGTGGAACTCTAAGTCTTACTCACGTTGTTGTTCTTCATCTTCTTCTTGTGGACTTTTTTGTTTCACAGCCTCCAGTTTTCATGGAAACTTCCTGAAACTTGGCATATATATGTAAAAATACCCTGCGCAGACAGTAACCATCTCCGATTTTGAAAATTCCTCCGAGAAAAAAAAGTTATGACGTCAAAATATCTCCGCTAATGGAAATCGCCTAAAAAATTATCTCCGAAACTCGGCAAGCTTTTTGAATTCTGTTTGCGGGAATCGAACAGGGCATTAGTGGAGATGAATTACCGCACACGATACATCACTATGACGTCATATCAATTTTTATGACGTCATTCCTATTTTTTGTTTCACAACCCAGAGTTTTCATCGGATCTTCATGAAACTTGCCATGTATATGCAGAAAGCCCATGCACAGGCAGTAACCATCTCCGATTTTGAAATTCTTCCAAGAAAAAAAGTTGACGTCATAATATCGCCCCTAATGGAAATCGCCCATACCATTATCTCCGAAACTAGGCAAGCTGTTTGAATTTTGTTTGTGGGAATCAAGCCGGGCATTAGCACAGATAATTTATCGCAAACCTGATACATCACAATGACGTCATATTCGTCTTTATGACGTCATCATTAAGAGGACGAGGATCTTAGCTCATTTGAGCTTGTTTTCAGTGATTCGTGATCATTGAGAGATGGGGCCAAAAATGATAGATAGCATGATATTTGAAAAATATATTGGGACTAATATATTCTTGTGGATCAGGCATACAGTGGCAGAGGTATGCGCTGTACCGAGTGCCCTTCTAGTTATAGTAAGAATTCCTCATACACCGAGATGCAATGCAAATCTTACCCGCCGCCTTGTCAAATTAATGAAAGCATATCTGGTGAGATCCATATGGCTCTCCCCCAATTCAAAGAGTACAAGCACCTTAATAGTGCATGTAGTAAACTTTAATTGACAGACCTGTCATGTCCATCGCTGGTGAAATCAGGTGACGTCATGATTACCCTTCTATTAATTGCATAAATAACTGAAATGCGGTCAAGACGTGCCTGTAATCAGTGCCTCAAGCAATGTGATATTTACCCGCAATTAACGGTGTTTGGATACCACTCAACTATTTAGTAAGCCTGTCAGCCACATTAAAAAGCAACAAACAGCAAAAGCCTGTCGGCTCATTGTGCATCATTTCACAATTTGGGCATGGAGACTGTCATACTTTTTTGTTGGTTGGCAAGTTCATTGCTATTTCTCAGATCTTCCACAATCTATCTGCATAAGTGCATATCTCATACACCTGAACAATTGTTTTCATATTGTATAATCACTGTAACTTTTCAAATTATCTGGATTTCCCTGTGGTCCAAGCAATACTGTTTTTTGAAATATAACATATGGGGTTTAGAAGGTATATGTATGCAAACAATGTAACTGGCTTATCAACACTTGATAGTCCCATTCTCACATTTGCAAAAAAAACAACAACAAAAAAGAGCAAGTGAATTACTCATGAAGCAAATTTTATTTTTATTCTATGTTCTTGTTGCATGAGCAAACTTTAAACCTCATGATCTTGTGTCCCTGGTCCCAAAGGATGGTGCAGAAGAAGCACACATTGCCTTTCAGCTGCCGAGCCTGGGTTTGATTCCCCACCAAATCCAACAGCTCGGATTTGTGTTTCGCAAGCACGGCGATCCATCAAGTGCAATGTCCCTTGTCTGGATGATAAACTGCGTGTCCCGTTTGCCCACATTAATTGGAAGTTAAATACCCCACGGTGTCTTTAACGAAGAGTAGGCGAGCTATCTTCGGGACCCTCAACAAACGACAAATTCCGATATTGATTAATGTGGGGAGGACAAAGGCTAACCACCCGGTGTAATCTGTACCAGGGTGGCTGCTTTTGCAGTGCTGAACTGGGCTTTGAGGTGATTACAAGAGAGAGAGAGAGAGAGAGAGAGAGAGAGAGAGAGAGAGAGAGAGAGAGAGAGAGAGAGAGAGAGAGAGAGAGAGAGAGAGAGAGAGAGAGAGAGAGAGAGAGAGAGAGAGAGAGAGAGAGAGAGAGAGAGAGAGAGAGAGAGAGAGAGAGAGAGAGAG
>NC_140963.1:88832183-88857183 GCF_056783735.1 Eptatretus burgeri
ACAAACAAACAAACAAACAGAAACGGAAGGCATCAATATACTTTCAAAATCTTTACATTTCGTAAGTAACAAACAATCAGAAACGGAAGTCATCAATATACTTACGAAATCTTTAGATTTCGTCAGTAACAAACAAACAAACAAACAAACAGAAACGGAAGTCATCAATATGCTTACGAAATCTTTAGATTTCGTAAGTAACAAGCAGTAATAGACTGCTACTTACGAAATCGTCAACTTGACCTCTGACCTTGTCTAATAAAAGCTGTCTCTGGAGAAGGTAGCGACGCAAACCAGAAGTTTCTACGATGATTCTGTACCAAACCATCAAAAATCGAATGTTTGACCTCACTGTGACCCTGACCTTTGACCAATTTTGACCAAAATCTGATCAGCACGAGCCATCGCCCTCCTGAATCACGTGGTGTAATTTGACATTGGTAGCTTCTTCCGTTCTCGAGTTATCGTGCCTACAAACAAACAAACACACACACAAACAAACACACAAACAGATGACGGAAGTCATCAATATACTTACGAAATCTAAAGATTTCTTAAGTAAAAAATAGAAAAAAATTATTTAAACGAAAAAAAGCTCTTACCCAGTGTTCACTTCAATGCGTGTCAATGTACAAACATACAGTAAAGTAATCAAAAATTGTGGAGAAAATGTTGGAGATACACCACTTCAAAGCTTCGGGACACACGAGTCCCTTGTTCCTTGAAGGAATAAAGGTGATCTCAAACTTTTGGGGTTGAAAACTCAGGCTGTGCAACATCCTGTTGGATCTACAATCATCTGGTCATTTTTGTTCATCTTTTTTGTTTTTGTCATCTGCTACCCAGCATGAAGTTTTATCCTCACGTCAATAGCAATGAAGGAAACCGGCGAATTTTTATTCCCCCCCTGTCATGTTCACCATGTGTCACACCACAAGCACAGAGAATCGGCCAAGCTATTCGCGGTCGAATCAATGCTGCGTTTCAAGTGCTGCAAAAGTTTTCTGTCAGTTCAATAGCCATCATGTTGCTCCTTATGAGTTCGAAACAATTTATCTAATAGTTTATTGCTTGATAATTTGATAGTAGTGCCGATGCAATACAACTGCAGAATAGATAATTTTAAACATCAATTTACACCAATGGTCAAAGAACACTCAATGTAATGAAAATTAATGTGCAGGGGGCATTGAGGACTACCTGGAATCTCGAGCACACGGGTTAGTCAGAAAATAATCTTTGAGAGCACAAAACACTTGTAATGGATACAGCACCACAACTGTGTCATCCCACATGCATATTGATCAGGAAGAAAAATCACTCACTGGGTCTTTCTTCATGAACAGTACCTTTAATCTCACTCGATTGAGATTTCGTAACTCATATTCTATTTTCATATGAACACAGTCAAGGATTTTAAGCCATGTAAAAGCAAACTGTCTTGTGTCTGAAAAAGAGTGTTTCCAATCAAGAGGTAATACAACCAATGACGTATGGCAGTGAAACGTGGTCTCTTATTAAGAGGATGGCAAAAAAAAATTGATCAGCATATAAAGAGCTGCTTGGAAAGATACCGGCTCATCACAACAAAAATAGACAAGTAGAGAATTAAAAGGACCGAACTGAAAAATAAATTCTATGGCATATTGGTCACAATCAATAAACCTGAAATGGCATTCGGATCATAGACGTGAGAAGAACGGACAACCAGGAGATGAAAATAATTACAAACTGGCAACCGAAAGAAGACTTGGAAGAATCCAGAGGTATACCCAAAGATTCGATGGAAAGCCAAAAATTAAAAGTCAGTGGAATGCAATGGACCTGAATTGCAGATGACGTAAAAGAATGAGCAATATTGGGGGAGGCTTTCACCCGGCAGTGAAACTCAATAGGCTCGTCAAGTCCAACTTTTTGAATGCTTGTATAGTTCATTTAACGATGAATCAAAGCCAGCTTGATTTGTGACTACCTTGGTCAAAGGTCATACAAAACATGAATACATTTGTGTGGTGAGATATTCAACACAGAAAAAGAGATAGGATTTTTTTTTTCGTTGTAAGAAATCAACGGCTCGCCGCCATCTCTTGGCATTTCCTGGGATGCATAATGGCACCCATGTTGGCCCTTTGTCTTTCTGCTAACCCATCATGACCCACGGAGCACGCACGGGTTCTCACACGGAACGACGAGCAGGAGTTTAGCTCGTGGCTAAATCTCCGAAAAAGATACGGAGCGTTTGTCGCACACGACAGCATGAAAGCAAGACAGATGGTTATCTTTGTTTTGAGGAGGCCTACAATGTGGAGCACACGGAGTGAGGCCCACAAGGGCATCAATTTACTCACAATGTTACTGTGTAATTCTAGTTCAGCCGTTTATGTTTTAGCTTCAATAAGTACTGTAAATATTTCTACTTTAGTTGCTGTTAGTCAGCAACTTTAGTACCTATTATTTCAGCTATTCTATCCCCCTAACGGCTGTCAACCCCCCATCTCCGTGACAAAATTAATGAAGAATGTTCCACAGTGTAAACAACACAACATATGTAGTGTAATAGAATGGAAAAGAAAAATCTAGAGCAGGAACACGTCACACAACAAAACTATTGCACTTGTTTATTTAACATGAACCTGTCAAACCTCTGGGATGGGTGGAATTGCTGCTTCGCGTGAAGGCAGGAATTCGTAAAATTAGGGTGCCGGCGATAGTTTGCTTTCTCTTCATGACAGATACTGTGGGATGTTGACTGTCTGCCAGTAAATGCTTGCAGATGGACACTTCGTGTAACGCCCATCGGGTGGACTTCGCACGAAGTGATGCAACAACACCCGTAAAGCACTTATCGGACAGTTTATAATCGGGTCGGAAATAAACTCTGAGTAGACAGCTCAAAGGTGAGTATTCTACCTTTAAAATTTTCTTCCCATTCAGAGTATAGAAGGAAAATAAGTCAAACAAAACAAATAAACACTTAGAGCTCTGAATCTTGTTCTTTCTTCAATCGAGTATATATTCCAATAACCCCAAAACAATGCTCACATGCTATATACCTGTATTTCCGTGTGCCCAGCAAACATATACGACATGATGCTATAAATTGTATCTTCACCTCTTTCATTGTTTGGACGATTTTTTTTCAAAACCCACAATTATTCCCTCTTTACTTCACCAATATCAATTCATTATTGCACGATAAAATTATTTATTTATTTATTTGCAACTTTCAAAATGACGTACGAATGTTAACGAGGCATTTTACGCTTGTGCTGTGCGTTTTCATTGACCCATTTATGCTCGTCCTGGCACTTTTAACCTGCCGTTGCTATGGAGAAATCTATACATGAAATCCTCTTTCTAACATAATTTTCAGCATTTAAAGGAAAGAGTGGCAATTTCGAAATGGTTCACCATAATAATTGTCTTCCTGAATGCAAATCGGACTCACGAAAATATATGAAATACGACAAAAATCCGGCTGTCGGTGGAAGCTGTCTGGGGCTTGGTGACGATCGTGAAAAGAGCCTTTGGAATGAAACTTTGAGAACAAGAAATCTTTACAACTTGGTCCACAAATCGTTATCCCTTAGCAAAATGGGGCTGGCTACTTAAAGACCTGGGAGGACTCCATTCCACATTCTGAAACGGGATACAGTATTGAAAAAAAACTCATGTCAGAACAGCTGTACACAGATACACAGATACACAGATATAGAATAATCCCCTGGCACATCTGCAAAAATTTCAATATCCCAGTCCCAGAAAAGTCATGGAAACAGGAAGTAAAAGTGTTGAAAACAAGGATGTAATGCTCATGTACACCCTGATGATCCCATTGTGCATGAACAAAGAAAACAAAGCATTGCAACCAGATATAGTTCTTGGGAATAAAAAAGGGAAAGGAGGCATTACTAATTGAGGGTCAGTATCCAGCTATCTTTGCCTAAACAATGCAGAATTTAAGAGAATGGCCAAATACCAAGATCTCAAAAATGAAGTGGAAATTTTCTGGAAGCTGAAGAGTGCTGGAATTGAACTATGATTATTGGAGCAATGGGAATGATAAAAATAAAAAAATGAACCTTACAGAGATGTTAAAGACCATCCCTGGGACTATTACTTCAACAAACTACAGTTGAAGGCTGTCTGGGATTCGGTGACGATCCTGAAAGGAGCCCTCAGAACAAAACTTTGAGAACAATAAAATTTTACAGTTTGGTCCATGAATCGTGCATGCTTATTGAAATGGAGGTGGATACTTCGAGACCTGGGAGGACTCTGTTCCACCTTCTGAAACCTGCATTTCGAGATAACAACCAACAACAACAACAACAGCAACAACAACAACAACAACAACAACAACAACAACAACAACAACAACAAACACACACACACACTTTTCCTTTTAGCAATTAACTCCATTTTTCGCTTCATGTGCATTTGGTAACAATCCTTCACAATGGCACGTCTGTCAGAAAATGTCAGGAATCAAATCATTGGGCACCTTCAAGCAGGGTCTTCCATTAGCCATGGCTCTTTAGTGTGAGCAGAGGAAATGTGTATGTCCTCAGTAGACATTATGAAGCCACTGGATGAACAAGACATATGCCAAGAAGTGGACATCCCAGGATAACGACTCTCGCTCAGGACCGATACATCCATATGACCCATCAGTTTGAAACTGCCCAGAGTTTGGCAAACACATTCCCTGGACCTCGATTGATGACAGTGGTAGACATGCCTGGTGTTAAGATTGATATTTCCACATTGGATCCCCGTGTAAAAACATCCATCACAATGCTGCATTATGTGATTAGGTCACGATGAAATGGACATGTAATTCTTTAGCATGTATCTCTGTCAGAGGTGTGCTCCTTATTTGTGTCCCATGATGTCACATAAATAAATCGCATAAAGAACAATCAGGTGCTTGGTTTTTTTTTTTAATGGCAGAGGGTATGTATATACATGGTGGTCCAAAATGATGCGCAACTTTTCAAACAGCTGTTATAATTTTACTTATGTGTTCCTCTTTTTGATTTTCAAGGTCCTCCAAAGAACACGGTTTAAAGTGTTTTTTCCCATTCAGGTTTCAACCATTTCAAACAATTTGCCTGTGCCCCAGCAGACGCTCATTTTAGAGATGCTTTTGCGACGAAATAATGAATAATGGCACCCATGTTGAGGCAATTTCCTTAGTTTGCTGCCTACCTATCTCTCACACATAATCTTCTCCTTTGTCCTGCCCATGCTTCGCTCCATCTCAGACTCACTGGGCTCAGGAGGAGTCAACAAAATTGGCCTTTTCCCCATTGAACTCTGTTTCTGTTTCTGTTTCTACACAAAGCCAGATTTGTATGGTCTGTTGAAAATCACAAATTCCAGTGACGAAATCACATATTCCCAAATGCCAGTGGGGAAAATAGGATTTATTAAGTAAGAAGGGGAAGGAAGAGAAAGAAGGAAACACGCCAACAACAATAATTTCTCCAATAATAATTTCCCCCATGCACATGACGCTGACGGCTTACGTGATATATCTTAAGGCCCAGTCACTCACACACACACACTAAAGACAGGAATAGATGATGAGACAGAAATAATTTTCTCCTCACATGATGCTTGCATGGGGTGTTGATGGGCTGGTGGTGGTGGTCTCAGCGGGAGGGAGATAGAAGGTTAGATCGCATCCGGACTCGTAGCTTTAGGCCGATGTACACACATGCTTTTATCAGTCAACTCTCAGACCGTCATACTCACAGTTTGCTGCCCACAAATCTCCCATACACAGTCTTCTCCTTTGTCCTGCTCACACTTCACTCCATCTCAGACTCACTCGGCTCAGGAGGACTCAACCAAAATTGTCCTTTTTCCATTGAACTTTCATCTGTCAACTGTCCATTTCTCCTTCTCCTCTGCCCTTATTATCTCATGACTATGCATAGCTGCATGTTCATTGGCTCGCCACTCAGCTTCTCATGGCTTACAGCGGCTTTTTTTAGTTTTGAGTGACTCGAGCAGGGCCATCAGACTGTCAGTTCAGGCATAGCTCTTATTACTTGCAACCTTTAGACACAGTCACAAAGCCCTGCTCTTGCCTTCCTTGGGTTGGGTTGGGGGGGGGCAGGTTGGCTGGTTTGTGGTGCTGCAAACAATTTATCAGAGCAAACACAAAGACAGATTACAAAGGGGAACAATTTAAAGAGTTAATAGGGAAGGAATGATGGGAGAGCATTAAACACATTACTGAAGGGAGGGGCCACATTTATTGGCTTCTGAACACATCTCAACACATGTCCTATCAATTTACACAGAAACCACACACTTGTTCTCAACGTTTATTTATGACATAACTTGTCTATCTTACTCCCGTTACTCCTTTATGGCCGTTCCTGCAACAATAATATGTATTGATGTAATAATGCCCTCTTGCCTTGAAGAATGTGAAGAAAGGGGAGGGGAAGAAAGAGAGTTGGGAAGAGGAGGAGGAGTGAGAGGGGACACAGTTGCAGAGTTGGGAAAGGGTGGATGGGGCTTGGGTGTTGGGAGGGGGGGTTGAGGACTTGCATTGGGGGTGGGGGGGATGTGGACTTGGGGTGGAGGAAGGGTTTGGAACACTTGGAGTGGGAGGTGGAGTTGAATTCTTTGAGGTTTGGTGGGGGTTGACGATTTGGGGTTGTGAGGGGGGGGGGGTGTGTGTGGGGATCATTAGGGGGGGACATGGAGTAGGTTGAGGACATGGGGTTGGGTGGGAGGCGGGGAGTTGAGGACTTGAAGTCACATTTTACATGAAGCGGAATTTCTGCTGGTACCTGGAAGTCTATTAATATCGTTCATTTAACATGAATCATTATTGGCAAGGATGTGACATAAATGTGATTTGTAGTTGAATATTGCCTTCTTTGCGATTTGATTTGGTCAGTTTTATTTTCCTTCTAACCAACTAAAGTTATTGTTTTGGTTGAGAGATGTGTGGCCAAACTTAAATGCATATCGTTGACTTTGTGCACAAGCTTCAACCCCAAGGTTTTATGACTGCTCTTCTGGATATATGCTGAATGTCTTACGTCCCGACATTGCATTCTCCGCTTCATATTGGACTGCACGTTAATGTCTCGCCAGAGGCACACACGGGCTCCAAACAATATCTCGTAAGGGCTTCTTGGGTGTGTCTGTAAGATCAGAACAAAACTGAAAATTAATTCTCATCGATTGAAGGACACCTCCAGGGACATAGCTGTGAAATGAGAAGAGACGGCAAACCATTCCAGGCGTGTGACCCAGTACAGCTTGAAGAGTGCCTGCCATGTTGTGAATCCAAAACCAGCCTCACCTGCGTCACTGTCTTGTTTTACAAGGAATATCGTCGAGGATGAACAGAAACATCTCTGTTGCACTAGTGTTTGTCATTTAATGAGTGAATGCCTAAAATGTATAAACCTCAAGGTCGGGATGCAGAACTGATGGTATGGAAGGAAAGGGTCTGTAATTAGGTTATACGTGAAAGGAGATTGATTTTGTTTAAAATTAAGGACACTTGATGACCAGCATAGTCAGTTCGCCTTTAACCCCCCTCCCCATAACCTTCGTTTTCATTCCTTCGTGAAAATCCACATTGACTTCTTTCTCCATCTTTCATGTTCAACCGATTAAAGCTTAACAACTAGACTTGTCATGAATGCCATCGGTAACAGTTTGCTAAGAGTCATTAAAATATAATTGTAATCCACATCTTTACAAATGAGCACAAATGCAAGACTTTAGATGTTAAAACCTACCGTTTCATTTCGTTCACAACTCTCACCTGTGTGCTTTTTCACAGTCCATCTCACAAATAGCATATCGCTGATACTTCAGCATCGCTCCTTGGCAACATACAAATTATCGTCTTCCTGGAACATAACATTTAATCCATCTGAATAGTCTGCCATTTGTCTTCTAAAGAACCCTATAAATCCTTAACTTCTATTTAGTATAGTGAAGCTGAAATAAAATTACAATCCCTGAAACTATTTGATCGCACAATAAGTTATGACTTTTTGTGCAGTCTTCACATTTCTCAGCTGCTTTTGTGTCGTCAGCAATACTATCTTGTTCATCTTTGAATGAAGTTAATCCATGTTAATGCTCAAAATGTATCTCGCAACTGAAAGCAGTTTCAGCAATGATCGAGGCTCATGAAGGACACATTCTGTACATCTATGCAATGACTATCACTATTACTTCTTCAACAGCACCGATTGTTTCCACTTAATGGCCACAAACATGTTCTCACCTTGTGGGATCAGTCAGGGAAAGTTTTTGGCCCGAGTCTCTAAGGAACTGGCTGGTCAGGCCTAACGTCTCAAGGCGATTTGGGCAGAAATTAGTAATTTCTTAACAGTGTCCATGATACAGTAACTCGCCTATTCTTCGTGAAAGACACTGATATATTTAACGTACAATAGCCACTTCTAGCAGATGGGACTGCCGGATTAACGTCCACCTGAGGGACAGGTCAAGCCAGATTAGATCTCAAACTTGCCACAGGTACCATGTAAACCTGTACTAACCTGTTTCATGGTCGGGTTGTCGGCGACTAAACCGTTTCCCCTACCAGGTTTTCTGGTGAGGGGGGTCCATGGATATGCACACCTAGCAAGATTAAAAACAAAACCTGTCAAAGGGCGGAGGAGCTCCTTGTGAGCCAACGGCCATCCATTTCTAGTGCCCAACTGTGTTTGCGGACGTTCTCCTGCAGTTGGGTTACTTCTTATTAGGAGGTTGGTGGCAGGGTTTGCTGGATATTGGCAAGCTCAATCATGAGAGGGTAGCTGAAGGGTTTGCAAACAGACTGAGTGGATACTTGGGGGGTCTGGGTGCTTTAGAGGATCTTGAAGAGTTGTGGAGTGCCTTCAAGACCACCATCTTGATGTTGCTGGTTGAGACCTTGGAACTCACCGTAGGGCGAAGAAGAATTTTGTCTCTCAAGGGACACTGGATACCATTGATCAGAGTCACGGGGCCAGGCTTAATGACAGAGTTGAGTTGTTCAGGGAGTTGATGCGCAAAACTATACGTGCGATGAGTGTGGACAAGGAGGCCGATGTGCGAGGAATCTGAGGGGGTGGAGCATCACTTGTGGTCAAGTAATTCTCATCCTGCTTACAGGGGAATTCATGGATTGCATTCCTCCAAGCCTGCCCCTCGGTGTACTGCATTTAGAGCAGAGTGTAGTGGGCTCTTGACGAGGAGTCCGAGGTGAAGGCCCGCTGCGCTGGTTACTTTGAGCGGCCGTATCAAGCTGATCCACCAGCTGTCGAGTTGGATGTCAGGGGTGTTGCTATCCCTATTGCTGACCCTCCAATCAACTGTGATCCACCTTCATTTGTGGAAACAGGCTACGGTGAACCGGTTGAAATGGGGTAAAGTTCCTGGGATTTGTTGCATCCATGCTGAACTTCTCAAGGTTGGTGGAAATGCTGTACTCATGTCATTGCCTATAGTTCTGTGCTCTGCCTGGAACACAGGCATCATCCCAACTGACTGGAAGAAGGGCCTTGTTGTCCCTCTCTGGAAAGGGAAGGGTGATCGCCAGTACTGGAACCACTACCGAGGGGTGACGCTGCTCTCAGTGCCGGGCAAGGTCTTTGCTCGGATAATTCTTGATAGGGTTCACCACTATCTACTTGAGCACCAGTGTCCAGAGCAGTCGAGCTTTCCACCAAAGCGGTCAACGATTGACCATATCCTTGCTCTTCAGGTCCTCACCAAATGCAGAAGATGACAGTTTTGGCAGGGGATGCTTGCAACCTATGTTGATCTCTGCAAAGCGTTCGATTCAGTGAATCAGGATGCCCTCTGGAGGATTCTTGGTCTTCTTGGTCTTCTTGGGGTGCCACCAAAACTGATCAATCTGATGTCTGAACTATACTCTGGTACTGAGATTGCTGTGAGATGTGGTGATACCATCTCCATCTTATTTCCAGTTGTTACTGGAGTTCTTCAGGGGTGTGTGTTGGCCCCCACACTTTTCAATGCTTGTATGGACTGGATTTCTGGGAGGATGTCGGAGAGATCAAGCTGTGGTGCATCGTTTGGGAATGTCAAGATCTCTGACACTGATTTTGCAAATGATGCAGTCTTCTTTGCTGAGACTCTGGATAGCCTTTTTGGGGCCCTCGAGGTGCTCAATGAGGAGTTGGAGCCACTGGGATTATGGGTTTCTGGATCAAAACTAAGATCCAGGCTATTAATGACATATTGGATGCTGCTATCTTGTCTACACCCGTTTGTGGTGAGCATGTTGAGGTCCCGGAGAGATTCTCTGAACTTATATTAATGTCTCTGCTGGCTATGAGCCAGAGGTCAATAGACATCTGGTTCGGGTTTGGGGAGTCATGGATTCACTGGATCATGAGCTGTGGCACTATCGGTACCTGTGCAGGACGACCAAAATCTGAGTCTTCAGGTCCTTGGTGCTTCCAGTCTTGCTCTATGGATGTGAGACTTGGACTATGATCAGGGATCTGAGATAGAGACTTAATTCCATTGGTACCAGGTCTCTTTGGAGAATCCTTGGCTATCACTGGTTGGACTTTGTGTCCAACGAGCAGTTGCTGAGAGAGACTCAAATGAGATTTGTAACCTGCAGAGTCCATGATTTCATTGATTTGTATTGGAAACATGTTGTGTATTTACATTGTTGTAAACATCCATCACAAAATTCCAAATTCTTCAGCTTTTCTTCAGAATCAGTTTGTGACAGGCCTGTGGCCTTTTCATTAAGTAGCGAGATATTCCCAAATTTTCCTGTGGAGAATCTAAATTCATGGTCAGACACTGCTCACTCTAGATAGATTAACCGGTTTTTCCTCGACGATTACATTGACTTGAATGAGGCTTGGTGCTATATTTCACAATATGAGAGCATTTTAACCTTAAGTGAACCCCCCTCCCCCACCCCTAAAATTTTTTCTGGATCCACCCCTGTCGATGTCATTGCGGGATACCATACTCTTTACAGAGCATCGGTGTTGCCAGAGCAGGTTCCTGGCAAGAGTTGTGCTGGGTGGTTTACCATTACCTTCCCAGTATTGCAATATACTCACAGGTACCACCCATGGCAATTCCACATAATGCAAAATGTGACTTCAACAATATGATGCAAATAACAGTTAAATATTATTTGAATTTAATATTGTCTAGGTGCATGCTCCCTGAATATTTTGCTTGATTAAATGTCTGGATATGTGCTCACTAAAGATGCGAGAAACCACCACTCAACCCAACTCTCTCCTTTCTTCAAATCAAGAGGGCAGTAACGACATTAAGAGGTTAACATTTAACCGAGAGATTAAATTAAATTAAGATCCAGCTGAAGATCAAATTAAATTAAGGGGTTAAAGTTAAATAATGTAGAAACAATGTTTAATTCACAATCTCCCGAGATTTGGTCGTCTCGCAATATGCGACGGACAGACCGACAACCATATTGTTGTATAGATATTAGAGAAGGGACCTAGGGAAATGGATATCAGTAAATAGTGTGATTACTTGTTGATAACGGCACACACAAGGTTTTTGACATTGACATGTTACTAACCTTGTGCCTTGTAATGAGGATGTACATGTAAGTTTAGGTTTATTAATGTCGTGAAGAGATCAATGTTAATGTGGACATGCATTTCGAAGATGAAATTGTCGATGAATGATTGGTGTTTAGACTATAAAACCGGAAAAAGCTTTAACTGTTGGCATGCTGCAGAAGTCCTGCTGGGAGAACAATATTTTTGGTGAATGTGTGATATTGTGGACTGCCATAGTAACTGATGCAGTGAAATCCCTTTGCAGGTGATAAAGCGACATGCAGTGCAGGTGTCAATGGGAAAACAGGTTGTTGTTTTTTTTCTTCTAGGTGAAGGCCAACTCTTAGTCGTGTTTGGCCTTGGGCCTTATTTATTGTCATGGCAAATGCTGGTCGAATTGGGAAATGGCGATGACATAGCTAAAATGGTATAATCGTAATTTGTGGGAAAAAATAAATAAATAAAATCATAGCTGTGAGATGATGTAACTTTCCAAATAAACTTATCAAAAAGAAAATCGACAAATGAATGCACATCAACGGTTGAAAGGTGATGAACTTTGTTATTGTTTTTTTTCATCAGAATATTTGTCAAAGGTAAGCGCTCAGGCAATTGCAGTGAAGAATCTGCTTGCATGCATACAAAGAATGCTGACGTAGCAAGATGGTGCTGAGCAGGATCAATCAATATCATTTTTCTTCTTTTTCAAGAAGAAGAAGATAAATAGTTGATTGCCTGATCATAAATAAGCAAAGTCGTAAATACATGTATATGTATGAAAAATAGTTGTGTCATATTTATGTGATGGATTTACATCAGTATTCGTATGTTCCACATGACGTGTGCATCATATGTCATGGTAATCGCTCAGCTCGCTGAACGTGGCCGTATTTCATATTTTTCATCAATTGTATAAAGAGTTGAAAGTTTTTCCTGCGGCGTTAACCTTCGTCTCATGAAAATAACTTAGCACAGCAAATTTGGAGCAAATGTGCATGTGCGGCGTTTAAGCTCTCTGGGAAGATGGCACAGCGCATGTGCTTTCACTTTGGCAATAGATATACAAGAAGAAAAAAAAAACTAAAAAGAAATGTAAAAACATGGAGGGATGAAATCTCAAAAAAAAACAAAAAACAAACAAACAAGGTAGGAATGACATTACCTTTCGATGCCACAATATGATATCACAATCCTCTTGTAGATTACCATCACACCTGTTGACATTTTACTTGTGCTGTGGGATTGTGATGGATGAAGAACAAGAATGAATTAGAAGAATAAAGAAGAAGAAGAAGAAGAAGAAGAAGAAGAAGAAGAATGAAGAAGAAAAATAACAATGAAGATGGACACCACATTACGATGCCACAATTGGTACAACAAATTTCTAGTTTAGCATCACAACATCTTTCGACATTGTTCCATCACAATGTGATGAATTTGGTTAAAAAATGGACACCCCTTTATACAAACTTTTCGAGAGCACTACTTGGTTCCTCCAAAGAACACAAGGGATTTTTTGAATGTGCCTTATTTTCTATTGGCCGGAGTGTTCCACAATCCATGGAAAGTCGTTTCTTTTCTAGAGTTTGTAACATGGCTCATACCATATAAAGGGGTCTTTTCTACGCCTTGGCATTTTTCCCAGGAATTTTTCCCATTTTTCCCATGTCAGTGTCGAAATTGCAAATGTTGAATCCGTGAATGTCTCGGGTGGAAACCCTCACATAATTTCGTCATTGTTCTTTCAACTCAATCTCTCTATATTTTCATTCCAAACAGCATTATTCCAATCACAAATTAATACGATACCATTAATCTATCTGTAATTCCAGCAATCTCTGTGTGTGTGTGTGTGTGTGTGTGTGTGTGTGTGTGTGTGTCTGTATGTGTGTTTGCGACCGCCGTTTCTTGACAACCACTGAGCCGATCTGATTGAAACTTGCCAGGAATATTACCAGAGACCCGAGGATGTGCCTTTTCAAGGTTTGATATTAATCAGACAAGCGGTTCCCATGTTACGGCCATTTATCTGTCAACCAATGACAGGACACGGTGCTATGATGTCACGAATGCTTCCTCTTTTTTTTTTCTTTTTTTTTGATACGATGTCACAATTGATGCTGGGACCTGAGTATGTGCCTTTTCAAAGTTTGATATCGTTCTTCTTCATCCGTTTCATCTGCTTCCCAAGTGTTTCCCAAGGTTTGAAAGCTGTTTTCCCAAGGTTTGAATTAATTGTTCAAATTATTAATTAACCAAAGGTTTGAATTTTCCCAAGGGAAACATCTGTTTCCCAAGGGTTTGAAAGCTGTTTTTTTTTCCCAAGGTTTGAATTAATTGTTATGCTTGGTAGACATTTGTGAATACATTTACAGAGAGAGGGGCGAGAGAGGAGGGGGGAGAGAGGAGATGCGAGAGAGGGGGGAGAGAGGAGGGAGGGACGGGGGAGAGGGGGCGAGAGAGAGGGGAGCGTCACAATTCAAGAGAGGGGGAGAGAGGGGGAGAGAGGGGGTGTGAGAGGAGGGGTGAGAGTGGGGGCGAGAGAGTGGGGGCGAGAGAGTGGGGGTGAGAGGAGGGGGCGAGGGAGGGGGCGAGAGAGAGGGGGCAAGAGAGGGGGGCGAGAGAGGGGTGAGAGAGAGGGGGCGAGAGAGAGGGGCGTCACAATTCTTCTTCTTATACGTTTGATATGACGTCACAATTGATGCTGGGGACCTGAGTATGTGCTTTTTCAAGGTTTGATATCGTTCTTCATCTGTTTCAGCTGTTTCCCAAGTGTTTCCCAAGGTTTGAAAGCTGTTTTTTTCCCAAGGTTTGAATTAATTGTTCAAATTATTAATTAATCCCAAGGTTTGAATTTCCCAAGGGAAACAGCTTTTTGAAATTATTAATTTTTTTTTTGCATGTACGGCCACACACGAACGGGCAGCACGCACATACGGGTCTGTGTGTCTGTGTGTGTGTGTGTCTGTCTGCGACCACTGTTTCTCGACAACCACTGGGCCGATCTGATTGAAACTTGCCAGGAATATTGCCGGGGACCCGAGGATGTGCCTTTTCAAGGTTTGATATTAATCGGACAAGTGGTTCCCAAGTTACGGCCATTTATTTGCCAACCAATGACAGGACACGGTGCTATGACATCACGAATGACGTCACAAATCCTTTTTTTTGCACGATTGACGTCACAATTCTTCTTCTTCTTCGTTTGATATGACATCATAATTGACACTGGGGACCTGAGTATGTGCCTTTTCAAGGTTTGATATCGTTCTTATTCATCCGTTTCAGATGTTTTCCAGGTGTTTCCCAAGTTATGGCCATTTATGATACTGTTGGTCCGATCTAATTGAAACAATGCCCCAATCCGGTCGTTGTTTACGAGAGCGAAGGAAAAAAGCTGCATGTACGGGCACGCACCTACGGGCCCACACCTACGGACCCGCAGTAGTATAACAAAATACAAACACTCGTGAGGTACACAAATATAGACGCCGTTCTCACATGACAACCAATACAGACAAATCTGCCGGTGAGCAAGGGTAGATACAAAACACTTCGTACGGATCGAAAATTTAAATCATAATTATATTGAGAAATTTATGAAACCTCCCAACCACCGAAGAATGGATAAAAATGGGGTCATTCAGGTGGAAACTCAAAATCACAATTGTATTGAGATATTATCAAACCAGCAAATGTTTCTGCTGAACCCATAGATTACGTTTACCTTCAGATCGGGAGCAGCTTCGTCCAGATCGAAAGTCAAAATCATAATTGTATTGAGGTATTTATGAAACCTCCCACCCATCTTCGGACATCCTCTTGGACCCCAAAACGTTCCACAGAAGGTTAGCCCCAAAACTGAGGAGGTAGTTTGGGGACGGAAACTGAGGGAGTACTTTAAGGGTGATAAAAAAAAGAAACGTTAGACTTATTAAAGACCATAGATGTTCCATTTTATTGGATTAATTTGAGAATGGATCTGTTAAAACAGGAAGAGCAAAAGGTCAAAGTTCATGAAATTTACAGTTGCATTTATTCTCATGCTGACATCTCAAGCAGGCAAGTCGGTGGTCTTTCTGTTTTCGACCATCAATTCTCCAACCTGTGTCTGTCTCTGTCTCTCTCATTCCTCCAACCCTCTCCATCTACTGCAGGCTAACCACATGTCCTTCCAGTAACCCCATTTTGCTTAAACTTCCAAAATCCAGGCTGACTGCACACCTCAACTTTTTTTTATTCCTCACTTCTTTTATTCCTTGAACCACCTTCCAGAAACCGTTCTGTCTTACTATTCCCTCCAGGGCTTCAAGCAATCAGCACCCTGCCATCTCTTGTCATCCACAATTTTGACCCATGATCTTTATTACCCCCTCCCCACCCCCTCATACCCTTAAGGTTTTCCGAACTCAACCATTTTACTTGCTAGTTTCAGTGTTTGCTCCCTTCCTCCCTCTCCTCTTTTCCTGTTCATTCATTCTCTTGGTGGTTGTTCCCAATTGTTGCCCCACTTCCCCCACTGTCCATTTAACTTTGCTCTTCACTGAGTCTCACTCTTGTAAAAAAAAAAAAATTCCAAAAACAAGAAACACTCTTTCTGGTAAATTAATGCTTAATCCAGTTACTCCCAGGGTTAACTTCTAAAAAAATTGGCATGAGATGACACAATCTTAATCACACAATGGATTCTTGTGCCACAACAAGAATGAAAAAGTGAAAATCTAACAGGAGAGTGTGTACATTATACATGCAACATGGCAGGATTCGTCACCAACCATCCCAGTCCCCTCCACCATTTCCAACACATTTCCCTCCTCTACCATTCCCTTTGTCTTTTGTCCTCCCAATCCTTTTCTCGATTTTATCTCATCTCCACAACTCCCTCTCTCCACCACTTCTTCACTTTCTGCTCTACTTTTACATGTGTAATGTAGAGTCGCTGAAGGCAAATACAAAAAAGAAGTATGGAATTAAGGAATAACACGTGTACAGGAGAAAGAGGCGAGAAGAAAAGACCACATCAAAGGTCATCATGAATGGGTGAGGTCATCGCCATGGAGGTGAGAGGGTCATCTCCACGGCGTTGCTCGCAGACCATATGAAAGCCATACCTAAAGTGTGGCAATTTCCCGGAGATTAATGTAAAGCTAAAGGGACAGCTCAAGCAAACCCCAAAGTGTCTGATCGTTCTATCTCAGAGCGGGAAGTTCTCTCACCTCCACAATGATGCGAGATCAAATTGAATCACAGTGTCACGACCCTTACAATAATAGTCTCCATTTGACAAATCAAGCATATATGGAGATGCTGAGTAAATAAATGATGCTTGGTACTTCAAATTTGGCTGCCAATGGAATAAGACGGTCAGCCGCCAAAAGTTAGTCAAATTGTGACAAGGAATCATTGCAAGATCAAAGAATCAGAATGAAGTTGCCTTGAACAAACAAAACAAGGACCAACAAACTTCTCCCATCTCCCATCTCCCATCACTTCTTCGCACGTACATGCGAACACACACTTCAGAAAGGATATGCAATGCGAAGTGAAAACGTTGTTTTTGCCAACCATGAAAGAATAGTTCTGCACCAGCGAAGATCGGCACAGATGTTTGACCTTTTCTGTGCAGTTTACTGCCAGTGCCATGTTTTCCCAACAAGGGGAGAGTGGGGGGAGGGGGGGGAGGGGTTCCCATTGCCACTGGAATAGAAAGCATGGTTTATCCCTCAAAATATTAAAAAGGGAAGATGTTTAACTCCACAATGCAAGGATATAGAAGAAAGCTTTGACACATGAGGTGGCCCATTACACGTGTGCTTTATCCACACCAACTAATGTAATCTATCAGTGTACCTACCTTCTACCAATTAAGCACATTCTCACCATTCACTGGAATTTAATAGACAGTATGCCCGTGTTTGACATCTATAAACAGGAAATTTGGCCAGCGCCCCAGCAGAAAATGTCCGATTTTTTTCAAGAGATATCGTGTGATCTTCAATGTTCACAACATAAATGAAATGGATGAAATCAACAGAACATTGATCGAGGTATGCTAACCAGAGTGGGAAGCAAGAAGAAGCTGACGCTTTGGGTGTTAACCCTTCAATGGAGCAAGAGGCAGACAAGGGAGAAAATCTATTTCTGTTTTGCTCTGGTGAAGGGTAGTGGCCCAAACCGTCAGCCTCTCCTTGTTTCCCACAGAGGTGAGCATACTTCGATGAACATTGTGCCGATTCCATCCACTGCTCCAGTTGTCCACCAACACAGTTCGACATTGGCCTTCTCAAGAGGAAGACTAGTTCTTCATTCTTCACAAATTAAGAAGGGACAGCCCACTTCTTCATCTCCATCCAATGGACAGCCGGCTCCGCAACAAAGCGTCTCTGCATAAGAATGTCAGTGTTTATTTATTGAGCTGTGCAGTCTGGATTTGATCCCCCCTAGGGATGACGTAAGCTTGATCCCGTGTGGGATCAAACCAAATTTACACAGCTCGATGGCAAGCATGCTTTGAAGTGAGCAATCCTGCCACCCCGAGTATCAAAACCGCTGGTAGTTCTGGTTTCCAAGGATCAAATGACCAACGTTGTCTGTCTCTCCAACTGATGAAAAACAATTGGGAATGAAAAACCATAATCGCTTCTCCATGTTTGACGAAATCCACTGTTACACAAATCTATCACTATTGAAGCTTATCTAAATGAAAACAATGGCCATCAAGGACTATCAGCAAGAACTAACACTGGGAACAACTGTTCTCTCATTTTAGGTCTTCGTACTTTTTCTCATAATTCTGTATGACTTATGTTGACATAAATAAAAAGAAAAAGGAATAAAATAAATTGGGCAAAGGTCGTCAGTCAATTATGAAAATAATGACATCGAATGTGTTGAACTTTTTCACAAAACTACCCTTCCTATGAAAACTGTAAAACTTCATGAACCATTCAGGTACTAACTCCAGCCTAACCATAATTAAGTAACTGTTATTAGTTGTACTCAGCTGTTGAATTAGTACCAGGTGAGGTTGACTCTGCCTGTTATCCTTCCGAGGTCGGCAAAAATAAGTGCCAGCTTGCTGGTATCCTGTGTCGAAGTGGCGACCCGTCCAGGATTGTGCCCAATAGTCAAGGAGACTGCTTAGGCAGCACCAACGCTTTGCACAGAGTATGGTCCCAATGGATGGATGGATGGATTAGTTGCAGCTGTAAATAAACAAAGGCCATCATGTTGGTGACCTCATCCTCGAGAATGTCTGCCTCAGGTTGCTCCAACAATGGCACTCAATCAGACAAACAGTGAAATCAAACAACGAGGTTTGCCTGTTTAGTGTTCTCAACTGAACCAATAGAATGCGACGCAGGGAAGCCAGGTTCATACACCCATACACTGCAGGTGTTTGTCCATTGTCGACTATTGTTCAAGTAATTAATGTAAAAATACACTGATGCCTGCTAATTTCTTTGTTTCAGGCACTGTTCTTCATTGCGTGGCCTGGGAGCCACTGGCGGCTCCTGGTGGCCGAAAGTGCAACCCCTGAAGTGTGGCCGATGATACACAAATGTGAAAACGCTCCATCATAATCCACCATTAATGCTATCAAATTCACCCAATGGTTTCAAATGAGTGTTCCAAAGTGAAGCATAAAAGTAACATAACCACATCAGGATATGGCAGTGTATACAAACAATTATGCTTGCAGCCCAGTTAACCACAACAAAGAAGAGTACATGGGGGGCACGGCTGAAAAGTAGTCATTACGAAGTCCAGCAGGTGGTGTGGCAGCTCTCACACTGATATCTTATCAGCAAAAATTCCCCCCCCCTCTAAAAAATAGTGAAGATCACTGGTCTAGGGTGTGATTTAGGGATACAAGAGCTCCTCCACGAGCCTTAAATGGTGTATAAAAGAGCCGATATCACTCTGGATCATCGGATTGGAATACTCTACACAACAAAGTTCAACATGAAGTTTAGAAAGCATCACTAGACTTTTATCGCAACCGAGTACAGCGGTTGAAATACAAAAACCCCAGCTCTTGGTCCCGATATATAAAGGTAATGACAGGAGCAAAGGCAAAGGAACTCACTCTTCATGTACCGGGAGTAGACCGAGAAGATCACACTGCCATAACAGATGCCATCAACATGAATTCTGTGAACAATGGAAATGAGATTCCGAATTTGGACCGAGCGAATCTTCCTGCATATTTACCGTTACCTCCAAACACCATGCTTAAAGTTAAACCTTGGCACATCTATCAGGAACTCCGAATAACAAAGGTTGCGAAAAGCCCAGATCATGATGATATCTCGGCAAGATGGCTTCGGGAATTTGCGCTGGAGCTGAGCACATCTCTTTTCCAGATCATCAACTGTACCTTTTCAGAAGAACCAATCGATTGTGGTACCATTTCCAAAACCATAATACCCAAACTTGACAAATTGAGGCCTGTCTCACTCACAAACCATTTCGCCAAACTCATCAGAGTTCTTCGTGTACAGATGGCTGTTAGACATTCAACATAACATCGATCCACAACAGTTTGGAAACCGTGAAGGTGTCTCAACTGCTCACCACTGAGTACATCTCTTGAACTATCTTCAAATGCAAGTAGACAAACCGAGAATGGTGTCGACTCTTGCATTCACAGATTTTTCTAAGGCCTTTGACCTTGTCGACCACAACATTTCCATCAAAAAGCTGGATGAACCGAGAGCAAGACCACATTTTATCCCTTGGGTGTGTATCTTTCTGTCACCAACAGGTGCGATCTAAAGGCCAGTTGTCTGGAAAACTCACCACCATAGCAGGAGTCCCACAAGGGATTCAATTAGGACCTCTGATCTTTCTAGCACTTATTAATGATGCACTTGACCAAGCCCTAGTCCCTCGATGGAAATACGTAGATGACTTAACCATTGCAGAGAGTCACTGCATCAGATCACCCAGTGTCATCCCGGATGTGGTGAAATCACTTGAGGAATGGTGCCAGCAGTCAAATATGCGACTGAATCTAGCGAAGTGCCAACTCATGAATGTTTGTTTTGTGCGCAATCCACCTGCCCAAGGTCCAGTGGACATTAACGGCATGCAGCCCCAGGACTGCGACAGCATGAAACTTATTGGCCTAATAATCCAGAAGGATCTCCAATGAAATGAACATGTCCAGTACATTGCATCTAAAGCTTCGCGTAAGATGTATGTTCTTCACATCCTGAATTGCTTTGGTGCCTCGAAGGATGACCTGATGAAGGAGTACAAGTCGTACATGAGACCACTTATTGAGTATTGTTCACCATTATGGCATTCTGCTCTGACTATCCATCAGTCAAATACGCTTGAACAAATTCAAAAGCGCGCTTTGAGGATAATTCTCCGAGACCAGTACGAATCGTAAGACAATGCTTTTCAGGTACTTTGAATTATCGATGCGTTAAACTATGTTCCAAATTTGCGAAGTTGGTCTGTGACAGATTCCCACAATGGCTGCCACCAAAGCAGTCTGAGCAACAGAAAGTCCACCAGAGTGACAGGTACAGAGAAATCAGATGCAGAATCGAAAGATGTCATGGAAGTTCAGTGCCTTATCTTGTCAGACCTCTGAATGACTCATAAGAACTATTTTTGCTATATATGAGAAGAATTGTATTGCATATGGTTATAATTACCTCTGCCACCGAAGGTGAAGGAGATTATGTTTTCACCCCTTTCTATCTGTTTGTTTGTTTGTCTGTTTGTTTGTTTGTTTGTCTGTTTGTTTGTTTGTCTGTTTGTTTGTTTGTCTGTTTGTTTGTTTGTGTGCAGAATATCTCAAAAAGTTGTGGATGGATCCGGATGAAATTTTTGGACAGGTTGAGTGTGTGACAAGGACGAACTGATGAGATTTTGGTGAAGATCCTGATCCGGATCAGGCTACTATAATTTTTAAAGTGTTTCTTCACCGTTGAGAGATAGGGCTAAACTAATATATAGCACGATACCTCAAAAGGTTGTGGACGGAGTCGGACGAAACTTGGTGGACAGGTTTGGTGTGTGGTAAGGACGAATTGATTCGATTTTAGTGAAGATCGGAATCCAGATCTGGTTACGAGAATTATTTAATTTTTAAAGTGATTCTTCACCATTGCGAGATAGGGCCAAAAACGATATAGTGCTGTATAGCATAAAATTTCAAAAATGTATTAGGCCCGATATGTTCTCGTGCATCAGGCATTATGTGGTGAAGGTATGTGCTCCACCGAGTGCCCTTCTAGTTATTAATGTATTTGCTTCTTGAAATGATTGTTATATCAAGGAATTGTATTGAATATTTCTTCAATCCATTGTTTGAACTCATTGTATTTTATTGTAAATATTTTCGCAATTTGCCTGGTGGCCGCGATGAAAAGATCAAAAAACTCATTTCAATCAATCAATCAATTAATCATGAGCCTGAACTGCTCAGTCTTCAAATTATATGTTGTTGTCAGATGTAGGGAGGAACAAACGGACATCATGATGATGAACAACCTGATGTCGAACGTTCTGAAGAGGGATATCCTGATGTTGAGCATCTTGATGAAGAACATTCTGATAATCCTCCTGAAGACAGATATTCTGATAATAAACATCCTGATGATGATGATGACCATCCTGATGTTGAGCATTTTCATGATAAAAATTCAAATGATGAACATTCTGTTGATGATAATGCAGATGTCCAAACAGCCAAATTATCCAATTAGCCACTGAAAAGGAAACTCCAATTAAACAAGCTCTTCAAAATACAAGAAATTATTTTAACAAAATCCAATGCAAAGAATGCACTTCATGAATAAATAATAATTTTTTTCAGATCAGAATACAAAAAACATTTGGAATACTATTTCATTTGCAATCATGCAATAAATATTTTTGGATCGATTTTTAATACCCTACAAGAGGTTAGGTACCTGGGAGGCAATGGAGAATAACCCTAACCCTTGTGCAGGAAGTACTTTGGCAGCACCGATGCTTTGTAAAGAGTATGGTACAATGACGATGAAAGTAGGTTAAGAAGAAAAAAAAAAAGATGAAATTTTAAATACATCAGATCCATTAAATGGACCAAGATTCACATCCAGCATCCTCACACTCACCCCACCTCGGAGCCCCAAAGGGACAGTAGGCTGTCATGGCTCAGACATCGTGATGATTCGTCCAATCTGCCACGTGCAATTATCTGTCAAGAGAAATTTCTGGAAGTGAGTAACACTGCAAACTTAATTAGGCTTGTGGCACCTGTCACCGGCAGGTTTTGCTACATGTAGACCCATTTTGGTCAAAGATGGTGTTTGCTCTAAGATAATGTTCCAGCCTGTGGGTTTTTGATGCTCCTGGTGCTGATGTTTCGTGTGAATATTTTATGAGCTGTTATTGCTTGGAATTGTTTGAATAGTTATGATAAAGGCATTTCAGATATAGGATATCTCTTCAGCTATTGATGCAAAATGCTGCAGGATTTGAACATCTTGCATTTACTTTTGTGGTGAGTCTCTGTTTAGACATAAGAAGGTACTCGTGGAAAAACTCAATATTCAAGGCACAAGTAATTTAACAACCCAAGGATTGATCCAAAGCAGAACCTGTCAGGAAATGTCATTCTCTCGCTCCTTTGCCAAGCAGCCCTGACTGTGGAGTCAAACTTTCATGCACCAGTGGGCCCAGCTCAAACATCAAGGCGATGCATGGACTGTACAAGCACATAGGACTCGCCATTTCATATACCTGCAGTCACACTGAGTTTGCTCATGGTCTTTATGACCCTTGGAAAGCTCAAGATTTTCACTATGTTCACAAATTCTTTGTATGTCAATATTTGCTCAACATCTTATATATTATTTCTGAGTTTGTGGTTTCGTGTCGCGCTATCTTCGACTTTGTTCTGCACTCGAGTAACGTGATATTCGGCTTACATTATCTCAAAGACCATATGAGGTGCATGGTACAAAAAAAAGAAAATAAAATAGTTCTGAAACAGTGAAATCGTATTCCACTTACTGCATAAAAGTAAAATTACTACTGATACTCTGCATCAGTTCCTTTATCAAACACACCCACCCCAACATGTCGCGCAGAGCGCGGGTTATGCTAGTTCATATTAAACGAGGTGTTTATTTAGCCGGTATTGATAGCATACATTTTATTGAAATTTGTACAGTAAAATAATTTAATTGGTTAATGCAGTGGCATTTCTAAAAAATAAAGGCACCACCAATAGATGTTAGCTGCCCATTAGGTGAAGTTGAGCTGTGAAATTATGACCACTGAGTGGTCTTCATTTGGAACTGGAATGATGTTGGGTGTCACCATCTGTACAGTGCAGTATCGCGATTCTTCCTCCAGTTAAGAGGATACTTAAAACTTGGTAAACGATGCCTCAAAGTCCAGGATGAAGACCACTTAGAGGTTGAAATGTCAGACCACAGCTTTAACTGATAAGTCCCTATGTAATTGGTGGTACCTTGATTTTTTTGAACACATGGATCTTCCTAAATGCACTCAGCCTGATTGCTGCTGCTGCTGCTGCTGCTGGGAAGGTAAACACAAGCCAGATGGTATACATCCCCAACTCCACAAAAAAATAAAACTGTGGCCACAAACCTGTCTTCGATGGGAGAGCAACAGACCGTGAGAGATGCCAATAATTTTGAAAGCTGTATGTTCTACAGAATAAATGAGAGACAGATGTGATGCTGGGGTACCAGCTCATAGAAGAGTGCAATACTCCAATACTCCAGTGAGCTACGGACAAAGTCCTTGTCAGCTGTTGGAGATTAAACCTTTTCAGTGGTTGATCATGGAAGTAGATAAATGGATTTCAATGACAACCCTTGGGGAGTGACAGGATAAGTGCGAGATTTGTCAGGATTAAAACACAGGTTCCATTTGTAATATCAGCATCTACTTAATTCCAGATCAACAAACAGCTGCAGCTGCTGTCTGCCCATCAGTGTGTGGAGTACTGTTTGGCACAATGTAGATCTATCTCCAAAAAGAAAGAAGATCCTCTGTCATATTAGATAGGTCGTTTGCTCAATTTATTTGTTTCTGTGACCCATAATTAAATTTTGATTGTTAAAATCAAGTACATTTAATTCTGTTATCCTGCCGGGGTAATTAGTACATTTTGTGCAGGTCTGTGGAGCTTGTTGGGTACAAGTCAGAAACCTAATTTCTATACCACCAACGTGTCTGATTTCCTTTGAGCCGTGCACACATATGTGATAGAACAGACAAGCGAGTTGCAAGTCCCATTAGGCAGACTTGGTGCTCACAAACACAGAAAAAGCAAAACAGCTCAGCAGCTGGAACATGACAAGCTGGCAGAAAGCTCCAGAGTTTGTAACAATATTAGCACTTTGACGTTTTAGTTGATAATTTTCTGAATGCAGTCTGGTGTAGTAATCAGG
>NC_140963.1:88867183-88874683 GCF_056783735.1 Eptatretus burgeri
CAGCATTGGGAAGGAAGCAAGGCATCACAATGAATTTGGTCATCTTCCAGAAAGACAGTGCAATGTCGCATATGTTTAATGGTGCTTTGGAGTTTGTGAAACAACATTTCCCGGGTGACGGACTCATTTCTCAACCGACGGACAACACATGGCCTCTCTACTCTCCAGATCCGTGTCCTCGTGACTACTACCTTTGGGGTTCTCTCAAAGCTAAAGTCTACGAAAACAACCCACACAAACTGCAGGAGTTAAAAAATAACAATAGATGGGAAATTGGATGCATGCAAGCTCCAGTTCTCAGCCAAGTCATCGACAACTCCAGTGTCCCTGTGGCAGCTGTCATCCAGAGGTGCGATGCTTCGTTTGAGCAGTTCATCAACTACTTATGACATGGCTCCTTATTACTTGTTGAAGCATTCTTTTCACTAAAATAAACAAAAATTAAACTTATCCTGTGTATTATGAGACAAAAACAAACAAAATGGACCAATAATAAAATATATATATATATATATATATATATATATATATATATATATATATATATATATATTGTACAGGGAGTCCCAAAAGTCACTGTGCACTCCATCATACTCACACAAAAGTCACTGTGCGCTGGAACATACCAACAAAATTATGAGATTTATTAAAAAAAGAAATTTTACCTTTAAAATAAGTATTGAAAATGCATGTCTTCACGAATATGCAAGGATGTGTTGATGCCTGTCTGCATGCATGTGGACACCATCAACTGAAGCTGAGAAATATTGCTGATTAAATTGATGGCCTGTTTTTTTGCACACAATGTTGAGGCTCGTGTAAGAGCTAAAGCTTCCTGGAGTTCATGGAGACTGTGGGGATTATCTTTATAAACAGCACCTTTCATTGCTCCCAAAAGGTAGAGGTCTGAGTTGAAAGGTCAAGGAATCTCAGTGAAGAAATGTCCTTTGAAATTAATCCGTCCACAAACATGTTGCGGAGCATCATCAGGGAGCCATGAGCAGTGTGAGCGGTGGTACTGTCCTGTTGGAAATATGCACTGCTAATTTCATCTTCATTCAGCTGCCCAATGAAAAGTTAAATCATTAAGTCGCAACAGCATTCCAAGTTCATCGTCTGGTGGAAAAAAGATGAGGTGAATTATCCTCTTACGTGATATGGTGCACTACACACCAACCTTCTCATCATGTAACGGTGACTCCAATTTTCTGCTGAGCAAATGACTGTTTTTGCTGTTTTTCATAGCCAGATAAATGGAGCCATGCCTCATCTGAGAAAAAGATGACTTCCAGAATATCGTCTCTATTAGCAGCAGTAAATTATTGAAACCATCAGCAGTAATCAGGATGCTTGATGTTGTCCTTTACTTGCAGTTTATGCACAGCTGTTACTTTGTACGGATGGGGGTACAGATGTTTCTTCAGTGCTCTGTGTGTACTGCTGTGCGAGACACCTGCCTGCTGTGACAATTTATGAACTGATTTCCTCAGGCTTCTTAATATGCAAACCAAAATATTGCTAACTTTTCCATCTGATAACAATGATGGCCAGCCAGGCTGAGGCATCTGAAACTCTCACAGACTTAGGAAATTTGGAAATTTTATGAAAGTTACGACATGGAACATCACTGTGAGGACACAAAAGAAACCAAAAATACTCGTGCCTCAAGTGGCAAAAACATTATAACCGAATCCACTTACTTCTCAAAAAACAAGCTCAAATGAGCTAACATCCTCGTCCTCTTAATGATGACGTCATAAAAACGAATATGACGTCATTGTGATGTATCAGATTTGCGATAAATTATCTGTGCTCATGCCCGGCTTGATTCCCACAAACAAAATTCAAACAGCTTGCCTAGTTTCAGAGATAATGGTATCGGCGATTTCCATTAGCGGCGATATTATGACGTCAACTTTTTTTCTCGGAAGAATTTCCAAAATCGGACATGGTTACTGCCTGCACGTGGGCTTTCTGCATATACATGGCAAGTTTCACAAAGATCTGATGAAAACTCTGGGTTGTGAAACAAAAAAATGTCAAAAAATAGGAATGACGTCATAAAAATTGATATGATGTCATAGTGATGTATCATATGTGCGGGAATTCATCTCTGATAATGCCCTGTTCGATTCCCGCAAACAGAATTCAAAAAGCTTGCCTCGTTTTGGAGATAATTTTTGAGGGGATTTCCATTAGCAGAGATATTTTGACTCATTACGTTTTTCTTGGAGGAATTTTCAAAATCGGAGATGGTTACTGTCTGCGCAGGGTATTTTTACAGATATATGCCAAGTTTCAGGAAGTTTCGATCAAAACTGTAGGCTGTGAAACAAAAAAGTCCACAAGAAGAAGATGAAGAACAACAACGTGAGTAAAACTTAGAGATCCTCCACGAGGATCTAAAAACTGGCTTGCAACAATGCAAAAGGCTCACATGTTGCTGACGTATTGTCAGGTCAGGCCAGATCAGATCTGTGACCTGCTACAGGTATCATGTAAACCTGTACTAACCTGTTCCATGGTCGGGTTGTCGGCGACGAAACCGTCTCCCCCACCAGGTTTCCTGGTGAGGAGGGTGTAGGATTATGGACACCCAGCAGGATTAAAAGAAAAACGTCTCAAAGGGCAGAGGAGCTCCTTGTGAGCCAAGGGCCATCCATATCTAGTGCCCAACTGTGTCTGCGGATGTCCTCCTGCAGTTGGGTTACTTCTTATTAGAAGGTTGGTGGTAGGATTTGCACTCCGGCCACCGTAAAACCCTTCATTTCGCAAAACATTATTGAAACATTAAAAAAAAAAATCTGAAAACCCACTCCGTGGGAGTACCTCCTGTGCAGCTTCCCTTCGCAGGGTAGCTCACCGGATGACGGGATTGGGGCAAAGCCCTTGGGACCCCCAATCTTTGATGATAGGAGGGAAACCACGGGAAACCATCCAAAGAAAGATGGAGGCCCCTGGAGTAACACTCCTCGGTCAGATTGCGGGAGAGTGTGTCGGAGTGGTGCTGAGGTTTCGTCCACCAGACAGTGGTCTCCTTGGGTTAACCTGAGGCGGTCCATTCGGGTGGGTGCCTGGAATGTCCTATCCCGAAGAGAGGATGATCACCTGTCTCTGTTATCATCTGAGCTCAAGCATTTGGACATCGGTATTGCAGCACTCTCTGAGGTTCGGAGACAGGATTGCGGCATAACCATGGTGAGTGGTTACACCTACTATTGGTCTGGTCGCTCTGATAGTTACCATGCCCAAGGAGTTGCTAGAGCTGTGTCCAATAAGCTGACTCCAATGATAATTGAGGTAACACCGTTCAACGAGCATATTATGAGACTCCTGATTCGTCATTCTTTGGGTGTCATTTCCCTGGTCTCTGTATATGCTCCGACTGAGGCGAGTGATCTCACCGTGAAGGATGCATTCTACGCCACGCTCGAGTCTGTGGTTGATCAGTGCCCCAGGCGAGATACACTTCTAGTCTTGGCGGATTTCAATGCATTGACTGGAACTGATAGGGATGGTTATGAGATGCGAGTTGGTCCCCATGGGTCTGGAGCTATGAACCTGAATATCACTAAATTCCTTGACTTTGCAAGAAGTCATGGACTAAGGGTGGCCAGTTCATGGTTTCAGCGCACACAAGCTCATCGCTGGACTTGGTATTCCAACACTAGCGGTGTGGCAAAGGAGATTGACCAAGTGCTCATTGATGGTCACTGGAGAATGATCCAGAACTGCAGGGTCTACCAGAATGCTCAGTTCCTCAATACTGACCACCGGCTTTTTGTAGCAACTCTTAAGTTGCACCTTAAATGCAGGAGAATGGTACCATCCCAGCCTCAGCTGGATGTTGGCAAGCTCAAGGATGAGAGGGCATCTGAGGAGTTTGCGAACAAGCTGAGTGGAGATTTGAGATATTTTGGGAGATCCTGAAGAGTTGTGGAGTGCCTTCAAGACCACTGTCCTTGATGTTGCCGGTGGATGTCTTGGAACTCACCATAGGGTGAAGAAGAATTTTGTCTCTCAAGGAACACTGGATACCATTGACCAGAGTCGCAGGGCCAGGCTGAATGGCAGAGCTGAGCTGTTCAGGGAGCTGAGGCATAAAACTGTGAATGCACTGAAGGTGGACAAGGAGGCCTATGTGTGAGGAATCTGAGGGGGGGGGGGGTAGAGCATCACCTGTGGTCAAGTGATTCTTGTCCTGCTTACAGGAGAATTTGCGCATTGTGTTCATCCAAGCCCATCGCTCGGTTTAGTGCAGTGAGAGCTGAGGGTGGAGGGCTCTTGACAGAGGAGTCCGAAGTGAAGGCCCACTGGGCCGGTTACTTTGAGCGGTTGCACCAGGCTGATCCACCAGCTGTCGAGTTGGACATCAGTGGTGTTACAATCACTGTTTCTGACCCTCCAATCAACTGTGGTCCACCTTCTTTTGTGGAAACACAGGCTGTGGTGAACCGGTTGAAATGGGGTAAAGCTCCAGAGATTTATGGCATCCATGCTGAACTTCTCAAGGCTGGTGGAAATGCTGCACTCATGTCATCGCATGCAGTTCTGTGCTCTGCCTGGAACACAGGCATCATCCCAACTGACTGGAAGAGGGGCCTTGTTGTCCCTCTCTGGAAATGGAAGGGTGATCGCCAAGACTGCAACAACTACCGAGGGGTGATGCTGCTCTCAGTGCTGGGCAAGGTCAACAACATAGTTGGGATTTATAAAATCCGAAATTTTCATTCCATCGACTTGAAATTTGAAGAGGATTTGCATATCATGTCAATTAATTCAACGAAAAAGTATTTTTGAGGTCAACATAGACCAAAAGGTCAACATAGAAAAAGGTCAACAAAAAGTCAACAGAAGCCAAGTTTCTAAAATTGCCAATTTTTATCTGATTGACTTGAAATTTATGTCTGGAGTTGGCTTAATGGTTCGGGTGGTGGGCTTGGGATCCTAGGATCCTGAGTTCAAATCCCCCTCAGCTGTTGAATTAATACCAGGTGGGGTTAACTCGGCTTGTTATCCTTCCGAGGTCGGCAAAATGAGTGCCAGCATGCTGATATCCTGTGTCAGAGTGGTGACCCGTCCAGTATTGTGCCCAATAGCCAAGGAGACTGCTTAGGCAGCACCAACGCTCTGCACAGAGTATGGTCCGGATTGATGGACTTAAAATTTAATGAGGATTTGCATATTTGGTCATTGAATTCAACCACCAATTATTTTTAAGGTCAAATTCGTTTTATGGATTTCACAAGTACAGTGTTATGCATGACATATTTCGACTTTGTTTGTTTATGTATCTCTGAAATATACTTTGTGTATCTTTGTTTGTGTTTGTGTTTGTGTATTTCGACCTCTGCATCTCTGAAACCGCACCAACGAAAAAAATTGAAACTTGGCACAAAGCAAGTACTCCTGATAGGGAACAAGTGATTTTTTATGCCGTCATAGGTGCACTCGTTATGACGTCATATTTGCATATGTAGAATGCCACATCCGATCAGTTTGAAAATTTTTCAGGGTCATCTAGGGATAAAAATGGTTCACAGAAAAAGAATGAATGACGTCATAGGTCACGTGATTCGGCAGCCATATTGTTTTTTTTTAACCTTCAAAAATATTCTTCTCGAAAGTGGCTGAACAGATCGAGGCGAAACTTTACACTTATGACCGCCTGTCCACGAGGAAGAAAACGTTCACACATATGACGTCATTGGTCACATGGTTTGGCAGCCCTTTTGGATTTAGCCTAAAACATATTTTTAAAATCTTCTCCTCCAGAACGGCTGGACAAAATGAGGGGAAACTTCACACAAGTGTTCCCCAAGCCATGGTTGTACAAGTGTGTTAAGGAATAATTGAAAGGTCAATTGGTTTGGCAGTCATATTGGATTGAATAAATATATTAAATAATGTTTTCTCTGGAACCCCTTAATCGATCAATGTGAAACTTCACATTTATGATATTGTTGCGGATCCAGGGTGGCGGGAATCTGACCCGGTCCTCGGTGCCAGCCGAGCCACCGCCGTCTCCGGGAGTCTATAACGCCGGCCGGCTCGGCACAGGCCTCGGGTCACGAGTCTTCAATCGCGATACCAATGTAATCCTGTACCTTACCAGTTGGGGAGATAGAACCCCTAGTTACAGACTGGCTTTGTCAGTGACCGAGCAGAGTCTACCAGCCTGTAACCACTTTGGCCCGATATGCCAATCGAACGGATCGTTCCTCGACGTGACACAAATTAATCCATAGCGGCAACTACATAAGAATTAACCAGATTTATTGGGGAACATCAGGGATCACAACACAAGCAATAAACACTACAATGGTTATACTATCGACCAGTTCTTACCTTGGGAACCACAGTCTAAAGGTTTCGAGGGGATTCTATGAAATATGCCTTATACAACACGTTCAAACAAACAGCATGCATGCACACAGAGTACTTTGGTGATGGCTCATGGATGAGAGGAAAGCATCCAAAAAGCACGAATGGCGCTTGTAGCAAACAAGCGGGTGTCCACGGGCTCAAACTCCCAGCTCGAAAGTGCCGCGCGGCAAGAAAATGGCGGTGCAGTACTCCTGCTCAAGTCACCACGTGCGCACGTTCCACGTGCTCTGACCTCGCGTAGGTTCGAAGATGGGCCTCAGCTGATCTCCCTCACTGTCCAGCACACAAATCCCGGCCTGGCCTGTTCTCCATACAAGGCCCAAGTCGAGGTCAGAGTTCCACAGGCGGATTGGCAAACGTGACGCGCCGTTGGTGAGTAAGGACTGTCCGAAGGTCCGGCATCTCCTCTCCGGCCTTCCCGCCTCGAAGCCCGACTCCCGCTTCATCCTCTCAGTGCCTCTCTCGGTCGAATCACAGACATGCAGGTCGGGTTAGCGTCTCTCCCGGCAGATCCAACACGGTGCCTCCTTCGTTCGCTCGCCTCAAAGCGACTCTGAGCACGCCTTGAGAACCCGGCCGTTCCTCACACACAGCACTCCTTTGTTTGCTCGCTGCGAGACACGAGCACTCCTCTCAACCGCCTGCAGTCTTCAAAACCGCCAAAAACTGACTTGATGCTTCCCTTCTTTCCTTTCGTTCGGCTCTCTTTTCCAACTGAGAACTCCTTTTTCTCTCGTTTCCTTTTCACCAACCCCCTCTCCAGGCGACTTAGTGACCAATGGCCCCGCCCCTTCATGTCACTTCCTTTCCAGGCCACACCTCTCGCTCTTGGCCACTCCCCTCCCGTTCGTACAGGAGAGGAAAAAGAATCATCTCTCGTTTCAACACCGTGTGGACATAAAAACACAGTCTTTTACACCTCCCGATACACACATATCGTCCCTTATACCAAACAACCCATATATACATGAATTTAATGGTGGAACTGAGCTAATCCTATACTTAGTATTCCCATAAGGGCCATTTCCGTAACAATATTGTGGAGATGTGGAATACATGTTTTAAATTTCAACTTGATCAGACACAAGGTTTGGCAGCCATATTGGATTTACC
>NC_140963.1:88884683-88937183 GCF_056783735.1 Eptatretus burgeri
TACACCGTTTAAGTGGGATGAGCACTTCCAGGATGCATTTGAAGAGTCGAAAGCTGTCATTGTCAGTGAGATTGAGGAGGGTGTCCGGATATTCGACCCCAGCAAGCCCACATGCCTCGCTACAGACTGGTCCAAGACTGGCATTGGCTTCTGGCTACTGCAGAAACACTGTACCTGCACCAACATAAAGCCCTTCTGTTGTCACACAGGATGGAAAATCACGCTCGTGGGCAGCAGATTCACCCACCCTGCTGAATCACGTTACGCACCAGTTGAGGCCCTTGCCGTTGCTGACAACCTAGATAAGGCCAGATACTTTGTTCTGGGATGTGAAGACCTCATAATCGCTGTCGACCACAAACCTCTGCTCAAAATCTTTAATGATCGAAGTCTAGAGGATATCTCGAACACTCGCCTTAGGAACTTAAAGGAGAAAACCTTGCGATACAGGTTCCGGATGGTCCATGTGCTGGGGATTAGACATCGCGCCACAGACTGCATCTCACGCCACCCTACTGGAGAGCCTGTGAAACTGACCCTCACTGATATGGCGGCCATTGATTCCATGCCCATCATCCTGACGCATTCCAAAAACCTCCTGGGTGGCTTACGTTGATCAGCACCAGAAACCCCCAACGGGTGTGTTCCCACATCTGCTATGTCCTCCCTCACCTCACTCAGCCTCAAATCTGTAACATGGGACAGGGTTGGAACCACAACAGCCAGTGACAATAACATGCAGAGCCTTGTTGACCTTATCGAGTCAGGTATCGCTGAATTCCGTCATGAGCTCCCTGGATCCCTATGCGAGTACTTCCAGTCTACATACAGTTGATGGTGTCATACTCTACAAGGATCGTGTCCTTATACCACCGTCTCTCAGGGACGAGGTGTTAGCCGCTCTGCACGCTGCCCATCAAGGGGTCACCTCTATGACTGCGAGAGCAGAGTCCTCCATCTTCTGGCCAGGCATCACCCCTGCCATTGCGGCCCTTCATGCTGGGTGCTACTGTTGTAATCGGATGGCACCCTCCAATCCAAGTGCGCCACCCACTCCCCTGACACCTCCAGATTATCCATTCCAATGTAGGTGTGCCGACTACTTCCACTACAAAGGATGCAACTACTTGGTGGTGGTCGACCGGTATTCCAACTGGCCGATAGTTGAGAGAGCCTCACATGGTGCAGGCGGACTCATCGCTTGCCTAAGACGTACCTTTGTCACATTTGGATTTCCTGATGAATTAGCTTCCGATGGTGGTCCTGAATTCACAGCCGTCGCTGCACGTCAATTCCTCAAGGACTGGGGTGTACATCATCGACTCTCCTCAGTAGCTTATCCACATCGCAACTGCTGTGCTGAAGTTGGTGTCAAGACTGTGAAGTGTCTTATCATGGACAACACCAGACCTAATGGAGGCCTTGATACCGATGCGTTCCAACGTGCCATGCTCCAGTATAGAAATACCCCCGATAGAGACACGAAATTCTCTCCAGCGATGTGCATTTTTGGCCGTCCAATTCGAGACTTCATCCTAATACCGCCTGGCAGATACAAATCTCATGACACTTGGCATGAGACTCTGGCGGCTTGGGAGGAAGCACTCCACAACCGCTTCATGAGACGCTGAGCGCTGGTCTGAACATACCAAGAGACTCATGCCCCTTGTTGTTGGCGACTGTGTTCGCGTCCAGAATCAGACCTGGCCACACCCCCTCAAATGGGACAAAACCGGCATCATCATCGAGGTTTGCCAGTTTGACCAATATGTGGTGAAAGTTGACGGTTCAGGAAGGGTTACTCTGCGCAATCGGAAATTCCTGCGAAAGTACGCGCTAACACCGCCACCAAGATTGACGATCGGTGATATTGGAGTGCAGAGACTGATGGTTTGGCGGAACATCATGCACACCACAACCCCGACCAGTCACAAGGGGGCTTATGGCCCATCCATTACTAGCCCAATGCCACCGCAACATCCCACCGTCAACTCTGACGCCACTCCTCAGCAGCCACCTGCTACTTTTCCTGTTGAATCACCCAGGGTCAACCGAAGCCCTCCTGGCCGACGTCGGCTCTTCGATGATGCTACAACCCCATCTATGGCTTAGTCGTCGCAGGTCACTCGGCACATCAGCGCAGTGCCCCCAATATCACCTCCTCAAGTCAGCGGTCCCAAACCCAATACGATTGCCAAACACCGTGCACTTCGCCAACCTGCTGCTGCACACAGACGGTCCAGCCGAAGCACAAGCAAGCATGCCTGGCACTCTGACTACGACATGTGATTCTGGCATTGACCATTACTGACATTGCGTTTGGTTTCTGGTTCAGTTTTTCAAATGGCTTCAAAGCTAGTTACATATACTCTTCATGTTCTCAGTCTTTGTCACGCCGAAAGACAGACACACTTGTATTTTCCATACCAAAGACTTGGGGGGAGATTGAGGATTTTTAATCATTATTAATGATCATGTTTATTCTTTTGTCTTTCAGACCGTGTTCATTGTTGATGTTGCAATAAATCGCCAACTGGATTAACAAAAAGAGAGAAAGAGAGAAAGAGAGAAAGAGAGAAAGAGAGAAAGAGAGAAAGAGAGAAAGAGAGAAAGAGAGAAAGAGAGAAAGAGAGAAAGAGAGAAAGAGAGAAAGAGAGAAAGAGAGAAAGAGAGAAAGAGAGAAAGAGAGAAAGAGAGAAAGAGACAAAGAGAGAAAGAGAGAAAGAGAGAAAGAGAGAAAGAGAGAAAGAGAGAAAGAGAGAAAGAGAGAAAGAGAGAAAGAGAGAGAGAGAGAGAGAAAGAAAGAGAAAGAGAGAGAGAAAGAGAGAGAGAGAGAGAGAGAGAGAGAGAGAGAGAGAGAGACAGAGACAGAGACAGAGACAGAGACAGAGACAGAGACAGAGAGAGAAAGAGAGAGAGAGAGAGAAAGAGAGAAAGAGAGAAAGAGAGAAAGAGAGAAAGAGAGAAAGAGAGAAAGAGAGAAAGAGAGAAAGAGAGAAAGAGAGAAAGAGAGAAAGAGAGAAAGAGAGAAAGAGAGAAAGAGAGAAAGAGAGAAAGAGAGAAAGAGAGAAAGAGAGAAAGAGAGAAAGAGAGAAAGAGAGAAAGAGAGAAAGAGAGAAAAAGAGAGAAAGAGAGAAAAAGAGAGAAAGAGAGAGAAAGAGAGAGAAAGAGAGAAAGAGAGAAAGAGAGAAAGAGAGAAAGAGAGAAAGAGAGAAAGAGAGAAAGAGAGAAAGAGAGAAAGAGAGAAAGAGAGAAAGAGAGAAAGAGAGAGAAAGAGAGAGAAAGAGAGAGAAAGAGAGAAAAAGAGAGAAAGAGAGAGAAAGAGAGAGAAAGAGAGAAAGAGAGAAAAGAGAGAGAAAGAGAGAAAGAGAGAAAGAGAGAAAGAGAGAAAGAGAGAAAGAGAGAAAGAGAGAAAGAGAGAAAGAGAGAAAGAGAGAAAGAGAGAAAGAGAGAAAGAGAGAAAGAGAGAGAAAGAGAGAAAGAGAGAAAGAAAGAAAGAGAGAGAGAGAGAGAGAGAGAGAGAGAGAGAGAGAGAGAGAGAGAGAGAGAGAGAGAGAGAGAGAGAGAGAGAGAGAGAGAGAGAGAGAGAGAGAGAGAGAGAGAGAGAGAGAGAGAGAGAGAGAGAGAGAGAGAGAGAGAGAGAGAGAGAGAGAGAGAGAGAGAGAGAGAGAGAGAGAGAGAGAGAGAGAGAGAGAGAGAGAGAGAGAGAGAGAGAGAGATTGCAATTCCCAATATATGGATCTGAATGCACATTAAGAAGGAAACGAATGTGAACAGGTGACGTTCCGTTCAAGTTTCGATCGCGGGCGCACGTTGAAAACAAATTTCGTGCTTTTCAAGTACGTGTCCGTGTCCTCGAAGGACTCCCAACTTCACAAGGGCAGCAACCGGCAGGCAATGTCAGTAACAGCGGCTTAATCAGACATCGCGTTCTCCTTGAACTTCCAAAAGACGGCCGATCAATCGAGGCACGGCACGCTCTGGTGGGCAGTGTGACTCAGCCCGGCTGCGCCTCGTGGATCTTCACCTGATCCCTTCCCGGAGCCGGTCTGCCCACCCGAGCGCAATTAGCCGGGAAGGCTGGAGCCGCAAGTGGGGAGTTTGCCCCACGGGGCACGTACAGCAAAGTCAACATAAAACCGCTTTTAGTTTTGGTCTTGATGCTGATCGAGTTTGACCCTTCTTGAGTGACTTCAATATACAAACCAAAAAATTTAAAGTTATGTACTTTTAATGTGATGCCAATGTTGTCGACTTGCGATTCCCACGATGCGAGCGCGTGGACATGAGGACATGCAGCAATTCTTCTCCCTCGCCGTGTTTGTTAAATCATTATTATTCGCGTGATGCATCCAAGAGTTTGTCTCACATATATTTATAGTCCAACAAATTGGCGGCAACAGCATCACGTGTTTGGTAAGACACCCTCGCTCGACCACATCGGGTTTTCGACACCGATCTTGGTTACCAAATTAATCCTGGTAAATTTATGACTATTAAAAATGTTTTATCATCTAACTTTAACCCCCCCCCCCCCCTTGCATAAGCCTGGTGTTGGCTTCGGCTTCAGCTTCAGCTTCTTCGGCTCAAGATCTCCGGCTCTTGAGTTTGAGCCTCTGTTTGTTTTTATCGTTGAATGAACACCAGGTGGGATTGACTCAGCATGGTCAGCGACCTTCTGAGGTCGGCGAAATAAGTACCAGTGTACTGGTAAACGAGGGCACTGCATAAGCCATACAGGAGTGCCTCCAGAAAATGATGCAAGTAGGGTGATTATACTGGTTCTGGCTCACTTTTTCCCATGTAAATGAATGGGGGATTTTCAGCGATTCATATTTTTTTTCCCCAAAAATAAACCCCCTTTTTATCCCAAGGTATATTTATTTGTCTCCCCTTTTAACCTGGGGACACTTTTTTTCAAATAATCCATGTAATAAGATAAAGATTTGTTAAAGGTGATTCGAAAGAAATATCTAAAACGTCTAATCCTCAGGACACTCTTTATCAAATAACCGATGCATATTGTTTAGCTCACTCATTGAACCTATAAAGATTTGTTCATTCTCAAATTCCTTCAATAGTTTAATTTTCTTTGCACAATAATCCCCATCTAAAATATTGAAAAACAAAACATTTGAATCTTTATATTTTTTAAGATACCCCTTTTGTGCCATTACGAAATGATAAACTTCTCTTAATGCTCTTGTTTGACCACCTCCTGAGCCACATATCATTTTGAGATTATAGTAAATTGTTTTTTCATTGTTCAATTGATAACCATCAAAGTTTTCAGTCCATTCAAGGATATTCATTTTTTTCTTTACATCCTCTAACTTACCACTTTTTAAATTGATTCGCTTAATTGTTTTATTTACCTTTGTTTTAGTTATTTTTTCAATAAGACTTATTTGATATTTTTCACATTCATTATGTTTTCCATTTATATACCAAGACTGAGATTTTCTCCACTCTTTAGTTTGATTAATACTTGGTTTGACCATTTATATATTGCAAAAAACGCGGCGGTAGCCCTTAAAAAACCCTAACCCATCTTCCCATCGTTAAAACACAATCTATTCTATTCACTCTATCATACAATATCCATATGGAACACAATCTATTCCATTATCTAAAATAAATCTCTTATCATCAAAGGCTCCTAATGCCTTTTTATTTACTTCTTCACTATATATGTTATGTTTATAACTTCTTATTGTATTCATTTTCCTATATTCTTCTTTCTTATTCATCAAACAATTATAATAATTTCTAAAAGTTATTGATTTCTTTATTACATATTTCTTTATTCCCTTTAACCTCTTATCAATCTGATCACCATACTTATAAGCATATGCCTTTGCTCTCAATCCAATAAACTCACTCATTACTTTTCCACCCAACTCATCCTTAAACTAACCAATAACCTTTTCATTCTTTTTGGAAAATAACTCACTCTTCTTGCTGAAATTACTTGTATCATATACTCCAATATTTTTCTTCATATCTTTATAAACATCATCAGTTTTTATATCTAGGATAAAACTATCAGTGTCCATATACAACAATGAAACATTTTCACCATAATCTTTCTTTAAGTCATTATACAAATAATCATACATCAATATCTTTGATAAATCAAGAACTGCTGTTCCAATATAAATTGGTTTATCCATTACAATACTTTCCTTTTTCATATGAATTGCAGAAAAGTTCTCTGAAAAAACCTCTTCTCTCTCAAAACTTGGTTTATTTATCAATCTCGAAGCTTCTTTCCAAGATGTTGCGAATCTAATGTTTTGCCTGTTTCTAACATTTTCCATAGTCTTTCCAAATACAGCATTATTCATTAATTTATAAAAGTCCCCTTCAAATTTTACTTTTGTATTTGCTCTCATATCTGTATTGAATTGAATATACTTTTTCACCCAAGGACTTTGTTTAAATTTTAAAACTCTATGAATTTTAGCTATTCTCAATCCTTCTCTCAAAAACTGTTTTAAGCTTCTCTGATGCAATACATATCCCTCTTTATCATAGAATGTTGTTAATAACTTTTCTGTTGATTTGCCTTTAATATTAAAACTTTTATGATAATCACTGAACCATTCTTTCTTTGGGGTTTCTTTCTCACATGCAAAAGGAAGGTCTTTATGCTTATTATGAAGATCACTCGGGTACCTCAAATCAACTTCAAAATAATAACCTTCTTCTTCGTCATTCAATTCCTCTTGAGAAGAAATAACAATATTCATCAAAGCCTTTTCATAATCCTTTTCTTCCACCCACTCTAATTTACCATAAGGCAGAGATTGAGACATTGCCCATCCATACAAATTATTAGCATCAAAATACATCAAATAATTACTATCTTTTTCACTATCATAATTTGGAAGATATTTATTATTTGCTTTAGCATATCTTTTTGAACATACTTGTGATATTCCACCTCTCTTGGACTTCTCAATCATCAAAAGCATATCAACATCACTGATTAAATCTATATCTTGTTTTGTCATTTTCAACATTGCACTCCAAGCTAAACCAGGAGCTGTGAAATAGTGGGCAGGATCTAATCCATAACAATTTTTATTATGACAGAGTGATCTAAAAGCTTCAAACACATCAGCTAACAATAAAACATCTGTTTTTAGATATAAATCATGATATTCTCCAAGGTTCTTTATCTTAAATATTTTCCATATTTCTTGAGCGTGTTTATATTCCTTATAACTTATCTCTTCTTCATAAAGGTTATTATAGAAACTTTCTTTTGAAGGAAGTTGTGTTTCTTTAAATCTCATAAATGAATCCATATAATCATAAGGATAAATTCCCTTACTTGTAAGAATTTTCTCTTTACTTTGAATTTCATTTCTTGTTTGAATTTCCTCTCTCGTAAGAATTCCTTCTTTAATCAGAATTTCATCTTTAATCTGAATTTCCTCTTTAGTTAGAATTTCATTCATTGTTCGAATTTTCTTTATAATTAGAATTTCATCTTCAGTTAGAATTTCTTCATTAATTTCCTCATTAATTCGAATTTCCTCTTTACTTTGAATTCTCTCTTTAATCTGAATTTCCTCTTTAGTGAGAATTTCCTCTTTTGGAAAGAATGAATTAAGATTTGGAAAAGAGTCCGTGGAGCTTAGATTTGATGCGAGGTAGGCTAGTGGTGTTCCCATAAACTTGTAAGAATCTAGAAACCTAATACGAGTTAAAGGTTTTGTGAATATCATTTTTGTAAATGAAATATACTTTTGACTTGTGTTTGTTATGGCAGAAATATTCCCTGGTGTTTTTGAAAGTTCATTTATAAATAGATGTGTATCATAGTTGGCGCTGTTGTGAAGAAAGACTGGAATAAAAGAAGGTAATTTATAATTAAGATTACAACAGGAATGAGCGGGACCTCTATATTTACCAGTAAGATGGCAATGATCCCTAACTTTAGACTCCTTAATTTCCCCCTCACAAATATGACAGATATTGTTCTTTCTAAATTCTAATTTTTCTTCTTTAGTTAATTTCATCGGTTCATTTGTTTCTTTCATTAATTTAGTGAGTCTTATACAATCCTTTTCTAATCGTTTTACAAACTCTTGTGAAGCTTTTTTTACACTATAATGTTCAAGTTTGTTATACTTTTCTCCAACAGATGATTTGATATAATAACAGAAACCACAAGGAATATGTTTTTGATATTTATTTGTATATGATTCTTTTGGATTAGGAGAAGCAGTATTTATCTTTTTAAGGATACATTCAAAATCAGCGTATATCACAAATGGGTGCATGATAGATTTATTATAATCTTCAAAAGAAATCTTTTCACCAGGTTTAGGCATCGTAATTACAGATGATTTATGATTACTATAATATTTTGAATGTTGTTCTAATCGTTCTTTTGTATGAAATGAATTAAGACATCGCTTACAAGGATATATTTTGTTTGCCGTTCTGAATACCTGAGAAGAGATTAATCTTGATAAATTATTGATGTATGTGTAATGTGAATTATTTCCAACACTAAAATACAAAAGATCAATGTGTGTTTCTTCATTTTTATAGTTGTTTGAAATTTTTAATATTTGAACTTTGTTTGTATCCGTTAATCCATATACATTAATAGAAAGATTATTCTTTTTCTCAAATTTAGGAATATCTGTTAGTGGCATTGGGAATTTAAAATCTTTAATGTCCAAGGTATTCTCATATTTCATATATTGTTTTACTCTTTCTGAATTACATTTTGGTGGATGAAAGTGAGCAAGAACAGACCAGAGAAAACATTTATTATCATTGTTCTTAATATTAACAACTGCCTTCTTTAGTTTTATTTCTTTTGGTAATTCAATGTAAGAAGAAGCTTTAAGAGGGTTTGATTTTAGAATGTGTATATCTAAAAAGATGATTTTTTAATATTGAATCCACTTCCTACCACTGTATTATCAACATCCTCCTCTTGTTTTGATAGTTCTTCATAAACCCCACTATTCAAAAAATCTTGAAATGATGTTATAAAATGAAGATCTGTTCTCATATAAGGAGTTTGTTCTTCATCTTGTCTTTTCATATTCATTTTCACTTCCATATAAAACTTTAAAGTTTTCATTTCTTTTAATGTCTTTTTAATAACTTTTTCAACATCAGGTTTCACTATTTCAATTGATTCAGCTATTGATGATGGACCGGGTTCTCCAAATTGAAAAATCCTTATTTTTATATGCCCTATAAATGCCCCATCAGTGTTTTCAATATAATAGTCTCCCTTTACTTTAAACTCATTTTTCTTGTGTTTTTGTGATTGAAGATGTTTATTATAACTACTCTTCAAAACATCCTTTGAACAGATATCACAATGTTTTCTTTCCAACTCAAGAGGAGATATTTTATGAAATAGATTAAATGTGTGTTTGTTGGTTCGGAGGTGTTTTCTATAATGTTTATATTTGTGATTACAAACATCGCAGTATGTTGTATTCACCATATTTATATAATAAATCTTTGCTTAAACTAAAATTTTCTTGATGAAAATTTCCTTTATTTTACAGGTGAATCTGTGCTTAAAACCATTTTATCCTCCAACTTTTTCACTTAATAAATACAATGTTTCAAGACACAAAAGACAAGTTTCAATCAATCTCTTAATTTGTTAAAGATACTGAGAAATATGTCAAGGATGTAAAATTGAACAAAGATAAATATCACAACTATTGGATAAAAACTATTATGGTAAATAATATGAGTTCTTCAATTTCCTTCAGTGGAAGGGCTTTTAGTATACCTGGTAGAACATCAATTAAAGTATCTCTAACAAAAGTTTCTCCTCTCCTTCTGGTAATATATTCAAAACTAGAAAAAGCAATGAAACAAGAAAAAGTATCAAAAAACAAAAACCTTATGGATGAAGCTTTGGAAAGAAAAGATAAGACCATCTGTAATATGCAAGGAGAAATTTGTATTTTTTTCAACAACCTTAAAGATGTAAATCCTGATGAAATAAAGGATGTTAATATATCAGGTGAAATGACATTTCGTTCAATAGTAGTGAACGATCATTTTAAAATTACCTTTAATATAAAAAATGTTGTCGTTGAATCTGGTAATGAAAAAAAGTATATTGATATCGATGGTAATATAATTAAATGAGTCAATATACAACTGAAAGTATAGATGAATTTCAGTTTAAGTAAAGTTTTACTTTATAAATATGCTAGACTTTCCTGATTCTCCATATGACAAATTTGAGAATTGTCCTGCGTGTGAAAGACGGGGATTAAACACAGAGTCAAAAGCCTATAAAAAATTGTATATTCTGTGATTATCTTCTAATTAATGATAATACAAAATATAAAAAGGAAAATAATTCTTTTAGATTTACACCAAAAATGAATTACTTTACAAGATTGATTAGAGAAATGAATGTAAAGTATGAGGGTGATAACACACCTTTCCTTACAAGGGAAGAAACTGAACGTATAAGAGAAATGTTCAAAGGATTGTTGTTATATATTATTCATGGATGTAATTTTCAGGGAAATATCAACACAAGATATTGTATTAATAAAATAATGGATTATCTTGAAATTAAACCTGAACTTAGAATAAAATATAGAGTTTCTAAAAAAGCCAATAATAAATTAAATAACCTGTTTTCCAAATATATAAATGAATGATTTTTGAGCCATTTGGGAAAAAAAGATAAAATTTAACAACCATAAAAATCTCCCAAATTCATTAAGATGTCTCATAGTTGGTTCAAGTGGATGTGGAAAAACCTGCTTACTTTTAAAGATGCTCCTCACTCCCAACTTTTTAGATTATGATAATTTAATAATTTTCACAAAGTCGAGTTTTCAACCAGAGTATCAACTACTCTCACAAGGTTTTAATGCTGGTCTTCAAAAAGAAGATATAATCGGTTTATTTAAACGTCAAAAAAACCTAAATGATTATAACATTGAAGATATAATTCAACTATTTTGTGATACACAGAGATGTAAAAAGAATTCAAATCCGATAACTTGTATTCTTAGTGATAATACGGATGATATACCGTCTCCCCAAGATTTGGATAAATCAAAAAAGAACCTCGTTATCTTTGATGATTGTGTTAATGAGAGAAACCAAACGGTAATGGACAGCTACTACACAAGATGGAGACATTCTTCTTGTAATTGTATTTATCTTAGTCAATCGTACTTTCAACTTCCTCGTCGTTCCATCAGAAACAATGCTAATACTTTTATTTTATTCAAGTTAAATTCAATAGATATCAATAATTTTTGGAGAGATAATTGTTCTACATTATGTAGTAAAAAGAAATTTGAGGATTACATGAAGCACACGACTGAAAAATATAAATATATTGTTGTGAAACAAGATGAGATATTAAGGGATATATTTTTTGTTTTATAAACAATTACATATATAAATGACAACTATTATTGTAAATCTTGTGGGTAAATCTGCTTCTGGAAAAAACTTTCATAAATCAAGGTTCTTGTGTAGTACAAATGAGAATATTGTAAATTTACTTAAAAAACACCCCGTGATACGCATTGTATCAACAACAACTAGAGCAATAAGACCTGGAGAAGTAAAAGGTGAAGATTATCACTATATTTCAGTGGAGGAACACATGCGATTGAGGAATGAAGGTCAAATATTTGAGGAGGTTTTTCTTGGTACAACAAAATATTCACATTGTAAGAGTGAGTTAAGGAAACTAAAATCTGGTGGTCTTGGGATATTAGAAACTAATCCAGAAGGAACGAGACAAATTATTAAACATCTGAGCGGAGTGAAGATTTTATCATTCGGTTTTGATGTTGATGAAGAAACTCAACGCAAACGTATGAAAAGCAGAGATGCAAGTATTAGTGAAGAAGAAATTACAACTCGCATTCATGTTAATAAAGAATTTGATGAAATATTTAAAGAAAAGGATTTATTTGAACACATCTACTTGAATGATGAAGAAAAGGAAAATTTCCCTGTTGATCTTTACAATTCATTAAATGATATTTTACAATAAATAAATGGATGCAACAGAAAGAGCAAGAAGATTTAAGGAACATCAAGAGTTGGTTTCAAAAGTTGTAAAACAGCAGGAAGACATAAAGAAGAAACGCAGACAGAAACTAACGGGCGAAGAAGCATTTGAAAGAAAACAAGAGAAATTTTTTAAACCACTTTTAAAAACTTCCCAAGAAAAAATGAAAGATGTTTCCACAGTTCCCACAGTAGAATATACTCCTAAAAAACTTCAAATGTTAAAAGATTTTGATCAAATGACGGAGGAAGAATTAGAGCATTTAGGAGAATTAAAGGTATATGATGATGAAGGTTTATTTCAACAACTGGAAGAGATTAATCACACCCCTGATTATATTGTGAATGCTCTTCAAAACAATGAATATTCAGCGGATTCAAAAACCAAAGCAGGACTCATTCCAACAGAACAACCAGCAATATTTCATCTTGTTCAAGAAAAGGTATTGATATTTAATGATGAATTAAGGTTCTTAGGTTCTGCTCAACCCCCTGTTAAACTAACTCCGAGATTAATGTTTCTTCTCACAAAAGATGGAAGACAAGGTTCAACTGTGAGGGATGAATCAAAGTATATTGATAAACCATTGGATATGAAAAATAATGATGATAGAGTATATATTGATCTGCTGAACACTCTAAATTATAGGGTTAGTATTTCTAGTAAAAGTAGGAAAAATGAGAAGGAGAAACACATTATTCAGGCTTTAAGTATCCTTGGTTCAGGTATTAGTTTTCTTCCAAATGACCCATCGCAATTAGTTAATCGACTGTTATTGTTGTTAGGTAGTAAGAAGGCTGGAAATAACAATTGTTTTAATGAAGCATCAGCCATTTTAGACCAGTTGATGAACATGAAAATAATTAATAAAAATCAATATAAAGACATTTTATCTCATATTAAATAAGATGAGAAGCACAATCCTTAGTTTCAATTTCACAAGCGACCACACATCTTCATTCCCATACCCACTACAACTTGACCCAACAAAAGAATATGAGGCATCTTAATTGTCCATGGAAACTTATAATACCTTATTTAATATAACTGATAAAAATGACAAGTTTAGTTACAATCCCGGAAGTGGATACAAAACGATAACAGTCTCACCCGGAGCATATGAGATTTCTCAAATATCTTCCGAAATTGCTCGTCTTATGAAAGAACAGGGTGATGAACCAAAAAATATTGTTATAGACATTCAAAAACATACTTCAAAATCAACGATTAAAGTTAAAAATAACTACAAGGTTGATTTCACAATTGATAATTCATTTAGAGAGTTATTGGGTTTCTCCTCAAAAAAGATTGAAACTAATGGGACGTTTTACAGTGATAATGTCATTCAAATATCCTCAGGAATAAATTCGGTGTTAATTCACTGTGATTTGATTGATGGTGCTTATAATGATGGAAAAAAACAAATGCAATATTTTCATTCAGCGCATACTCAACCCCAATTGGTTATAAATTCAATATGGAACCCAAAAATTTGGTTTATCTCCCTGTGTCAGGAAAAACCATACACAGAGTAAATTTTAGGATAACCGACCAAGATAATCGTATGATTTCTTTTAATGGAGAAGTTATATCCATCAGAATTCACCTACGTGAAGTTTTCCAATAAATAAATACGATGGTTATTGTGAGGAAACACGATTTGGGAAAATATAAAATAATTACAGGGGATGGGATGTTCCTTTCCCCATACTACAAGGGTGAAGGTATGTATCTTGGTCGAGGATACTATAAACCTAAGAGACAAAGGGGTGTTGGACATCAATTTAGAGGAGATGGGATAATTGATACTCTCATGGGTATTGGTTCAACAATTCTAAAACATAAAGATCGAATTGGTTCAACTGCTTCTGCTGTGGGAAATGTAGCAGGTGCTGTAAAGAGCATAAAAGATGCCCAGAAGGAATCTCATAAATTACAAGCAATAAAAGAAATTAAGAAAGGCAAAACTCAGTTGTCCCCCCAAGAACGACAGAAAATAATTCAAATACTTGGATCAGGGTTTCAAAAGTTTTAACATCTTTTTTCCTAAATAAATACAAGTATGGAAGCAATTGATAGTATCTATGATTTGGATGATACTATTATTATCTCAAACTCCACTAAAAAGAAGATTACTTCAAGGTAAATGCAATAACTGGAACAGACTGGAATACGAATGGTACAAAAAGTTTTGAAATAAATAATCAACAAACCTATTTGAATCTCTCCGAAAGTTTCTTGTTGTGTAAATTTAAATTCACTAAAGCTGGGAATAACACAAACGCTACACTTGTAAATGATTTCTTCTGGAAAATGTTTGATAGTGTGCGTTTGTATATTGGAACACAAGAAGTTGAAGCGGTTGATTATGTCTCTGCTGTATCTGAAATGATGAAATTTACACTCTATACATTCAGTGATAGAATGGGAAAGGGGTCTGTCGAAGGTTTTATCCCTGATATGTCAACGGGAACAAACACAGACCCTGGATATACTCAAAGGAGAGGAATGTATAATGATGATACAAAAGCAGAAAATAGTTTTACTGTGGCAGTTCCTCTTAAAGGTATATTTGGATTTTGTGATCATGATAAAGTTCTGTATGGTCTTAAAATTAGATTTCAACTACAAAGGAATGATAATGAAAAGAGATTGCTTTTTGGTGTTGGTAATGCTTTTGGTGATCAGAATAAATTTGTAATTGAGGAAATGAGTTGGTATATCAGTGAATATACTCCTAATCTTAAAACAGAAGAGATGTTGAATCGAAGACTTAACTCAAAGAAACCACTCAGTGTATCATACCTCAAAAGAAGATGTCAACACGTTAAACTCAACCAAACTACTTACACGTGGAATTTGGGTGTTCTGGAAGGAAAGCCACGATATCTGTGGATCATTTTTAAAAAGCCAGATGGTGATACTGCGACTGATAAGAATAATGCATTGAGTGATAATGCGAAGGTGAAACAACTTCGCGTTTCTCTAGATGGAACATTTTATCCATGAGATAGATTGGAAATTAATTGGGGAAAAAAATGATTTTGCTGAAGCATACAAGTCTTACCAAAAGGTGTGTGAAAGTAATGGAAATAAAGAACCTATTTTGGATATGACAGCATTTAAAAGTTTGTATACAATCTATGCGCTTGACCTGAGCGCTCAAAAGGAAACTATAAAGTCGAATCGAGTGGATACTTCCCTATACATTGAAAGAGGAGAGAGTGAAGAAGTTGATACATATTGTTTGCTTTTGGAAGAAACAGAATTGCAGATTAATACAGATAATGGTGTGATGATTAGTCTCACATAATTTTTTGTTAAATAAATGAGTGGCAAAGTACCAACTGGGGTATATGTTAATCAAATCAATCTTCATAAACTATCATCTTGTGTTCAAAATCAAAAGCCTTGTACGATTAACGTTAATACAATTCAGCGAAAAGGAGCAGTAAGAATTGATGTTTTGCTCACAAGAGAACAGGTTAAAATCTTGAATGACACTGGCTCACTTAAAATTAAAATGACAAAACCAATGTTGAAAAAATATTCAATAAGAGAGACGAGTGGAGGATTTCTCCCATTTCTAATTCCTTTATTTGCTGGTTTAAGTGCGGTTGGAGCATTGACGGGTGGTATTTCAACAGCGGTGAAAACTGCCAACGAAAGGAAGGCTCAACTCCAGGCTCAAAAAGAATTGGAAAGACATAACAAAGAGTTGGAGAAACAAATTAGTGGAAGTGGTGTAATTGTAGATTTTGCTGAAAAACTTGAAGGTCTGCCTGATAAAGCGAGATTGTTAGTTGGAGATATGCTTTCTTCTATAGCACAAGCAGGTGTAAAATTAACGAAAAGAGGTAATGGATTATATCTTTCTAATAAATAAATGAGCATTGATGAGTGGTTTAAAGAATTTGGAAAGAATACAACATCAAATTTACAACTTGTCAAATATTGTAAGAAATTAAAAATTCATCATGTGGTTATTTGTATGAGAGATGAATTAACAAATGTGCCGAAACATACAAAGAATATTATTATGAACTTAGAAGATAATAATGGGAACGGTTCTCATTGGGTTTGTATTTTTAATAGTCAAGACAAATATTATTTTGATAGTTTTGGTCTTCCACCACCTGTTGAAGTCATAAAATTCTTACAGAATGGTGTTTATCAAACATTTCAAGTCCAAGAATTAAATTCTAAGTGTTGTGGTCAATTATGTCTATATGTGTTATTTCAACTCAACAAAAATAAAAAATTTTATGATATTATTTTTAATCTAATATAAATGACTTATGTTGGTAAAGATGGTTCTATCTTTGGTGTATCTCAAGAACTGGATATTGATTTATCAAATTATTACACAAAGGCACAGGCTGAACGACATAAATATAATATAACCAAAAATATTAACATGAAAAATGCTTATAAATTAAAAAATTATCCAAGCCCGACTGACGCGAATGACTTGGTGAGATTAAGCGATTTATCACAATATATATCCTTAAATAAAACGGCCGTGTATTCCAAAGATACAGAAGTGTTGATATTATCTCCAGGTCATACAGAATTCACAGTTCGAATTAAAATAAATTTTTATAAAGAAGGGCGTATCATTTGTATGAGAATAGAACAATGGGGGTATGATATGAATGATTTAGGGTATAATTGGTCATTTAAAATTAACCTCGAAGACCTGGAACAATTAAATCAGTCTCGTAAGGAAGAATATTATCCACTTGGTATCGAGAATGAGTTTTGTGGGGCCACGATTAGTAAACAACAAATAAAAGAATTTAATAAGGGTAAATATAATAATGGTTTTGCCCTTGTTTATCTCATGAAAACAGAAAAAACAGGATTATATATAATAAGTAAGGAAATACAAAATGATTTAACTATGGGAAGATGGGGAGGTGTTTCGTGCCATAATATTATTCTAACATATATTTCTAATACATAAATGCTAGAAAGAATGCTTCAAGAAAATTATCATTTCTGTGTCCAAGCATACCTTCAAGAAAAGGGTATTCGGTATTTTAATAAATATGTTCTACAACATAAGAATGAGGTGTTTTCAATAAAAGATTGGCATTATGCTGATGTTGATAAACCGACAACTTTAGATTTAATGAGAATGTTAAATAATGAAAAAATTATAAAGTTAAGAAAAGGTAAGGCTCTTTTAGAAATTCAAAAGAAATTTTATTGGTTTCCTGTTGTAAAAAATTATTTTGGATACAGGAATAACAAGAAATCCTGATGAATATATGTATGATATTCTATGGGGTGTAAGCGATTCAAGGATAATAAGGGATGAGGAAGGAGTTGAAGAAGAGAGGGAAGAGGAGGAAAAGGAGAAGAGAGAGAAGGAGGAGAGGGAGAAGAAAGAGAAGGAGGAGAGGGAGAAAAAAGAGAAGGAGGAAAAAGAGAAGAGAGAGAAGGAGTAGAGGGAGAAGAGAGAGAAGGAGAGGGAGGAGAGAGAGAAGGAGAGGGAGGAAAGAGCGAGACAAAATAAATATCAAAATATGGAAACCAGTGAGATTAAAAAAAGATTGGTGGTATTACAGAAAATAACTCAACCCACCGAGGAGGAAAACAAAGAATTGACAAGTCTATTTGCAATACTTTCGACAAGAATATTGACATCGACAAGCTATTCATTTTAATTCAAGTTTTTCATTTTTTTTTTCTTAAATAAATGGAGGAGAGAGTGAAGGCATTTCTAAGGATTCTTTATGTTTTAAAAATTAAGATTCAAATGTGCATGTTGGAAACTAAAAGGTTTTTGCACTCTGCAGGAATTTTTCACATAAATAAATGAGTTATTGTCTCAAATGTAAAAAGAAAACTAATACTAAAAATATTTCATATATTAAAAGTAAAAATAACAGGGTTATACAAAAAGGTATATGTTCGGTGTGTGGTTCAAAAAAAAATCAATTTATCTCCAAACACAAACGAGGAGGAGATGTACAAAAGTTTTTATCAGGAAGTAAATTTACAACTACTGGAATACCAGGGGAATTACATCTTCCAGGGTATTCTTTCTGTGGTCCAGGCACAAACTTGGATAAAAGATTAGATGAGGCAGACAATCCTAAATCCTGGAGTAAACCCATCAATAGAGTTGATGAAGTGTGCATGAGACACGTTATTGATTATGGGAATACCACAACGTTGGAAGAAAAGCATGAAGCCGATAGAGAAATGTTGTATAATTTGTCTCTGATACAAAATCCAACCTTGAGAGAAAAAGTTGATCGGTTCATTGTGAAGAAGATGATCAGTGCTAAATTGAAACTTGGACTTGGAAATTCAAAAAACTTATAGGCTCTAATGATGTCATTAAGACTGAAGAGCAATTAGCTGATGAATTACATAAACCAATATTCACAAAGTTTCAGAGAAGGAAAGTTTATTCCAAGGAAGTTGATTATATCTGGTCTGCTGATTTGATTGAACTCAATAATGATAAGGGGTACAAGTATGCTTTAACCGTTATTGATTTGAGGAGTAGATACGCATGGCTTGTACCATTAAAAAACAAAACAGGTAATACTCTTATGTTAGCCTTTCAACAGATATTTAATAAAAGTAAGAGAAAACCTAAAAAATTGTGGACTGATGAGGGTAGAGAGTTTTATAACAAGACATTTATGAATTTTCTAAAAAATAACAGTATTACATTATACAGTACCTTTAATGAAGGGAAGGCAGTTGTTGTTGAACGTTTTAATCGTACCTTAAAAGAGAGATTATATAAAAAAATTCACACAACTCGGTTCACAACAATGGTCATCTTTTATTCAGGATATTCTGGATAAGTATAATGACACGATTCACACGTCAACAAATATGAAACCATCAGAAACATTTACAAAATTAAATTATGAAAAATAAATTAATGTCAGAAAACCTAAGTTTAAAGTTGGTGATATCGTAAGAATATATAGGTGGAAATCTCATTTTGAAAAGGGTTTTACTAAACGATGGATGAAAGAACTTTTTAAAATTGTTGATGTCATAGATACGGTTCCTTGGACTTACAGTGGGGAGAACAAGTATTTGATACACTGCCGATTTTGCAGGTTTTCCAACTTACAAAGCACGTAGAGGTCTGTAATTTTTATCATAGGTACACTTCAACTGTGAAAGACGGAATCTAAAACAAAAATCCTGAAAATCACATTGTATGATTTTTAAATAATTAATTTGCATTTTACTGCATGAAATAAGTATTTGATCACCTCCCAACCAGTAAGAATTCCGGCTCTCACAGACCTGTTAGTTTTGTCTTTAAGAAGCCCTCCCATTCTCCACTCATTACCTGTATTAACTGCACCTGTTTGAACTCGTTATCTGCATAAAAGACAGCTGTCCACACTCAATCAATCAGACTCCAACCTCTCCACAATGGGCAAGACCAGAGAGCTGTCTAAGGACATCAGGGACAAAATTGTAGACTTGCACAAGGCTGGGATGGGCGACAGGACAATAGGCAAGCAGCTTGGTGAGAAGGCAACAACTGTTGGCGCAATTATTAGAAAATGGAAGAAGTTCAAGATAACAATCAATCTCCCTCGGTCTGTACTGGGGCTCCATGCAAGATCTCACCTCGTGGAGCCTCAATGATCATGAGAAAGGTGAGGGATCAGCCCAGAACTACACGGCAGGACCTGGTCAATGACCTGAAGAGAGCTGGGACCACAGTATCAAAGAAAACCATAAGTAACACACTACGCCGTCATGGATTAAAATCCTGCAGCGCATGCAAGGTCCCTCTGCTCAAGCCAGCGCATGTCCAGGCCCGTCTGAAGTTTGCCAATGACCATCTGGATGATCCAGAGGAGGAATGGGAGAAGGTCATGTGGTCTGATGAGACCAAAATAGAGCTTTCTGGTTTAAACTCCACTCGCCGTGTTTGGAGGAAGAAGAAGGATGAGTACAACCCCAAGAACACCATCCCAACCGTGAAGCATGGAGGTGGAAACATCATTCTTTGGGGATGCTTTTCTGCAAAGGGGACAGGACGACTGCAACGTATTGAGGGGAGGATGGATGGGGCCATGTATCGAGAGATCTTGGCCAACAACCTCCTTCCCTCAACAAGATCATTGAAGATGGGGCATGGCTGGGTCTTCCAGCATGACAACAACCCGAAACACACAGCCAGGGCAACGAAGGAGTGGCTCCGTAAGAAGCATCTCAAGGTCCTGGAGTGGCCTCGCCAGTCTCCAGACCTGAACCCAATAGAAAATCTTTGGAGGGAGCTGAAAGTTTTTGTTGCCCAGCGACAGCCCCGAAACCTGAAGCATCTGGAGAAGATCTGTATGGAGGAGTGGGCCAAAATCCCTGCTGCAGTCTGTGCAAACCTGGTTCAGAATGACAGGAAATGACAGGAAACGACACACACACATGGGGAGGGGAGGGGTGGGATGAGGGGTGATGGGTCGTTGGGGGGAGCGCACCTACCCCCCCCCCCATCCCCCCCACCCCCCTCCCTTTCCTTCATGTCTTAATCCTTTTTTTGAAATTTAAAATCAAGTAATTGTAAACAAAACAAATATAATTAATCAAAATTGCAAATATTAAATATTCATTTGCGAGAATGTATAATCTTTCCAAGCAATCTTCTTCAGATGTCTTGGGATTTCGAAACTCAGACACCATATTCTGTTTTGAAACAAAAAGTGGATAATAATTAGGTTTTATAAAGATAATTACATGGTAATATGAGTAAGCCTGGTGTTGGTTCCAAGTTCAAGCCTAGTTGACCACTGAATTAACACACCAGGAGGCCGACTCAGCCTGTCATCCTTCCAAGGCCAATAAAATGAATTCCAGTGTACTGGCAAAACCGCGTCCAAACTAATGATGCAACCAACATAAGACGACATTCCAAAGAGAGAGTGATATTAATAAAAGAATAAATAAACAAATAACTAAATAATAATTCAGAAACATTTACCTCCAGAAAATCATGTGTTGTACCAGATTGCTTCAACAGCTGATGTTGTGTGATCGAGCTGAAAAAAAAAATAATAAGTCAAGGGTATAGATGGAGAGACAGACAGAGAGAGGTAGGTAGAAAGACAGACAGAGAGATACAAAGAGACAGACAGGGAGAGATAGAGAGACAAACAGACAGGGAAAGAGACACACACACACATATATATATATATATATATATATATATATATATATATATATATATATATATATATATATGTATATATATATATATATATACACATATATATATATACACACACACACACGCATATACACACACACACACACACACACACACACACACACACACACACACACACACACACGCATACACACACACACACACACACACACACACACACACACACACACACGTCTCACCATTGGTTTAATTAATTCGAGATCAGAGGCCGTGATAAGACTTCGTATCAGTCATTATAAATGTTTTTCAATTCTCTTCTAAAATCATTGACCTCTTCAATAAGAGCATTCATTTGATGCACCTCATCGTGATATGTAAACTCCACTTCTTCCAAGGACCTGCCAGGAAAAAATATATATTTTCGCATTATCACGATTTAATTTATAATCAATTGCTTCATTGTTCAAAGAGGAAACCATACACAAACTTACCAACTCTGTAGTGAGCTGTTATCTTCATCGGAAGAGAGTGCGTCCATGTCTCAGTTTTTTTTTACCATTGGAACAAGATGGCAAAAAGATCAGAGGCCGTGATAAGACGTCGTGTCAGTCTTTAAAAATGTTTTTCAATTCTCTTCTAAGATGATTGACCTCTTCAATAAGAGCATTAATTCCATGCACCTCGTCGTGATATGTAAACTGCTCTTCTTCCAAGGACCTGCCAAGAAAAAAAAAATATCAGAATTATCACGATTTAATTTATAATCAATTGCTTCATCGTTCAGAGAGGAACCAATACACAGGCTTACCAACTTTGTGGTGAGCTGTTTTGTTCGCGGAAGAAAGATCGCTCATGTCTCAGTTGTAAAAATGAAAATCCCGTCTGGCAGAAACTTTGTCTGGCGAATCACTTATAAAGCAACGATGAAGAGATTGCTTATTCATTGGGTGTGGCCACAGGAAATGACGCTTCGGGAGAGACAGCTTGGAAAATAACTGGGAGATATATTCTCAAATTGTATGAATCATTTTTAAAACATACTTAAAATACCCTAAAATGGTTTTGATTCAAATGTTTTCAGTTCGTGTTCTGAGATAAAATATAAACACGAGACCTTGTCTCACAGAATAGTTCCTGTTTTTTTTTTCACAGCATGACTGTCCAAAAACACTTCCTCATTTTCACAGCACGACCGTGTCAAAAAAACACTTCCTCATTTTCATGGCATGAACTGAAAGCATTTGAAACAAAACTTTTTTTATGGCGTGGTTTATACACAAAAATGATTTGCAACTCGGGCGGTGGCCAGATGAGATCATTAAGAGAAGTTTATCATTTCGTAATGGCACAAAAGGGGTATCTTAAAAAATATAAAGATTCAAATGTTTTGTTTTTCAATATTTTAGATGGGGATTATTGTGCAAAGAAAATTAAACGATTGAAGGAATTTGAGAATGAACAAATCTTTATAGGTTCAATGAGTGAGCTAAACAATATGCATCGGTTATTTGATAAAGAGTGTCCCGAGGCTTAGACATTTTAGATATTTCTTTCGAATCACCTTGAACAAATCTTAATCTTATTACATGGATTATTTGAAAAAAAAGTGTCCCCAGGTTAAAAGGGGAGACAAATAAATATACCTTGGGATAAAAAGGGGGTTTATTTTTGGGGAAAAAAAAATATGAATCGCTGAAAATCCCCCATTCATTTACATGGGGAAAAGTGAGCCAGAACCAGCATATTCACCCTACTGATGCAACCAGTAGCTGCAGTTTGCACATGACAGCAAACTCGGTAACCCCTTGTGACATGCGATTGGCAGGCTCATCGGTTGCCTTTCATTTCCTGATAGCATCGTGTTGTTGGCTTGTTGCCGAAATGAAATACGCACACATACACGTACACGCACACGTACACGCACACACACGTGCACGTACATGTACAAGCACAAGTACACGTACACATACACACACACACACACACACACACACACACACACACACACACACACACACACACACACACACACACACACGCACCATTCGTTCATTGAATGTTTTTCAGTGTCATCCAGATGTTTGCTTTAAATAATTGAGCATCAAGGTGTCATTCGTTGTTTACGAGCAAATACAACCTGTCGCTTCGCTGAAGGGAGTATGGAGGGGAGGGAGGAAGGAGGGAGAGAGGAAATGAGGGAGGAGGGGGAAGAAGGCAGCGTGAGGAGAGGGGAAGAAGGCAGCGCGAGGAGAGGGGAAGAAGGCAGCGTGAGGGGAGGTTAAGCTGCGTGAGGGTAAGGGAAGGAAGCGTGAGGGGAGGGTGAGGGAAGGCAACATAAGGGGAATGAAAGCAGCGTAAGGGCAAGGGAAGGAAGCATGAGGGGAGGTTAGGAAGTGTGCCACAGCATTATTGGGGTGATAAAACGTGGTCAAAGAGCAACATTTCATTTTTAACCGCCATGTTCCATATAAAACCAGGTCGGAGCATTTAAATATTAATACCCATTCTATCGACCTGGCAAAGGCCTGCCTGCATGCATGCCCCCAACCCATAAGCATTCCTCCAACCTGCTCGCATGCAGGCACACTCAAACCACATCACATCCAACCTCCGTGTGTGCTGTTAACGTCCCTCTTCATTTTCAGCCACTGCCGAGTATTAATACATTTCAGAAACTATTAGTGTATTTATATTCATATTTTGTCATCAAAGCAGATCGCACAAAACAGGAAAAAGAAAACAGCGTCCATAATTGCCGAAAAAAAGGAACACTGTCTACTCTATCATATTGGATTGTAAAAGCAGGTAAGAGAGCATGGCATTGCACCAAATGAAGTTCCACTTTCTGCACATTCCTTAATGTTTTCTTCATTAAGTATAATCATCTGAACAGCAGAAAAAAATTAAACGTAATGTTAATTTTTATTCCGTTAGTTTTTTTTTTTAGAAATTATGATTGGTATTTTCATTAACGAAGTGATGGGTCTTATTTCTCATGGTTTTGAAAAGAACAACCAAGCAGCTTGGTGAGTGCTTGCCAAGTGGCTTAAGTACTCAAGCAAGCACTCCAATGGAACACCTGGCTTGGCAAGTGATTACCCATTGCCTTTAGCAGTAGAAACTGCTGCGAAGTTCACGTCTGGAGCTTAAATTTTGTAATTCAGCTTAGTTTAAGAGATTCTCGAGGTTATGGCATGTGCGGAAATGAAATAACACCACAAACGCTACCATCTCTGGGCGTTTTAAGCATTGCAATGTACGCAGCGATTTGCAGCTGATGATGATCAGGCATTCGATGATATGAGTGAGGAAAGTGAAAAAACATAACTATCGTTAAGAAATCGTTGCGACCTGTTCAAAGTCAGGGATGGTTGAGCAGGCCAAAAAACATGGCGGCTTCAGACCCCAGCGAGGAAACCCAAGATGGGCCTTAAGACCCCATTCAAAGCGAGGTGGCCGAGGATGCACCTGATAAAGAATATAATTAAACATGGCTGTTAATTATCTCCAAAAGGGGTGTTTTAATTCACCCAAACACCCAATTTTTACTCTCATATTCCCTTGAAGTTCCCTTTGTGTGCATGCAAAGTTTCAGGGTGCTCGGTTTGATGGTTTTGAAGTTAGTCAGGAGAGACACAAACATTTATTAGTATGGATGCCAGGAAGGTGCCAACTCAAAAGATATCCACAAACATAATTATGGTGTATGGTGAAGATGCTCCCTCATAATACAATAACAAAATGGCCAAGTGGCTTAAAGCAGGGAAGCGAGTACCTTGAAGAAGATCCCAGGTTCGGAAATCCAGCTGATATGACCAAGTCACTCCTTGGTAAAGGTTGACAAAATATCCGCAGATATTGGAGTTTCTCAAGGAAACATATTCAAGATCATCCGCCAACACTTAGGATTGACCAAGGTCTCAGCAAGCAAAATCCACTGAAACCTCAGAACTCACGATCGACAGCAACAGTTGGCATCATATTGCAAGCTTCTCAAACTCTTCAGCGCAGATCCAAGAGACTTGATCACTCATTTGGTAATTGGTGATGAAACGGTTCATCACTGGGACCCTGAAATGAAAACGGAATTAACATAATGGAAGTACAAAGAATGGGTGCCAACCAAGACCTTTTGCATCCAATCCTTAGCCAGCAAATTCACGGCCTCGATATTCTGTGATGCCAAGTGAATGCTGCTGATTGACTGTTTGCCTCACAATGGTTACAATTCCATGGGATTATCACTCCAGTCTCGTGAAAAAATTGTAAGGCCAGCAAAAATAACTGCCAAAGTTGTTAATGAATGGTGTACTCCTTCACATCAACGCTGATGTGCCACAACGTGCGTTACCCACACCACCATTTGTGATTGTAGCTTTGAGCAGCTGGAACACTCCCTCCACCCCACCCCCCATAATAGGGATAGATTAACTTTCTGTGTGCCTGGCACCAAACAAATTTGTGAGATCATATGTCTCCAGTTCTCTTTCTTTTGGTCTCTCGTTCTCCTCTAAACTAACTCTCCCAGTCTGCTTCACACTGACGCCTGGAACAGTGTGTGCAAGGGAGCGAACGCCATTGACAGTACAGTGACGTCATGCGACAGTAAATGACTGCAGTGCAGGAATAAAATATAAACTACAGCAGGACAACACCATTATGTGTAACTTAAAATATTAAAAAAAAACACCTTTCTATTTCAAACACCATGTTTTTTCAAGTACAGTCCTATATATATATATATATATATATATATATATATATATATATATATATATATATATATATATATATATATATATATATATATATATATATATATATATATATGCATTTTCTTTATTCAAACGTATCGTTATGTGTACTCTTAAAAAAATTAATTTAATTGCTATAGGCCTCTTCTGAGTGTGGGCCAGGCACGAAGGCACTGTTGGTGCCTTTGCAAACCCACCCCTGCCAATATACCTGGAACTCCATATACCTGGAACTCCCGCCATTGACTATTCCTTTCCACATTTAAAGTCTCACCTGTATCGCTGCCAATTCACTGAAGATGAGGAGCTAATTGAAATAAACCGAGATGTGACTTAAGTCTCAATCTGAAATCTATTTTACTGGTATAGGTGCAGTTTGAAGAACAAAAGCGAAACAAGTACATTGAACTCAAAGGACACTAAATTATAAAATATAAAGTTGGTGAGTCTTGGGCAATTGCAAGTGTCCCACGACTTGAACATTTTGAATGGCACTCATACATCATAACTATTGGTATAAATATCTGTCTCATCTTTGTGGAAATGTAGCCATGAATAGAACGTGAAGCAAAAAATGAAATAATGTGGAAGGGGTAGTCCCTCAAACTCAGAGACCTCACAATCTGTCACAACTTGTTTTGGGCAGACTACATCGCCAACCTGCTTCCAAGGAGGTCGATGCCTTGGTATTCTCCGCAGAACCAAGTCCATTCTGAGCTGCACGGAGCTCATTACATTGTACAAGGCCTTCATTCGAAGTACGAGTTACCCTCTGCAATTCTTAGGTGAACATTTCACCTCTATCCCTTCTTACCTCTATTCTCTCGTCTGTGGAATGATTCCAGTGCTGATATTGTCTCGTGCCCTTCCCTTCAATCCTTTAAGAGTGCTATCGTCACCTCATGCTTTCTCTGATATCCACCCCAAATCGCTTGTACTCAATTTGAGCCCCTCCAGCCCCTTTGTTATACTATCACTCATCCAATCACATGTGATATTCTTGTCTCCATGGTCTCTTTTGATCATCTATCAGTCTATAACCCTGTTGGAATGAATAACAAGTCTTGCTGGTGAATGCTAGTGTCGATCTGTGTCGATGAACAAGTAGAACAATTCATGAAATCAACAGGACATAGTTTGAAGAACGCTAAATCGACAAGGGAAGCAAGGAGAAACTGACTTATTGGGCCTTAACACTTCATTGGAGCAAAATAAAGAGAGAAAAAATATTGTTGTGGTTGACGAAATTCGCAAACCACCATTCAGGTCCCATAGGTGAGATATCTCTGTAAGTACATGTGTAGTGAGCCCCAAACCCGTTGTTTAGAGGGAATAAATGTGATTCATTCGGGCTGCGACCCTTTGAGATAGCCATTTTTCTGTTCTATCTTTATTTTGAACCAACCACGTCTCAACCGCCATCACACAACAAGCACCAACCACAACGCCACTTCACAACAACAACAACAACAACAACAACAACGCCAACAGCCATGATCTTTACCTTCACAACTCGCTCCCGCAAACATTGCATCACCGCCATTCCGAACGGCACCACGGCCATAAACCACCACTATAAACCCTCCACCACCTTCACCTCTCTCCTTCTGCGGCCATTCCCGCACCACCTGTGAGCACCGAGCATCAGGCTGTCCTGGGCTCGTACGGGACGCGCGCCGAGCCGCGAGTGCAAAATGCGGCCTTTCCGAGGAGAATTCGGATCAGGAATGCTACACGCCCACTTCTGATCCGTCCACTCAGCAAGCGCGGGGCGGTTTGGCCCCGCCTCCAGGTGCGTCTGTGTGAAATCAAGATATGCAAATTTTGGATCAGGGGAGATTCACGCCCCTTTTCCTCCGTCCAATGGGCTAGCGTGGCTCCGCCCCTGAGCTCGTTCTGATCCAGAAATTTGCATATGGGTTCTCCTGCCGGCCGAAAGCGCCGAGCGCAAGGCGAATCTGGGCAGAGTCGGTTTTGGAAGAGCGGAGAGTGGGAGAGTCGGTTTTGGAAGAGCGGAGAGTGGCAGAGTCAGTTTGGAAGAGCGGAGAGTGGCAGAAAAGGCAGAGTCGGCCTTGGAAGAGCGGAGAGTCGGCCTTGGAAGAGCGGAGAGTGTTTTGGGCAGAGTCAGTTTGGAGCGCGGAGTGGAGTCGGGAGGAGAGGGCGTCCCGGTGGTTTTCGGCAGTCGGCTGAGGAGAATTGGGGGAAGAGACCGAGGAGTTCAGGTCCGAGGCAAGGAAGACAGCGGTCGGCAACGAGGTCGCGGTGGAATCGCTCGTCACGGGACCCAAGCAAGCCAGCTATACTCTTTCCTCAGAGCATCAACAATTCCCCCCCCCCTTTTTCCCCTGCGCTGAGATGGTGCAAAAAGGGGGCCCCGTTCCCACCCCACTCCAAGCGGTGCCAACGAAACCCGCGAAGGAGCACGAAGTCGGGGCACCGCCGCGCTGCCACATTTGCGGCTCATCACAAAGACGCGGGTAGGACCCACCCGGTCTCGCGGACCTGACCGCTCTTTCAGGTCCCGCGCAAATATTGGCCCACAGGCCCCGTCTGCCCCCTTGTCTTTGAGGGTGGCCTTTTCTTTTGTTTCTATGTAAACGTGTGTGTGTGTGGCGCCAGTCTGGTGAAGTAAAACTGTTAAGTGTTGCCGTGTGTCGGTCTTAGTCGGTAGTATCTCTGCGTCATTGTTTCTTTTGTAGCATTTGATATATGTGCATTCTGTTTGGCTGTATATGTGTGCTCTCCGTGTGCCGCGGAATAAATGTGCATTATGTTGAACTGTTTTCCCATTTCGCTTCGTCTTTTCTTTAATTGAATCTCCATCTTGCTTCACGTAAAGGGTTGGTAGTGGGCTTAATACGCCCGATAATTAATCGGAACCGTCGAGGCCGACGATAACACCGCTCGGTTATCCCGATAGTACGGAACGGGTTGCTTAAGCGGCCCGTGTCCGGAGTCGACCTGCGGCGAGGTGCGATTGCCCGGTCTACCCTCCGCGTGGGTACTTAGGTAGGTCGAGTTTGGCGAACAACCCTATCCCACGCGGGGGGGCCGATTGGCACGATCGTGGTGAGGCCGAAAGGCCCACCCATGACTAGCTCCCGGGGTTAGTCCGAGAGGGTCACGACAGAATTGTCCGTCCGGTGGGCGACGTGCCGCGATTCGAGTTACGTGGCCGTTCGCACGCCGGTGGGCGCGAATTCGCAACAATATATAAATACATCCCTATTTTGCTCCAACGAAGGGTTAATATCAATGTAATGTAAAATGTGAACAGTTAAATATCTTGGCAATTTAATATTGTCTAGTTTTGTGCTCCCTAAAGATGCTGCTTGACTAAATCAACACTCCCCCCCCCCCATCCCACTTAAATTCCTCAACTCCCCTTCAACCCCTAAGTCCTCAACACCACAACCCAACCCCAAGTCCCCAACCCCAGGAACTCAACTACCCCCACCCAAAATTTCTCAAGGTTCTCCCCCACCCCCCCGTAAAGCCTCAACCCCCTCTCCCAATTCTGTCCCCTCTCTTCAAGTGTTCAACTCAGACCCCTCCAAACCCCAAGTCCTCAACCACCCCTCCAAACTCCAAGTCCTCAACATCCCCTCCAAATCCCAAGTCCTCAATATCCTCTCTAAACCCCAAGTCCTCAAACCCCCTCCCAACTCTTCGCCCCACACCCCAAACTCTCTGCCCCACCCACCTCACTCTTTGCCCCCACCCCTATAACCCCCTCCCCTCCTCTCTCCCTTTCTTACCGTTATTCACAATGGCCCCATTCCCATTCATTAAGATCAATGCTAAAATTAAACAATGATGGAAAAGCGTTTAATTCACAATCTCGCAATTATTCACTAAAAATAGGAAATAGGTTTGCCAAAATATATAAATAAAAAAAACATAGAAGGTCATTGTTAATGGAAAGATAACATACAACCGAAACTCCTCGCACAAAGGTTTTATGGTCCCTGTCCGAACAGTATAAAGAAAAAGTCGTCAGAAAGACAGACAAACAAAGAAGAAAGATGTCATTCGTGCATTGCACAACACTTGCGAAATCTATAAAACAAATTTGACCTTAAAAATAATTGGTGGTTGAATTCCATGACTAAATATGCATATCCTCTTCAAATTACAAGTCAGTCAGATGAAAATTGACAATTTCAGAAATTTGGCTTATGTCGACCTTTTGGCCGATGTTGACCTCAAAATACTTGTTCATTGAATTCAGTGACCTGATATGCAAATCCTCTAATATATCAAGTCAATGGGATGAAAGTTGAGGATTTTAGAAACTTCACCGAAGTTGTTGACATTTGGCCTATGTTGACCTCAAAAGAATTGATGGTTGAATTCAGTGACCTGAAATATAAATCCTCTTCAAATTTCAAGTCAATCGGATGAAACTCGAGGATTTTAGAAAGCTCCCCTAAGATGTTGACCTTTGGCCTCTGCTAACCATTTTGCTGAAGTTGACCTCAAAAATAATTGGTGGTTGAAATCATTGATGTGACATGCAAATATTGTTCAAATTTCTTGTCAATCGGATGAAAATTTGGGATTTTAGAAATTCGGCAAAGTTGTTGACTTTTGGCCTGTGTTGACCTTTTGACCTCATAAACAAAAGGCTTCTTCCTTATGACGAACTCTACCATGTGTTGAAGTTTCCTGAAGATCGGTTTAAAATTGGGACCTGGAGGCGATTGAGAGACAAACAGACACACGAGAAGAAGACGTCGTGCAGAGCACGATACTTGCAAAATCCATAAAACAAATTTGACCTCAAAAATAATTGCTGGTTGAATTCAATGACCAAACATGCAACTCCTCCTCAAATTTCAAGGCAATTGGATGAAAATTGAGGATTTTAGAAATCTGACCTTCGTTGTTGACGGGCCTATGTTATCTACTCTTTTGAATCATTTATCTGCACTTATTTTGTCTTTTCCTTGTTTTTTAACCAAGCCCATGTCCCCTCCCCTGAGGAGAAAAAAATATATACAAAAACTACAAAGTTTAAAATCAAAAATAATTAAATATTTTAAAAATAAATACACAAAAACACAATTTTAAAAAAATTAAAAATTTTTGCATTTTCTTCTTTGGATCTTGTGTTGATAAATTAGTGTAGTGTTGATGTCGTGTAGGCATGACGTGCTGAATGGCCTCCACCTGTGTCCGATTTCATTGTATTTTATTGCACGAGTACGTGCCCATACGTGCGTGGCCGTGCGTGCAAAAAAAAAAAAAAAATTCAAACCGCAAGCCAGAAACAACAACCACACAGGCCGTTCCTTCGCTCTCGCGTGCCCGTACGTGCGTGGCCGTACGTGCAAACCCCCAAAAAAACTTTCAAACCGCGAGCCACAAACAAATACACAGGCCGTTCCTTCGATCTCGCATGCCAGTACGTGCGTGCCCGAACGTGCAACCCCCCCCCAAAAAAAAACAACAACAACAAAAAACTTTCAAGCTACGAGCCAGAAACAACAACACAGGCCGTTCCTTCGCTCTCGTAAACGACGACTGAATTGAGGCAGTGTTTATCTATAAATGCGCATGAGAAATCGAGAAATTATTAGAATACACTTAAGTCATCACTATCCGGAAGTCGTGCGTGCCCGTGCGGAATGTTTTTTTTGTTGTTGTTTTTTTTTTTGTATACGTTGTCGAGGCTCGTGTGAGAACTAACACACAACAAACAACATGGGGGACATGAGACAAGAGAGGAGGGAGTGGGAAGGACAAAACAGTGGGGAACAGAGATATTAGGAGATCTGTGGAAAGGAGAGGGATGGGATGGGGAACATGGGGAATAGAAGATGGACATTACAGGGACTTTCAGGAAGGAAAGCAGGGAATTTGAAGGAGGTGGGCTTGGGTAGATTATCGGGGGTAGAAAAGATCGAGGATTTGGATGGGGGATGATAAGAGGTGGTGGTGAACAGCTGCTTTGAAGGCCTGGAGGGAAGAATGGGAATGAATAGAGTGAGGGAGTTTATTCCAAAGGTGGGAAAAAAATAGGAATGAAAGAGTGAAGGTGAGCAGTGATTCGTGATTTTGGTAGTTTTACCAGAAGGGGGTTGTTGGACCTTCAGCGCCCTGCAGAAATGTGGTGGGGACAAATCGCAGCGAGAGCTGGGGGTCGAGGCTGGAGAGGAGACGGTAGAAGACAGAAAGACCACCGACCAACCTGCGGTGAAGGAGTGAGAGGCCCAAAGACTCAGCCTCATTGCGGGAGATGCCAATGATCCGAAATGCCTTGGTTTCTACAGTGTGAAGCCGAGAAAGGTGGGAGGCAGGAGCACCAGCCCAGAGGGGAGAGCAGTACTCCATCAGACTGCGGACAAAAGCTTTGTAAGTGGTCAGGAGCTCAGGTGGGCCGAGGAAGGACTTTGCACGACGGAGGATTCCCAGTCGGCGACTGGCTTTGGAGGCAAGGTTTGAAATGTGGCTTCCCAGGAAAGGTCATGGCAGATAGTGAGACCCAGAAGCTTGAAAGAAAGGACTTCTTCCAGAGGATTGTTGAGAAAGTGGATGGGGAGATTTTCTCAACGGTCCTTTCGAAGAGACATAGTGAGAGTGTGAGATTTGTCCAGATTGAAAGACATGTTCCACGTGTTGGACCAGTTTGTGATTTTATCCAGATGAGCAGTGAGCGAAAAAGCTGCTGCTTGCCGGTCTGAGGGATGAGCGATGGTACGGCAGAGGGTGGAGTCATCAGCAAACAGATATAGAGGATTTTCCAGAGAGTCGGAGTGATCATTGATGAAAACCAGAAAAAGAACAGGGCCCAGAACGCTACCTTGAGGAACTCCAGCCTGGACAGGAAGAGGGGATGAAAGAACGCCATTTAGGGCCACATGGTGACTGCGACAGGAGAGGAAGTCTGCAAGCCATGAGTGGAGATGGAAGACCATAGGATAGGAAGCCTTGAATACCATAGGAAGATAGTATGGTGAGCAGGGCAGGGTGCCAGACTGTCAAAAGCACGTGATATGTCCAGGTATACGGCTCGGATTTCCTGTCTGGCATTGAGGGCTTCCATCCATTGTTGGGAGAGCAGAAGCAGCATATCCAGGGTAGAGTGACCTGGTCTGAAACCAAATTGATGATCAGAAATCAAGCCATTGGAGAAGAGGAAGGATTTGATGTCTGAAGCGACGATGGATTCCATAACCTTGCTGATGATTGGGAGAAGGCTGATTGGTCTGTAGTTGCAGGGATCTGTTTTTGCACCTTTTTTTGTGCAGGGCAGTGATGTTTGCTGATTTCCAAGCAGATGGCAGATGACCTTGAGCAAATGAGAGGGTGACGAGAACAGAGAGAGGGTGAGAAAGAGCAGAAGAGCAGGCTTTGAGGACACGTGGGTTGAAGCCGTCTGGACCGGTTGCAGAATCTGAGTTGAGGTTTGACAGCAAGCTCTCCACCTTGTCAGGAGAAAAGGACACAGAGTCCAGGGACAGCTGGGTGCGACTGGGTAAGGTGGGTAGAGAAAGTGATGGGTTTTGGACACAAGATTTAGCTGCAAACACCGAGTTTTGGCATTCAGCTTTTTCACGTGCGGTATCAGCAGTGTGGCCTTTTGAGGTAAGGGAGGGGATGGAGGGGGAACAGACACCAGAAACAGATTTGATTAGATGCCACCAGGAGTTTGAGGAGGGAGAGAGGTTTGAGAGTTCAGACTTGAGATGAGAAAGATGTTGTTTTCTGGCTCTCCTGAGGGTAGATACACACTTGTTCCGAGCTTTATGGAAGGAACTGAGATTGCCCTCAGTTGGGTTTGCTTTTCATGAGGCAAAGGCAAGTTGTTTCAGGACAACTGCCTCACCACAAGCTTCAGCGAACTTAGGGCGGGAGGAAGGGTAGGACAACTGAAGACGAGAGGGGATACATCTGTGCATGAGGGAGAGCAAGTTTCTTTGAAAGCATTCCCAGGATGAGTTGTTGTTGGAGAAAGTAGTGATAGGAGACCACTCTATAAGTTTGAGGGCTGCTTGGAGACCCTGCCAGTCGGCTTGAGTGAAATGCCAGACTCGACGGCGGTGAGGTGGTTCTCTGATAACAGCCAGGGAGATGTCCACTTTGACAAGGACGTGGTTAGAAGAACCGATTGGAGTGGAGGAAGAGCAGCAGATATTGTCAGGGAAGTTTGTCAAAATCAGATCCAGAAGAGATGGAGTACCATTGGTTGAGATCCGGGTAGGCAAGTTGACCAATTGAGTCAGTCCCAATGAGTCGCAGAAAGCTTTTGCTGAGGTGCCATGACAGGTGAGAGAGGTACCCACACCTAACCAACTGGCATGATGACAATTGAAGTCGCCACATATGAGGAAGAGAGAGTTTGGATGAGAAGATAGAAGTTGGTCCATGTTTTGGGATAGTGAGGTGTAGATAGAGTCATCACTGTTAGGTGGATGGTACAGTACACATATAAACATGAGGTTGGAGTGGAGGGGAAGCCATAGCCAGAGGTATACCTGGGGGTGTGGGGGAGTGAGGGCAGTGCATGGAGAGTGAGGAATAGAGTCTTTGATGAAGAGAGAAACACCTCCACCAGAACGAGGCTCAGGTCTGTCATACTGGAGGAGGGAGTAACCAGGGAGAGATACTTGGGAGTCAGACACGTCTTGGGGGAGGAAAGTTTCTGTTTGGCAGATTATGTCTGGTTTGTCAGAGGCAACCTGTATGGAAAGATCTGAAAGGTTTGAGCGAAGGCCCCGGATATTTGAGGTCCACACTTTTAATGAAGAGGGACGGGAGGAGGCTTTGGGTGCAGGGGGTGGGGGAGGGGGAGGATAGGACAAGGGACGAGGGGGGTCGGTAAGGAGGGTTGTTGAAGGCGTGTGGGGATTGCAGAATAGCTAGTGGAGGGGGCCGGATGAGGAGGAGTAAAGGCTCTGTGGTACTGGGGGAGATGGGGGACAAGAGAGGGGAAGAAGGCAGTTGAGGATTTGAGGAGGTGGAGCGAAGAGAAGGAGGTGAGAGGGCAGTGGAAGGAGGCAGCTTTGTGGATGAGATGGGGGACAAATTTGAGAAGGATAAGTGAGGGGATGAATGGAGGGAGAAAGGTGAGGGGGGAGTTTTTGAGAGAGGTGAGAAGGAGGCTTGGAGGGAGAAGAGTGTGATGGTTGCTTTGAGAGTGAGGGGTGAGAGGGGTGAGTTGGCACTAAAGTTGGAAAAAAAGAATGGTTGATGGAAAGCAAACATTCATCGCAAACTGGGGTTTTTTTAAGTTTTATGTCAGAGATGCGATTTAACACAATTCTTGATGGATGCAATAAAGGCGAATCCAGAGAATGGAGAGAAGAAACGCTGTAACAGTTGGATTTTTTCGGCAAGGTATGAAGGAAAGGTCGAATTGAGAGCAGTCTGTTTAAATTGTAGAAGAGTAGTGCAATATGATACAGTAAAGAGTACCACACATGTGAAAGAGGAAGATGAAGCATTATAAGAGATCGTTTTTATTAATGTTTGAGAGAGTTTTCAACAGATTAGGTCAAATAAGTGTTGTTGAGAAAATCGAGGAAGAAGAAGAAGAGAAGAAGAAGAAGAATCGAGAGTCGTGAGTGAGGAAGGAGAAAGATCGCGTTTATTTTTTGTTTGTTTTTGTTTTTGATTTAAGATAAGAAATCGAGTGATTAATTTGGAGGTATGGGGGACGTTAAGAAAGTGAGGAAGATAGAAATTGAAGGTAATGGAGAGAAAAAACAAACCACGATCGTACAGTTCGGCCTCAAGCCTCAAGGGTAGGCTTCAAGTGTATGGTATGACAAAGTCGACAAAATCTCACAAAATAGCACGATTTTTGAAACAAAACCGAACTCGGAACACACAGTAACATGTAAGTGAGAGAATAAACAGTTAAAACGGGACAGATAACGACCGGAAACTTAACTTTGAGATCGTCAGCAGAGAGCCCCGAAGGAGACCTGTTGACGTTCCAAACCCGGAACCGGAAGTGAACCCGTTCCCAACCCAGAACATGTTCACATGCATTCCACGAATTATCGCTTGCATTGAAGTAACAACTGCTGTGATACTTACACACACGGAGTTAATTAAAATCCAAATTAAAATCAAGTTTACCTCCCTGTCGTTGCTTTCCATGACATTCGCTGCCATTGACCATTGCCACTCCTACGCCACGGTAACTAAGGCACCGATCGATCCCCATGTCCGGAAGTTCGCATATCGCAGTTACGATTATTCGCAATTTTGTTTTAATGGCCAATTATTCAATGAGCGCCAACGTATTTTGCCTTTCGCAATGTCATCGCAAGGAAAAACACAAAGAGAAGAGAGAGAGAGAAAAAAAACCGTACGTGCAAAAAAAAAAACAACAAAAAAACTTTCAAACAACCACACAGTCTGTTCCTTCGCTCTCATAAACGACGACTGGATTGGGGCATTGTGTTTATCTATAAATGCGCATAAAAAAAATCGAGAAATTATTGGAATATACTAAGTCGTCACTATCCGGAAGTCCATACGTTGTAACTCGTAATGGGAAACGCAGCTGAGGTTCTCTTCCCCATCGGCCACGCCTACGCAGCAACGTGTCTTGTCATTGGTTGGTAAATAAATGGCCATAACTTGGGAAGCACTTGTCCGATTAATATCAAACGTTGAAAAGGCACATTCTCAGATCCCCAGCAATATACCTGGCAAGTTTCAATTAGATCGGACCAGTGGTCATCAACACACACACACACACACACACACACACACACACACACACACACACACACACACACACACACACACACACACACACACACACACACACACACACACACACACACACACACACACACACACACACACACACACAGCTGGAATTATAGATCGATAAATGCCAAAATCATCTTCTTCTTCTTCTTCTTCACACTGCACTCGGAAGTCGACCGCGGTATTCGTATTGTTATTACGGGTTACGTATTGTTTTTACAATTGAACTCAACGGGCGAATAATTTTAGATTTTCCATAAATGTGCTGATAGTCGATCAATCCTTGGCAGTTGTACTATTGTATAGTACAGTAAGCTCATCCATCACGATTGAGAGAGGATGACATGCTGTGTCCGTGCTGTTGTGTCGTGTCATGCGGTGCTGTATTCCCCATGATTAAGCTGAAGAAACAACTGTCGCTTTTACTGTTGTACAATCTCTGCCGAGCTACTCGCACATGTGCCCGGACAATTTGCGTTATGGCACAGGACAAATGGTGTCCCGGGAAAGTGTTCAATGGGTCGATCTCGTAACAGACAGGACACCTAGTCAGCCTGCGACGATGGGACAAAGCATTTGTCGCCCATTTTGTCCGTGGTGTCTGAGGAGCTCTCCTGCTTCTCCCACTTCTCAGTACCCCACCCTCGCACCCGGGCAATGGCGGGTAACCCTGCTAGTATCAAATAATGCCCTTCCGACCTGATAAATGCATCATGGCAGCTGCTCCCACTTCTCAGTACCCCACCCTCGCACCCGGGCAATGACGGGTAACCCTGCTCGTATTTAATAAAGCCCTTCCGACCTGATAAATGCATCATGGCATTAAACGCCATGAGAGCATGGTACCACTTGGCTTCCTGCCTGGATAGCTTCAGCAGGGCACACTTAAGTCTATTTTAAAGACAGAGGATTGAAGGTCACAAATAAAGGATTGTGGAGTCATCGACCATGGTTTCACCCTTATTAGAGCTCATCAGGTCGACACCAAATAATCATATACATGTGACCATTCAACCAAGTCAGCTTAATACTGCAGTCAACCTCCTATCTTGGTAAAGCAGTAAAGCACAGTTCGCGTCCCATAACAGCTAAAACTGCGTGATCCGTGAGCAGTAATGTCCGTCTACCACACGAGAACATTACCTCTGCTTTACTGCCTCGCCAGCCAGGAGGTGAGCTTGTGGTCGAGAGTAACAATAAACTAAAATAAAGCCCTTCTGACCAGATAAATGCATCATGGCATAAAACGCATGCCCTCATGGATGGAACAAGTGTATTATATCGTTGGGGCTTTTTGTGATTTTATTGACTTACATGCCTGAATAATTTTTCTATTTGCCAAATTGAAACTTACACAGCTTATTTGTATGTATGTGTAGTATGTGTCTGTAAAATTTGGTCAAAACTAGTCAAAGGTCAAGGTCAAGACTATCCAAAACATGTAAAACACCCATGAGGCCACAGTTATAAAATGCATCGGCCAAATTTTTGATGCACATTATTCAATCTTGTAAAACATTTGATGGGTGAAACTTTCAAAATTGCTGTTTCCATAGCAACTATTCTTTGTTTGCCTTTCACAAGTATCATGCACAGCATGACATCTTTCGTGTTTATGTCTTGATTTGCTTCGACTAAAGGCTAGTACAGAACTTGAAACATCACCTTCACTTTGCTTACAACCATTATCAGCACATCTTTGCCAACATTCAGTTGAATAAAAACCAATAATTTACCCACAAGTAATTTGATAGATTTACTCTTTGAGAGGTGTATCATGCTGAGTTGAAGCTTTTGGCAGAAAAGCACTGAATGTAATACAGAAAATCAAATGCAAGCTGTTGTATATGTGTATTGCACCGTAATATATGTGACTGTAGGTGCACGTGTAGCGCGTGGAAATAAATATGACTGACTGCTGTGCTGATATCGCATGGTATTATACAAAGTAAAAGTTTATCAACCACCTCGTGCACTATTTCTGTTGAAGGACTGACCAGGAATTGTACTTGCGAGTGAGGTATAAAGAGTACTTTGTATCAACAAAGCAACATGATCACATTAATAAATGTTACATGATGCTGGACACTTGCCATTCGTTATTTGCGGGGTGACAGTGGATTCTAACAAATAAATATTATCACTAATTTAAAGCAAATATTAATATTTCTTACTAATAAAGAACAGCATATATATCTGGACAACAGCCTGGACAACAGCCTTTCAATCTGGACAACAGCCTTCAAAAAATCAATTAAGTACCAGCCAAATAAGCAAATTAATACCACTGATGAAAAGGTAATATGACACTAATTGAGATGAATTACCCTTGTGCACCTTTGGAGAAGAAGGTTGTCTTCAGAATAAGCAGGTTAGATAGATAAAGACAACTAATATTCTTAACATCCTATCTCTGCACATCAATAATTTATATCACATACATACAAATGAGTTTATTAACATTGGGATCAGTTAACATTAACATTGGGCATTATGGTTTGGGTTTGGGTTTGAGACTTCCATTTGATTTTTTTTTGACAAATTAAATAAAATCTTATGAATCAAACTTGTTGTTGATGCCTATGAGCACTGACACTGTTACAGCAATTTTTTGAACCATCTTTTTGGCTTTGATACGTCGCAGAAATTTCACGCCACCTGGTTGTTCTCAAACGTTCTGAGTACTGCTCCCACATCAACATGGTGCACATTTGAATCCCATTCATGATTTGCTTATCATTATATAAGTATGATTTGTCCTTTGTGTAATCGATTAGCCACATACAATTTATTCTGCGAATCTCAGTTTAACAGTAAAGATGTCTCTGGAGATCTTAAGCTGTTTCACACTATCACATAGGTAGGTCACCTTCAAAACCGTGATGCTGTTGAAAATGATAAAATGCTGTGTTACCTTTACCTGATAGGTAGGTTGCCTTCAAAACCATGCTGCTGGTCAAAATGCTGTGTTACCTTTACCTGATAGAAAGGTCACCTTCAAAACCATGCTGCTGTTCAAAATGGTAATATGCTGTGTTACCTTTACCTTATAGAAAGGTCACCTTCAAAGCCATGCTGCTGTTGAAAATGATAAAACGCTGTGTTACCTTCACCTGATAGGAAGGTTGCCTTCAAAACCATGCTGCTGTTGAAAATGGTAAAATGCTGTGTTACCTTTACCTATACCAATATAATCCAGTTTGCCATCCACCTGATGGTTGTATTACATGAAAAAGATATTTTGGAGAACAAGGCATTTCAGGAGTTGTTATGAATGCATTGATAATGTGAGTAACTAACAGCTCAGTTAAACCACAAGGAAATGTCTATATTGTCCCTTGAATCTTGTTTTGAATGCAGTGTACAAATGGATGTGCTCAAGCCAGGAGATTAGATAAAACGTTGACCCTGAAGAAACTCCGTTTGAAACGAGCTTTGCACATGTCACCTCAACCATGCAGAGAAAATGAGCTCTGATGGATTTACTGAATCAACTTTATTGTCCAACCTCACTTGTATAACTATGATATTCTCCCTTCAGCCTAAGCACATAACATGAAAAGCAAGCTTTTTCTCAAATGAATAGCATGCCCTGGATAGATGTTTTACTCCAAAGAAAGATGAGGGAAACAAAGCTCCATCGTGTCCAGGGTGGTTGAAGCAAGCATTAACAGCAATTTAGCAGAAAAGGGTTAAGCTTCTCCAGCAGTCCCTCCTGTCATTCCCTCTCCATTATACCTCCCGCCTTCTGTGCTTGCGACGCCTTGATGAATAGCACGCTGCTCGTGGTAAGTTTTATTGCCACCTGCAGTCTTCCAAGTCTCTCCAGATTGATGACGACGGAGGAGACGAATGTTCGCCGAGAGGAGGCGAAGGGTATTAAGATGCTGATGAGGAAAGGTTGCTCGTTCTTCAGGAACCATTTGTCATAGAGGCCCAAAAGTCACAGCGGACTTTAATTGAAAGTGAGAGAGCTTCAGCTCTTGTTCCTAGTTTCCTGCATGCCATCCCAGACTCCCCCCTCAAGTTCCACCTGCCTCGGTGACCAATATCGGTCGAAAATGCAGCTGCCTTTTGTGGCCACGAACACCTACACTCACAGCAAATTGATTTGGAGACTTCTTCTGAAACCATTAAGACAATCCATTTAGTGGCCTCGCATGCCTTCCAAGGATGGGCCTGGGTATGATTTGTCTCCCGTGTGCTTTTATGAATCTCCGTTTTAGTTATAAAGCAGACTGCAATCGTCGAGACAGCAGGTAATGTAAGTGGCTCAGTCAGAGTACCTTAGGTTCTTAACCAGCAGACATACACTCCCTCGCCACATGCAACTTAACACTAATTATTTTTATTTTCGTGCATGTTTCTGGCTAGTTATCTTTAGGGTTTTGGCGTTGATTTTGCAACAGCTAAAAATTTTCATTTTCTCTTGGAAGGAAATCATGGTTTGAGATGGCCCAAGGTAAAACAGCACTATCAATAATCTTACACCGTTATTGAAAGAAGATTCAATCATCCAGATGCTTAGCGTTTCATGTACACATCCATGATTGCAAACTGTGTTGTATCCTGCTGGAGAGATTTCATAAAGAGCTTAAACTCATTTTCCAGTCAAAAAGGACAACCACAACTTGGGAAAGTGGGACAGAAGAATGCATACAGTCCCAATGGGAACACGAAGTGTCAAAACGCAAGACTCGCGCTGCCAGTCTTACAGGATGCTCCACATTTATTGACCCGGAATGAATCTGACATATTGAAGGGAGAAGGAATGTTGTATGTTAACAGTGTTTAGTTTTATGACTCGATGTGGCAAATCGGTCACATCAACCCAATATGATGTCCATTGTAGAGAAAGTCAAAGGATTTCTTGTTATTGTAGAAGACACTGACAACAACACAGTTTTGTCTTTTTGAATCATAAAAAAACCTCCAACATCATGTAGAACGTTCTGATGGTATTGTGGAACATCTTCATATTGCATAATCAAGTCAGGGTTGAAATTGTTCTGTTTATCCGTGAACAGTTAGCCTGTCTGCTCGTGCAGAGACAGGGTTTTGCACCCGTGTGTGTGTGTGTCTTAAGGGTGCAGCAACTGATTTCACAAGCATCAGTTTATGACGGTTTTTATTTTTTGTCTGTCTGTCCAGGCAACAACCTTTTTATCATTTAAGCTTTTGTCAAAAAAATTTCAACGAACCTTTATGATGAGAATATGGAGAACGCTAATTAATAAATTTTACTTTTCGCTAAGTTTAGTTAAAGTACAAAACAGACGTGTTTGGGCTTTGCTTTTTGGGATGCTTTCGAGCTTCTTGTTGTTTTCTATGGTTATGTGAGGCTCAGCGGAGAGCTTGCTCATGATAACCACATGTCAGACGAGGAAAGTACAAGACAGTGAGAAAATCAACATGGTGTATGGGATTGAACCTTTGATCTGAAATCGTGAGCTCTGCAATGGGAATGCCAAATACATGGAGCATTTAAGTTATCGAAACTACAAACAATAGTCTGAGATGCTGACATTTATTTATGCTGAAATTTATAGGTATATGTAATTTGTAAACAAAAATATTTCCCGACTAATATATGCAGTACTCAGATTTTTTTATGTTGATTTTCCCATAATCTCTGATTCTTCCCTCCGGGTCTTCAAGACATATGTTCACCACCATCTCAGATAATCCCCCATCCAAAACTATGATCTTTATTTATGGTTTTTTTTACTCAGTAACCTTCCCCAAACCCACCTCTTTCCAAGTTTATCGTTTTTACTTCCCGAAAGATTGTGGCTGTATCCATTTTGTCCATCCCTGTGTCCTTCCCTGGCCTTCATTCTTCCCCAAATCCCTTATTTTTCCAATTTCCCTCTATTTTGTCCCTCCACCCTGCTGTTGATTTCCCCCTTTCCTTTTACTGTTTATTTTGTTCTGTTACATCCTGATCCGTTCTATGTTGTAGATCCTCCACAAGCTTCGAGATTGTATCCAAAAAAGATCTCCTTGTGTCCTTATCTTCCGACCAACATCAATCTTCTCCGATCTATATTCCAATATAGTTTGGTTTAATGTTTATCGCCCATGTGTCACAATTTTAAACCGGTCTTCACGAAACTTCACCACATGGTGGAGGTCAATAGATCAACATAGGCCAAAGTTCAACAACTTATGTGAGATTTCTAAAATTCTCAATTTTCATCTGATTGACTTGACCTTTGAAGAGGATTTATATTTCATGCCACTGAATTTAATCAGCCAATTATTTTTGAGTTCAACATCAACCAAAAGGTCAACATAGGCCCAAGGTCCACAACTAAGGTGGTATTTCGAAAATCCTCAATTTTCATCAACCACACAACACCCCTTGATGAGACCCCCACCAACAGCACTCAGTACACATGCACACAATCACCCGTCAATGCTCAAGCTACCTAAAAGTCCTGCCAACATCCCTATACTCCTCGATCTCCATAACTTCCAGGTACCTATCTAATTCAAATTTAAACTTATCCACTGTTTCTGCTGCCACTACCTTCCCAAGGAGGCCATTCCTGCATTAACTACTCTTTGAGTAAAAGTCCCCTGCCTCACTACCGTCTTAACTCTCTTCTTTACTCTCAGGCTAGGGCACCTGGACCTATCATTGTCTACTCTTTTGAATAATTCATCTGCACTTATTTTGTCTCGACCTTTCATTACCTTAAACATCTCTATCATATCTCCTCGTAACCACCTCCTTTCTAATGAAAAAGCCCCGTCTCCTTTAGCCACTCCTCATAGCTAAATCTAGCTAGGCCTGGAATCAATCTAGTAGCCCTGCGCTCAACCCTCCCTATGGCATCTGTGTCCTTCCTGAGTTGTGGTGACCAAAATTGCACACAATATTCTAGATGTGGCCCTCACAAAATTCCTGAACAATGTTAACACCACCTCTTGATTTTAAATAAACCCCTGCCAAATACAGCCTTAAACCCTATTTGCTTTACCTATAGCTGTCTGGCATTATGCTGCCTGCTTACCTCCCATATCTCTTACCACCCCCAGATCGTTCTCCTGTGTGACATGCTACAAAATTACCCCATGCATCCTGTAATCTCTAGTTTCATTTTTCTTTCCCATCCCCAACACCTTACACTTGCTCAGGTTAAATAGCATCTCCAAATCTTTTGCCCAATCTATGCAAGTGTCAATACTTTCCTGAATCTGATCACCACCCCCTCTGCTATCCACCTTACCTCCAAGCTTTGTGTCATCTGCAAATTTGGAAAGCCTACTCTTCACCTCATTATCCAAATTGTTGATGTAATTAATGATTAGTAATGGTCTGAGTACTGATCCTCAAGGTACCCCACTACTTACATCCTCCCAGCAAGACATCCTCCGACTCACAGCCATTCTTTGCTTCCTATCACTAAGCCAGTTTGCAATCCAATTAGCTACCTGACCAGCCACTCCACAAGCCCTCACCTTGGCGAACAACCTCCGATGTGGTACCTTATCAAATGCCTTCTTAAAGTTTCGATATACTATGTCCACTGCCTTTCCCTCATCCACCCAATCAGACACTGCTTTGTAAAACTCTAAAAGATTTGTTCGACAGGAACTACCTTTGGTAAACCCATGCTGACTACCTTTAATTAGTTTGTATGTATTTAAATAGTTCCTCAATTTATGTCTCCATCACCTTCCCCACAACTGAAGTCAAACTAACAGGTATATAACTTCCCAACTCTTTCCTGGATCCTTTCTTTAACAATGGTGTTACATTTGCTACTCTCCAATCCTCCGGTACCTGTCCTGACTCGAGTGAGCTATTGAAAATATTCATTAATATCTCGCTTACCTGCTCAGCTACCTCCCTCAATACTCTCGGTTGCATATTATCTGGCCTTATCTACTCTTAGATTTCCTAACTGTTCCTTTACTTCCTCCACTCCAACCTGGATCTTCTGTAAAAGCCCTTCCTCACCTCCCCGATAGATACTCTCAGCTATTGGCAATTCTCCTGACTGTTCTTGTGTAAAAGTTGAAGCAGACTGTTCTTGTGTAAAAGTTGAAGCAAAATACCTCTTTAATAAGCCTGCCATCTCACTTTCATCACGAACCACTCTCCCGGTGCCATTCCTCAATGGGCCCAAACTGGTCCCAACCTATCTTTTCCCTAACATACTTAAAGGATGCCTTGCTATTATCTAAACTAATAAAATACAATGTGCATCAGTGTGTCATTGTATGTCAGTGTGTCATTGTGTGTGTGTGTGTGTGTGTGTGTGTGTGTGTGTGTGTGTGTGTGTGTGTGTGTGTGTGTGTGTGTGTGTGTGTGTGTGTGTGTGTGTGTGTGTGTGTGTGTGTGTCCTCCATAACTCCAAAACCATGAAACCTAGCTGCCTGAAACTTTGCATGCATGCGAAGAAAACTCCAAGGAAGTGTAAGAGTGAAAATTGTGTGTTTGGGTTAATTAAAACACCCCTTTTGAAGATAATTAATGGCCTTATTTAATTATATCCTTCATCAGGTGATCCTCAGCCACCTTGCTCTCTGGGGTCTTAAGCCCCCATGTTTTTTGACCTGCTCAACCTTACCTTGACTTGGAACAGGCTGCAACGATTTCTTAACGAGAAAGTATATTTTTCACTTTCCTCACTCATATTGAATGCCTGTTCATCAAAGCTATGAATCGTTGTATAAATCACTTTTGTAAGTACTGCATATTTTCAAATTAGGAGCTTGGAGCGATTTCATGCATTATATGATATGATTTTCCACGATCTACTCTCACAAACTAAAGTATGTCATCGAAATATTATTTTGCTTTTTAGGATCGGATATCGTCCGAACTAAATAAGTATCAAGTATCTTAATAAATAAGTATCTAAACTAAATAAGTATCAAAATCTGTTGTGAAATCTAATAATTTAAAGAAATAATGAGTCTTATAATTAAGCTGATATACCTATTTACTTTAAGCAAGCAAGGCTAAAGTTGCAACCTTGCTTGCTTAAAGTAAATAGGTATATCAGCTTAATTATAAGACTCGTTATTCCCTCCTCCATACATACACAAGAAGACGTGAAATTTCTAAATCATGAAACTTAACTTTTTCTGATGTTTGGAGAATGATATTGAGTAAACAAAAAATTGATGAACATAACAAAATTAACCAGATTCATTGAGCTCAATGATTTAATGCATTCAATGCTGGACCTCACACCATCACCCAGAGAGAATGCCTATCCATAACAACTGCCAGATCTGTGTCAATATTTTCAGAGGTTTTGTGATGTGCTCTACAGGGAATCAAAGCAAATCTGGGAAAAAAAACAGGACGTTAAAAAAAAAAGTTTTAACGTTTGCACGGACCTCCAATCGATGTACCACATGACACCTGCACAGCTGAGCAGGCAAAATGGCGTTTTTTTTGCAATGTTTATTTCATGGGCGATTGAACTTTGCGATGTCTCCAGGGTTGTTCTGCATTAAGCTGCAACTCTTTTGTGGACGAAGTAATTTAATTCATTAACTGCTGCGTGTGTGGTGAAGACGGTCTTTAAAGTTAAAGGTATCCTTTATGGTATGCAGCGACAACATGGCCAACCGTTCCATATTAACCATTTAAATGGAGTGCTTGCATAAGTGCTTAAGCCTCATGTCAGATCATGTCGCTTAAGTCAGATTGAGACGAAATGGCCTTTCAATATGTTCTAGTATCGTAATGGTGGATCTCCATTGAAGTTGTGCACCTGATATGTAATTAGTGTCCTTGACGTACTTTTTTGGATTGTCACATAATTAACGGAAAACACCTTTGTGATCATAAATTGAATAATTTTCCTCCAAATTTAATGTTGAGTTTTGTGAAAAGATTGTAGATGGGGACACATTTTCTTAATTTACACTCCATCCCTAAATGGTCAAGGTGAAGGTCATATGGTGGTCCGAAAAAAATTTGGCAATCATCGAATCACAGGCCAAGGGTAAGTCGCAGGAGATCACTTTGTCAAGTCAGGTGAGGTATGGGAGCATGCATTGGAGCAGCGTGTCGCTGCATCGACTTTCTGTCGGTACTCCAGGGGCCTCCGTCTTGCAATTCCCCAGGCAGATTCCTGGCCCATCTCCATCTCCCTGAGATGTCTATCAACCTGCTGCAACCACGAGGCACGTGGTTGGCCCATTGGCCTCCACCACTCACGAGGCTCCCTCGCTGAGAGAATCTGGTGAGCAGGATCAGCATCAGGAAAACGAGCCACATGTCCATACAGCCGCAGCTGATGCTCACAGACTATGCAGGAAACAAATCTCATATGAGTCTCTCTCAGCAACCGCTCGTTGGACACAAAGTCCGGCCAGCGATAGCCAAAGATTCTCTGAAGAGACCTGGTAGCAAAGGAATTAAGTCTCTGTGTGAGATCCCTGGTCAGAGTACAAGTCTCACATCTGTTGAGCAAGACTGGAAGCACTAAGAACCTAAAGACTCAGACTTTCGTCCTCCTGCACAGGTAATGACAGTGCCACACCCCATGATCCAGTGAATCCATGACTCCCCAGGCCCGACCAGAGACGTCTGTTGACGTCTGGCTCACAGTCAGTGGAGACATGAATATCACTGCCAAGGCAAGTGGATGTCTCTGTGACCTCAACATCCTCACCACAAACAGGAACAGACACGACAGCAGCATCCAAGATGTTACTGAAAGCCTGAATCTAAATTTTGCCCCAGGAAACCCATAATCCCAGTGGCTCCGACTCCTCATTCAGCAACTCGAGGGCCCCCCCAAAAGGATATCCAGTTTCTCTGCAAAGATTACTGCATCATCTGTGAAATCATGGTCAGAGGTCTTGGCATTCCCAAACGATGCACCGCAGCTTGATCTCTCTGACATGCTCCCCAGAATCCAGTCCATACAAGTGCTGAAAAGTATGGGGGCCAGTCCACACCCCTGATGAACTCCAGTAAAAACTGGAAATAAGTCAGAGATGGTACCACCACTCGCATTACCAGAGTGGAGTTCAGAAACACACACACACACACACACACACACACACAAGCCCCCCCCCCCCCCCGTGTGGAAAAGCCAAGGATACAATTGGACGTTTAGTGGGCAAACGAGTGCCATTTTCAGACGAACATTCACTTTAGTCGCGGGACTGGCTGCACGGACCATGATTTACGATTCAACACAGCATGGAGGTGGCGGGTTGGGATTGGGGATTTTTAGTGGGAGCAGTTTCTACAACAGACAGCGAGACGCTCCAACAAAGGCAGTTTTGCATTATACGACACCGAGAGTACTAACAGCGTTTCCTCTCCTCGTATCTCACTGGCTTTACATTTAAATAGTGCAATAAGGATGGAACCATCTCCAAGACTTTTAATAAAGTTATTACCCGGTTGCCCAAGGCGAGCAATAAAGTGACAGATATCCTTTCCAGTTAATCTAATGAATGCTAATAAAGGCCCATTTTATGCAGGCGAACAACACGAATGGGGATGGAAAGTTCAGAAGTAAAAATGCAGCGAATGTGTTGATAAAATGTGAAGGTGTTCCCGTGTGAAGGTGACACCGCATCAACGTTGGAACATCGTTTATTCTTGGTGGTACCTCACTCAGACTCGCAAGTATCAAGCGAGCAGAAACAATCAATGTGGACATTCCTGTTCCATTCACAACAGGAGGCGATGAATGCATCTGATCGCTCGGACTACGATGCCCAATGCCCCCTTCCGTGCCACATCAATTTGCGACCCCTCGCCCGTTCCCTCTGAGCATGTTGCAGGATGTTGCAAGCGAGTAAAGGATGTGTTCATTCACACCTGTCTGGATGCTAACTCACCTCGCATGCACCTGTATACATTTAAGGATGATTAAGTTTGAAGTCACAGCATCCAGAGTGGACGAGGATGAGAGAAAGCGGCGCACCACGAATTGTGTGCTCTCCGCCGCAATAAAAGAACTCTTTTTCTCCTAATGAAGACAAAACGTAGTGGCGCTTGGATCATTACATTTTAATTAGGGATGTAAATCAAAGCCTTTGACTGACTCCTTCTGTTTGTTTGTGTTCTCTCTGCGAACATCAGCGGATGAAATTCTACGGAGCGGCGCGTTGGACGAATTGAAAACGCGCCTTTATCAGCGAGCTCGTAGAGTGTTCAAGGCGAGACCACTCGAGATTTGGGTTCCTTTCAGCACAACCCCACACGCTCTGTCTCAACCAGCTTCATTTAACCATTGGTCCTACAGGCCGCATTCTTTCGGACGAGTCTGCCGAGTCGATAAACTTCCCATTTTGGTGTCAACACGTCAGTCTCTCTACTTGTGAATGGAAGTGGCACACCATGGCAGGTCCATTCGGATCGTTTGTTTCATTCATCCATCAATGGGTCCATTTTCATTGTGTTCTCACCCGTTACTCATCACATCCCTTTGGATGTTTCCATTCACTCACTGCAGGGTCCATTCGGATCGTGTCCGCATTCATCATGGGGTCCATTCGGGTCGTGTTTTCATTCATCCATCAATGGCTCAGTTGGGTCGCATTTGCCTTCATTATTGGGTTCATTTAAATAATGTTTTCATTCCTTCATCAATACGTCCATTCGAATGATGTTTCCATTTCTTACAGGTTGTTTCAACGCAGCACAGTGTGAATGCAATGGAAGCATTTATCAACTGAAAGTCGATAAAGGAACTGCTAACCACCATGCGAAGCAAAGTGAATCTGACATTTCAGGCGTTGGCCTTTCTTCAAAACAACAACACCAAAAGCTGAAACATCAGCACTGGTTTGCTTCCCACGACAAATAGTACACTTTTCTCAACCTACAGTATGGTGGACAGAAACATTCACTCTAAGTGTCCACCAACACGGACGAGCCTTGCAGTTTTGTATTCATTTTTATGGAACTACCTCGAAGTGCTTTATAAAGATGTGCAAATGCTGTAGGTATTTGAAGCCTGGTGTTGGCTTAACGGTAAAGGTGGCTGGCTTAAAGGGTTCGGGTTCTTGAGTTCGAGCCCGTCGTACCGTTAAATAACGCCAGGTTGGTTGGCTCAGCCTATCATGCTCCTGAAGTTGGCAAAATGAGTACCAACTAACTGGAAACAGGGGGCACTGCGTCAGTGGCACAGCCATGCTCCTTGCAAGGATGCAACCAGCAACTGCAGGTTTTTTTTTATACAAAATAATAATAGGTCTTTACACGTTGTACTTCAGGGTGTATTAAAAGTCGCACATTGAAACGTTCATTAAATGGGATAATTAAGAAGTTACAAAATTACAGCCTTACACATGAGATTGTTTGAAATAAATTGGTGAATCATCTATTTAAATACCAAGGTGGTTATTAAATGTGGAAACAAAATGTATCATCAGAAGATGGAAGTACCCCGATAAAGTATGGAATCTATATGCAGTACCATCTCAATGTCACGCTTTTTGTTGCGAATATTCTGGATCAATGAAATCGGCAACAAGCGAAACCCAGCGACGACAGGTGGCTGGCTCAAACTCATGTATTAACTTGTGACATTTGACCATTTTTACACAAGCATCAGGCCATTGTTTTGAAAAGAAAATAACAAAAAAAAAACACACACACACCAAGTGAGTGCTGCCATCATTGACCTATTAAGCTCAGAACCTCTCTAGATATTCCGTCAGTCCACTGTCGCTATTACTGCTACACCCAAGCAGTCATCAAGATGGTACACAGGGAGTCAGTCAACTGTCGAGATCCTCTCTGAAGGGACAGTTGGAGTGACAGGATAAGTCACGTGAAAGAGTCCAATAGAAATGTCAGTTTAAAGATGGATCTGTAAACAGAGGTTTAAAAACAAACAGCATGCATAAAAAACATTATGCAAACGAATGAACAAAAAGATATGGAAAATATTTTTTAAATAATAAACGTTGATAAACGTACGTATATTAAAATATCACATTGTTATCGAACTATTTTGGGACAACATCTTATATATTATTTCCGAGTTTGTGGTTTCGTGTCACGCTATCTTCGACTTTGTTCTGTGCTCGAGAAACGTGATATTCGGCTTACATTATCTCAAAGACCATATGAGGTGCATGGTACAAAAAAAGTAAATAAAATGGTTCTGAAACAGTGAAATCGTATTCCACTTACTGCATTAAAGTAAAATTACTACTGATACTCTGCATCAGTTCCTTTCTCAAACACACCTACCCCAACATGTCGCGCAGAGCGCGGGTTATGCTAGTTATTATTCAAATGAATCCTCCTCACCTACATGTGCATCATGCGCACCAGGTAGTCACATAATTTTTTATAAAGATGTGCACCAGGTATTCAAATATTCCTTATAAAGGTGTGTCATAAATATTCTCACACACACACACACACACACACACACACACACACACACACACACACACACACACACACACACACACACACACACACACACACACACACACACACACTAATGCCAGATGGCCCTTTTGGAGAGAGATATTAAGAGTAAGATTTGGCTGGATTGAAAGACATACTTCAAGTGTTTGACCAGCTTGTGATTTTGACAAAGTCTGAAGAGAAGGAAGAGGCTGCAGCCTGCCTGTCTGAAGGATGAGGGATGTCATGACAGTGGGCAGAGTCATCAGCAAATGGATAAAGAGGATTTTACAGAGAGTCAGAGAGATCATTTATGAATAGGACTGGACCCAGAACACTGCCTTGGTCCATTCCAGTCTTGACAGGGAGAGGATATGAAAGGATTCCGTTAAGTGCCATACGTTGGCCACAAGAGTTGTGGAAGTCAGTAAGCCATGTGTGGAGTTAGCCTTGGATGCCATAGGCAGAGAGTTTGGAAAGCAAGGCAGGATGTCGGACTGTATCGAAAGTTCGAGATATGTCTAGAGAGATGGCTCTGTTCTCATGTCTGGCATTCGTTGTTTGGTGACTTCTCTCCATCCATTATTTGGTGAGTGGAAGGAGTATGTCCAAGGTAGAGTGGACTGAGGTTGTTGAAGAAAAGGAAGGATTTCATATCAACTGAAAAGATGGATTCCATAACCTTGCTGATGATTGGAAGTAAGCTGATAGGTGTGTAGTTAAGGGGATCAGTTTTTGCACCTTCTTATGGAATGGAGATTTCCAAGCAGATGGTATATGACCTATATTGTGCAAGTGCAAGAGCAGCAGAGCAGGATTTTAGGACAAGTGAGCTGATGTCGTCTGGTGCAGTTGCAGAGTCAGAGTCGAGCGTTGACAGAAACTTCTCAGGTGCAAACGCCAGAGTCCAGGAGCAATTGGGTATGACTGGGCAGTGTGGGTACAGAGAGCGAGGGGTCGGGATGCAATATTTGGAAGCAAACACAGAATTGAGGCATTCGGCCTTCTCACGATCAGATTTGGCAATGGTACCATTTGAATTGAGGGAAGGGGTGGAAGGGGAGCATAGTCCAGTTTCGACAGACTTGACAAGTTTAGAGACAGACCACCAGGTTTTTAAAGAGGGAGATAAGTTTGAAAGTTAAATTTTGAGGTTTGGCATATGTTGTTTTCTAGCTCTGCTGAGAGTAGACACACACTTGTTGCAGCCTTTTTGGAATGCACTGAGATTGCCTTCCTGTGGAAGAATTTCCAGGCTGAGTTAGCATCAGGGGCAGGAGATATGGGAGACCAGTCCTGAAGAGAGATGGTTGCTTGCAGTACCTGTCAATCTGTTTGAGTGAACTGCCAGACTCACCAGCATTGAGGCAGCTCTCTGAGAATAGACAGAGAGATATTCACTCTCACAAGCATATGATTTGATTAACCAATTGGAGTA
>NC_140963.1:88942183-88957183 GCF_056783735.1 Eptatretus burgeri
AATGGTTCACGCTTTGTCGCTCCTTAAAGTGGATGTCGAGCTGCTCTGCTTCACCTCCAAACTCTAGGTACGTCGCTGCAGGTGTTGTGGAGGATTTAGGATACACGGAATGTTTCCTCCCACTTTAACACCCCCTTGTACCCAATTTCCCTCCTGTTCCGATCCGGCTCTCTCGACACCACACGTCTTTTCGTTGCGACGGCACGATACAAATCCTCCACGAAAGCGATTCAGAATTGCCCGGGGGCACCGCCCGACGGATGTGCTACGTCGCACGGCGGTCATGCATTTTAATGGCTGCTTTGAGTTGCGCGCGAGGGACGGGGGGGGAGGGGCTTGGAGTCTTTTGTGCAGCGTCTCGACTCGCTCCTCCCACATGAGTGACCCCCCGCGGGGACCCACGGACACCGTCTGGAGACGACGCCAAGCCATGAGCTGCCTGTGGTGTCCCGATCGCCGCAGACAAGAACCTTTCATTTGAGAATCGAGTTTGACAAATTACTACTCACACAAAACATGTCTGGGTCGCAAAAACATATTATATTTATTTGGACTCGTTTGCAGAGAAACAGATTACAGAGTTGAACAAAGAGGGAACTTCCCCGAGGACGAGCATGATAACGACCAGCAAGGGGCCCTGTGCGTTGGTCACATTTACAAGCGGATTAGCTGTTTTTATCAGTCTGCCTAACTTATGAACAACTCGCAAACTCACATAAAGCGGTTAATCGGACAGCATGGTGCAGAGCTGGAGCGCACTGACCTTTAAACCGTCGACTCCAGGTTTGATTCCCGACCAAACTATTAATCACCAGATTGGTGTTTCACAGCCAGGAAGTTGCTTTTCAAAGTCCACCGTCGTTGAGATGGACGTGAGTTCAAGCTGGGTGTCCCATTTGTAAGCATTAGTTGGTGGATGTTAAAGACCCTTTGGAAATCGCATTCATGAAGAGTCGGCGAGTTATCGTCGGTAACCAGCACAAATGACAAATTCCTCCCGAAATCAGTTCAAGGCAAACATAAAGCCTGGCAAGCCGGTTCGTGAAATAATTGGGATATAACATTCCCTTGGGGTTAAACGACATGAGATTGGTTGGGGCTGCTTATCAAGTCCGAGTATGTTTCTGCTCCATCGAAGGTGGATGGAGGTTATATTTTTCACCCCAGATGTGATGTCTGTAACTCGTGGCCAGACATTAATATATACATATATATATATATATATATATATATATATATATATATATATATATATATATATTAATGTCTGGCACCGTGTCCTGTCATTGGGTCGTACATGAATGGCCATAACTTGGGAAGCACTTGTCCAATTAATATCAAATCTTGAAAAGGCACATACCTGTCCCCAGCAATATACCTGGCAAGTTTCAATTACATCGGACCAGTGGTTGTCGAGAAACAGCGGTCACGCGCACACACACACACACACACACACACACACACACACACACACACACACACACACACACACACACACACACACACACACACACACACACACACACACACACACACACAGCTGGAATTATAGATAGACCAGTACGTGTGTGGCCGGGCGTGCAAAAAAACAACTTTCAAACCACGAGCCAGAAACAAATACACAGGCCGTTCCTTCGCTTTCGCGTGCCCGTACGTGCATGGCCGTACATGCAGGGCCGTATGTGCAACCCCCCCTGCCCCCCCCAAAAAAACAACTTTCAAATCGCGAGCCAGAAACAACCACACCGGCCATTCCTTCGCTCTCGTAAACGATGACTGGATTGGGGCATTGTGTTTATCTATAAATGCGCATAATAAATCGAGAAATTATTAGAATACATTAAGTCATCACTATCCGGAAGTGGTGCGTGCCCGTACAGAATGTTCACATGCATTTCACGAATTATCGCTTGCATTGAAGTAACAACTGCTGTGATACTTACACACACAGAGTTAATCAAAATTAAAATCAAGTTTACCTCCCTGTCTTTGCTTGCCATGACATTCGCTGCCATTGACCATTGCCACTCCTATGCCATGGTAACTAAGGCACCGATCCCCATCGTAACCGGCACGGCACGTGACGTCATCGTCGGCCGGTCGTGCATTGGCCTACGCGAAGTTAAGTCCTCACTGTCCGGAAGTTTGCACATCGCAGTTACGATTATTCGCAATTTAGTTTTAATGGCTAATTATTCAATTAGCGCCAACGTATTTTGCCTTTTCGCAATGTCATCGCAAGTAAAAACACAAAGAGAAGAGAAGAGGAAAAAATAAAAAAAAAAATAAAAAAAAAACGTCCGTGCAAAAAAAAACAAAAAACATTCAAGCAACCACACAGTCTGTTCCTTCGATCTCGTAAACGACGACTGGATTGGGGCATTGTGTTTATCTACAAATGTGCATAAGACCGAGAAATTATTCGAATACACGAAGTCATCACTATCCGGAAGTCCGTACGTTGTAACCTGTAATGGGGAACACGCCTACGCAGCAACGTGTCTTGTCATTGGTTGGTAAATAAATGGCGCAGCAACGTGTGTTGTCATTGGTTGGTAAATAAATGGCTTTAACTTGGGAAGCACTTGTCCGATTAAATCAAACCTTGAAAAGGCACATACTCAGGTCCCCAGCAATATACCTGGCAAGTTTCAATTAGATCTGACCAGTGGTTGTCGAGAAACAGCGGTCACAGACTCACACACGCACACACCTGGAATTATAGATAGATGTCCAGTGTTGGTTTCAAGGAATCTCTGTTACATCTAAGCTTTTCACTGAGACAAAACTGCATGTCAATATTATCAAACTCCAATATAAACAAGTGGTGCTCAGCACAACAAAACCCGCCCATTTAAGGCATAAAGTTATTTGGGGATCAAATTTAAATTTGATACATCCTTAACCTGAATGTTGATTATAAGGAATAGAATAAGGAAGATTTTAGTCTTAGTTTGAAGTCAATTAACCCATTTTTGACGAAGTTATGAGAGAAAAACGATTTTGACCTTTTCATGACCTGACCTTGAACCTTTGACCTAATTGGACCCAAAAGTTAATGGGGTCGTCCGAGGTTCATTACCCACCTGTGGATACAATTTGACAGTGTTTGAGCCAGCCGTTTTCCCGTAAAGTTGTATTTTCATCGCCATATTTTAGTTTTCATGGAAAATTTGTAATTTTGACCGATGACCATGACCCCCAAATCTTCGGACCCGACCGATCTTCACAAATTGGAATTTTTCACGATAGGAATGGGTAGGATTATAAGTGACAAATAGAATAAGGTTCACTATAAGCTTAGTTTGAAGTAAATCAGATCATTTTTGACGAAGTCATGAGCGACAAACGATTTTGATATTTTCGTGACCTTGACCTTGACCTTTGATCCAATTGGACCCAAAAGTTTATGGGGTCGTCCAAGGTTCATTGCCCACTTGTGGATTAAATTTGATAGTGTTTGCTAAAGCCGTTTTGCCGTAAAGTTGCTAATAGACAGACATACAAACAGACAAACAAACCGGACGATTACAATATCCCGCTCCCTCCCTCCAGGGGGCGGGATAAAAAGAGAATTAATGAAATGAGATATCTGCGATCACCAAGTGATCACCAAGGGTAAGCCGTCGCCTGTAATCTATTAATGGCCATATGTTTTTCGGACTGCCATATGACCTTGACCTTCCACATTTCAGGATAGCATAAATTAAGAAAATGTGTCCCCATCTACAATCTTTCCATAAAACTCAACATCATGAAAATAGGAGGAAAATTATTCAAGTCATGATCAAAAAAGTGTTTTTTGCGAATTAGATCACAATCAGAAAAAAGTAGGTCAAGGACCCTACTCAAATATCTGGTGCACAAGTTCAGTGCAGGTACACTATTACGATGCAAGAACATGTTGGAAGGTCAAGGGGTCTGAGATTCCACATTGGCAAAATTGAGCGATGACCAAAAACGCAGTTAATTTTTGTTTCGTTTCAGATCACCATTTGACCTTGACCTTTAACTCAGACAGAGGGTTATGATGTAAATCAAGCGGAAATGTGCCTTACTCTCGGGTCTAGGCTATGTAGAGAGGGCAATTTTTGTTCCGACTGGACAAAAAATGGTCAAGTTATGGTAAAATAGTTGTTTTTTTATTATAAAATTAGGTCATGACCTTAAACCTTAGGTCGTTTAAAAAAAAATGATGTCATCCCCACATACTTTGTATTCCCATTAATGATGCAAAATTTCATTTTTAAAGTCCCAGCCAGATCGAAGACATTGGCAGAAGAAAAAACAACCTCAATGGTGGTTGAGTTCACCTCGGGCCGAGGGGTGTATGGAACCATCATACAAGGGGAAAATAAACTCTTGAGGTACCATTTAAAATTGGGGGCACAGTGTAGAAACAAACCCGACAACAGGTTTAAGCCTCCCCCTATTCTACAGTGGGAGGCCTGAAAAGGACGTGGAGCAAAATATTGTTTTATCACCTTTACCTTGAAATAGTTGTACTTTAAAATTAAAGAGTGAGAAACACTGATTGTTTACCAACTCCTACAATCAACCATCTGCTTATTCTGATTGTGGAAATTAAGGGCCTGCAAAGGAAGGAAGGAATGTTAGCATTTCATCAGCATCGGGAAATGTTTTCGACAACGCCAGAGCAGACTTACATTCCTCGGCCATGTGGAGTGCCAAAAATGCAATTGCACAGGAGGCATCGTTGAGCCCACACATCTGTACTGTCCAGGTAAATATCAACTTCAGCAATTATACTGTTCACATCTCTTGCCAATTTATCATTCCATCTGCTCTTTTGCAACTTCTTTGGAACCTGCATCTTTGATCATCTTCTCTAGTTTGTGTTATAACTACTCGTTATCGCTGAAGGAAATTGACACTGTTTATGGTCCTTACTAAGTACATCCTGAACAATCTCAACAGACCTGCAACCAGCATTATCAAAACAACCATGCTTCGATCAAACAACAAGCTCTTCCTATATTGCGTTAAGTTAACAGAACATCCAGAGTTGAGAACAAGAAAAGGAGTGGCCACAGAGTGGATAATAGATCTCAAACTAAGTGATCCAAGTAGTTTTCATCCCTGCAAACCAGAGCTTGTTGAAAAGATCAAACACACAAACAAGAGTGAGGTTGACCACGTGATTCCTTAAGGAATTGGATGGCAAAATTGAGTTGGGATGGAGATCCTATCTTTAGGACAAATGAAACACGAAAATGGAAGGTGACAACTATTTTAACCCCAATAAGGGGGTAATGTGACCACTTAATGACCTTGACCTTGATACAGCTCTATCAATGTGGAAATGGGCATATTACAGCAAGGCATGCGCTGATTGAGAAGATCCAAGAATGTAAACGGATAGCTAATAGGATGCCCAATCGATTCAGACATGTTCCGAAGCATGACGGGGTCAAGGTCAAATATATCAGATGCATCTCAACAATGCATTCTCTGAGATGAGATATATACATATACATATACATACATATACATATATATGTATACATACAGTAAGTCCTCGCTTTTCGCAAGGGTTGCGTTCCTGGAAAACCTTATGATAAGCGAAACTGTGTTAAACAAAACATATTTTCCCATTAAAACCAATGTGTTAAAGGGGGATGCGTTTTTGGCTCGGAATTTTTTGGACATAAACACAAATTTTTGGAGATAAACACAAATAAACAAAACACACCTCGAGTAGTGGCGACTTACCCCGAGGCTGGAGGAACGGAGTTGATTGCGGTCGACAAGTCACACTTGCGGAGTGGCCGAATCGTCCCCCTCTTCACTTGACACTGTGCTGTCACTTTCTTCACCAGCGGGAACGGTCTCTTGGCAGCTGGTTGAAGGAGCATCCTGGATGTTGGATGGAGTTGGTGCTGCATCTTTTGGCTTGAAAAATGTGTGGAGAGTGGGCTGGATGACTTTCTTTTTCTTTGCTGCATAAAGTTTCCTGCAGCAACAAAGGGCATCATTAATAGCACAGCTAAAATCAGTGCTCCTTTTAAGATTTGGATCTTGCTCGATAACAAATTCTATGGCATTTTCAAACGAGCTGAGGATTTGGCTGAGGTTTTTCATGGTGAGATGCTTGGATGAAGGTGTCACAGCATCTTCTTCTTCTTCTTCCTCCAGAGCCCACTGCTGTTCCAACTCCATGATATCTTCATTGCTTAAGGGTTCTGCATGAGACTCCAGTAAGTCATCCACGTCCTCTTCGTCAACCTCTTCAAAACCAGCCTCCTGCGCCAGGTCTACAATTTGACTTGTAATCAACGGAATCAGCATCAGCAAACCATCTTTGACATCAGCAAACCCTGTGAAATTGTGGACACACTCAGGCCACACTTTCTTCCACACAGCGTTCATTGTGGAGGCACTCACCTCCGCCCACGAATCCTTAATGTTTTCCAAAGCCATTTTTATGTTGTATGTTCGCCAAAACTCCTTGATTGACAGCTTGTTCTTATCATTTTTTTTTGACAAGCTGCAGCATGGTATGCTCAACATAATAGGCTTTAAAAGCAGCAATAACTCCCTGATCCATAGGCTGTAAAAGTGAGGTAGTATGTGGTGGTAAAAAAATACTACCTGCACGTGTTCACACCAGTCTGAGTCTGGTGTTGGCTCAGTGGTTAGGGTGTTGGCTTGGAATCCTAGGGTCCTGAGTTCAAGCCCCGTCGGCCGCTGAATTAATACACCAGGGGGTTGACTCAGCCTGTCACCCTTCCGAGGTCGGCAAAATGAGTACCAGTTCCAGTGTGTGTACTGGTAGAGGGGCACTGCATCAGCGACATAGTCGCGCTTCAAGAAATGATAGCTGCCATACGACCACCACACACACCAGTCTTCCATATGCTGAGGATGGGCAGGAGCATTGTCTACAAGCAGCAAAGATTTGTTGTCAATGTTGTTCTCCTTGGAGATACTTCTCAACATGATTGGAGAAGTAATTGATCAGATAATCGTGGGTCAATGCCCCAGTCATCCAAGCTTTTGTATTTGACCGCCATATTACGGGAAGTTGTGGCTTGAGGCAACCATTTAGCGCTCGTGGGTTTTTCAGAAACATAAACAAGAAGCAGCTTGTTTTACATCGCCTTCTGCATTCCCACCGAGTAATAAGGTCACACCCTGTCCTTTGCCGAACTTTGAACGATCGAATGTACAGTCGATGCAGCGATTCAATGCGCGCGGCCGATTTCTGTTGTCCCTTCACCTCGTTCATGTCTTTGAATTATATCCAATTTCACTTTCAATGTGACAGCCTTTCGTTGTCTCTTGAAACGAGGTGTGCTCAGCAAAAGACTTGCGGGTCGCTTGGGATTCTTACTGGAAGGTTTGCAGGCGAGCGTGAAGAGAACACAGTACAGCGTTCAGTACATGCGCAGTGAAGTGAAAGTGTGTTTATGCGCATCCTGTGTGATTGTTGTTTTTTGCAGGCAGTTTGAAAGTTTTTTTTTGCGTTTTTCCTTGCAATGACATGACAAAAAAAAAAAAAAATGACCGTTTTTACAGCCATTTTTCCCTGCTGTGCAGGGGTTGGGCTTTTTCTTGAGGCAATGTTTTATGGCCGGATGCCCTTCCTGACGCCAACCCTGGTCGCCTCTTACGACACACAGGGATATGGTACACCTATTCTAACCGGGGCAGACACCGGGACCAGTACACTGGCACTCATTTCGCCGACCTCGGAAGGATGACAGGCTTAGTCAACCCCCTGGTGTTAATTCAGCAGCCAACGGGGCTTGAACTCAGGATCCTTGGATCCCAAGCCACAACCCGAACCATTAAGCCAACACCAGGCTTCTTGCAATGACATTACGATAGGCATAAAATGTTTGCGATAATTGAAAAATTGGTCATTAAAACTAAATTACGAATAATTGAAACTACGATATGCGAACTTCCGGGTCGCGAGGACTTACTGTATGTATGTATGTATGTATGTATGTATGTATGTATGTATGTATGTATGTATGTATGTATGTATGTATGTATGTATGTATGTATGTATGTATGTATATATATATATATATATATATATATATATATATATATATATATATATATATAGTGTTGCAGTTCCACAAAACCACATGCCTCGAAGGCAATGATACAGTGATCCCAAGGCAGTTATTTTGTTAGTCTTTGCGTAGTTAGACCTCCCCTCATTTCTCATGGGTTAACGGGATGAAGTGCATCGCATGGGTCTCATAGTTAGGTCTATAAACGATCTCTATCTCATATTCAGATTTTTACTCCAACCCTTTCCTTTTAGCCATGGTGCAAAACAAGCATGCAAGCACACACGCCATTCAATATGCGATTGATAATAAGGACACCACAATGCCTCCCGTGGCTCGGAACCACCACACTCCCTTCATTACACACTACACAACCCACGCACAGGCATCGCACGCCATTATTTCGTTCAAATCTGCGTTCCAATTTCCAACCGGTATCTCACCTTGCTTCACACCTCACCACTTCGACCATAAATGCCTCCCGCACACGGGAAAAATATTCCCACACCCCCTCATACCACTGCATCGCTACAATTTTCCTCTCTATAAAGAGGAGTACTGCACGACTCGGGCTGTCCTCGGCATCGCGCAAAGCTGGGCCAAGCAACAGACATGAATTGCTCAACTGTGTCTTGCTGGGGACGTTCCGGGCTGGGGACTTCATGTAACGTCTAAGTTACTGTAAAGGAGGGGCCTCATTTTGGGCGGACAATGCCCCCGGCGACACCTCCCCTTGGGGGAAACAGCAACAAAACTTCTCGAATTCTTCCCCCGCGCGCTGCGAAGGGAGGGGCGAAGCGCCGTGGAGATAAAAGGGCACGCAGAACGAAAGGTCGCTCTCGGTGTGAGTTGCGCTCTGTGTCTCTCTCTCTCTCAGTCAGCAGTCGTCTCTGGGTTGTCGAGTTGGCTCTGCACGGAGAGAGAGTCATCGGTGCTGGAGGTGTGTGGAAAGGAGGAGAGAGCATAGAGCAGCGGAGCCGAGGCGCGTGGCCTGCCGAGCCGTGCCTTACCGTGGGTCGTGGAGACGGGACGTCGCGGGTCTCCCCAGTGAGGTGAAGGTAGCCAGCCCAGTCTCGCGGAGCCTCTGCAGTCTACACGGCTCCGTGTTATGAAGATCCCAAGGGGTCCAGTCTACCCCTTGTCTGTCCTGGGGTTTTTCCTTGCTTTTCTTTTGAATGAACGTTGAGGCACCATGTCCGCAAGTAGAACTGTATAAGGGACTGTACATAATAAATAGACGGTCGTAGCTCTTGTCTTGCTCGTGTTTTGTCCCTTACCCACCTTTGCTTTAAATAACTGCATGCGTGTTTTGCATACCTGCATGACTGCATCATTGTTTACGTGTGCTTTGTCAATAAATGTGCTTGTTCAAATGTCACCCGTTCGTTGCGTCCTCTTTCCCTAATCGAACTGCCATCTTGCACTCGGAATATAGTTGGTTTTTAAATAGCCGGTCAAGCGATCGGGTCCAACGGGGCTCTCGATAACACCCCGCTCGGTTATCCCAAAAGGAGCGAGCTGCATTAAGCGGCTCGTGTCCCAGCGGCCCCGTTGAGGTACAATCTCTCGGTAATCTACCCGCGCGATTAATTATGTATATCGACAATTCAGCGATTGACCCTGCAGCACGGGTAGAGTACGGACAAGGTTGTGGTGTGGTTAAAAACACACCCGTGGCTGGTTTCCGGCATTGATCCAGAAAGCCGCAACTGGATTGTCCGTTCGGTGGGCGAGACGGCCGTCATTGGCTAAACGCGGTCGTTCGCACGCCGGCCTGCGAGAATCTGTAACAATATATATATATATATATATATATATATATATATATATATATATATATATATATATATATACACATATACATATACACATATACATATACATATACATACACACACACACAGTGGGGAGAACAAGTATTTGATACACTGACAATTTTGCAGGTTTTCCCACTGACAAAGCACGTAGAGGTCTGTAATTTTTATCATAGGTACACTTCAACTGTGAAAGACGAAATCTAAAATAAAAATCTTGAAAATCACATTGTATGATTTTTAAATAATTAATTTGCATTTTATTGCATGAAATAAGTATTTGATACATCAGACAAACAGAATTTAATATTTGGTACAGAAACCTATGTTTGCAATTACAGAGATCAGACCTTTCCTGTAGTTCTTTACCAGGTTTGCACAGACTGCAGCAGGGATTTTGGCCCACTCCTGCATACAGATCTTCTCCAGATCCTTCAGGTTTCGGGGCTGTCGCTGGGAAACACAGACTTTCAGCTCCCTCCAAAGATTTTCTATTGGGTTCAGCTCTGTAGACTGGCGAGGCCACTCCAGGACCTTGATATGCTTCTTACGGAGCCACTCCTTAGTTGCCCTGGCTGTGTGTTTCGGGTCGTTGTCATGCTGGAAGACCCAGCCACGCCCCATCGAAAATGCTCCTGTTGAGGGAAGGAGGTTGTTGGCCAAGATCTCGTGATACATGGCCCCATCCATCCTCCCCTCAATACAGTGCAGTCGTCCTGTCCCCTTTGCAGAAAAGAATCCCCAAATAATGATGTTTCTACCTCCATGCTTCACGGTTGGGATGGTGTTCTTGGGGTTGTACTCATCCTTCTTCTTCCTCCAAACAAGGCGAGTGGAGTTTAAACCAAAAAGCTCTATTTTGGTCTCATCAGACCACATGACCTTCTCCCATTCCTCCTCTGGATCATCCAGATGGTCATTGGCAAACTTCAGACAGGCCTGGACATGCGCTGGTTTGAGCAAATGGACCTTGCGTGCGCTGCAGGATTTTAATCCATGACGGCGTAGTGTGTTACTGATGGTTAATTTTGATACTGTGGTCCCAGCTCTCTTCAGGTCATTGACCAGGTCCTGCCGTGTAGTTCTGGGCTGATCCCTCACCTTTCTCATGATCATTGAGGCTCCACGAGGTGAGATCTTGCATGGAGCCCCAGACGGAGGGAGATTGACTGTTATCTTGAACTTCTTTCATTTTCTAATAATTGCACCAACAGTTGTTGCCTTCTCACCAAGCTGCTTGCCTATTGTCCTGTCGCCCATCCCAGCCTTGTGCAAGTCTACAATTTTGTCCCTGATGTCCTTTGACAGCTCTCTGGTCTTGCCCATTGTGGAGAGGTTGGAGTCTGATTGATTGAATGTGGACAGCTGTCTTTTATGCAGACAACGAGTTCAAACAGGTGCAGTTAATACAGGTAATGAGTGGAGAATGGGAGGGCTTCTTAAAGACAAAACTAACAGGTCTGTGAGAGCCAGAATTCGTACTGGTTGGTAGGTGATCAAATACTTATTTCATGCAATTTAATGCAAATTTATTATTTATAAATCATACAATGTGATTTTCAGGATTTTTGTTTTAGATTCAGTCTTTCACATTTGAAGTGTTCCGATGATAAAAATTACAGACCTCTACGTGCTTTGTAAGTGGGAAAACCGGCAAAATCGGCAGTGTATCAAATACTTGTTCTCCCCATTGTATATATATATAGTAATCCCCCGTTTCCCGCGGGGGTTACGTTCCAAACCTCCACGGGCTAAGTGAAAATCCGCGATGAATGGACGCCTCCCCCCCAAAAAAATCGATCCGTCTGGTCTGGTCGGTTTGGGTTTGAGGTGCCTGAGATCGACTCACCTGATCTGGTCGGTTTGGCAGTGATTGGGTTTGAGGTGCCGGAGATCAACTAGTCTGGTCTGGTCGGTTTGGCAGTGATTGGGGTTGAGGTGCCGGAGATCGACTAGTCTGGTCTGGTCGGTTTTGAGGTTCTGGGTATATGAGCAGTGCTCGTCCAACGGCGGCAAACCTTTTTCCTTCCCGAAGCATACATCAAGCACCTTTACCTTAACCTTCTCCTGGAGCGTCCCAGGACCTTCCTCTGGCGCTTCGGTTCCTTGCCAGAAGCCTTAGAAGGTGCAGGGCGTTTGGGCGGCATTGTGGGGCTTGGAGAAAAAACGTAGAAAATATTCGAAGTTCACAAGCGAAACTTTGTCTCGTGCGTTGTGTGACTGGTCGAGCACCACGCGTTATAATTTATTGCTTAAATAATTTATATTTTATAAATTATCGCCGTGATGCACCGGGGGAATCCACAGAAAAAAATAGTTACGTTCCAAGGGAAAACCCGCGATGATCCGGGGGCGCGATAGGTGAACCGCGATGAAGCGGGGGTTGACTGTATATATATATATATATATATATATATATATATATATATATATATATATATATATATATATATATATATATATATATATATATATATATGCACATATGTATTTATATATTGTTGTAGTTCTGAAAAACGCATGCCTCTAAAGCAATAGCATCCATCATACAGTGATCCCCAGACAATTATTTCATTAATATACGTGCAGTTATACCTTTCCCTCGTGTCGAATGGGTCAAATGGGATGAAGTGCGTTGTGTGGGTCTCATCGTTAGGTCTGATTATATCTCTGTCTTCATTCCAACTCTTTTCCTCTCATTCCTAAAATAAATCCAAGCAGGCACCGCACCCAGACGCATGCCTGTGAAAACCGCAGCAACACCCTCCACCTATGAATGTTCTCGCGGAGACCAAAGGAAGCATCAACTCCATGATGGAAAAATCCTCCGCTCCAAGATACGGTGTCTAAGGGAAGAGTAGAACCATACGTTAAATAGTAGAACCTTTTGACATCAAAAATAGTTGGTTTCCAAATTCAGTAATGCACTACGCAATCGCTGTTTAACTTTCAAGTCAATCGGATGAAAAATGACGGTTTTAGAAACTCTATCTTTAGATGACCTTTGACCTTTGACCTCAAAATCAATAGGCTTCTCAGCTGAGACTACCTCCACAACTTGGTAAAGTTTCATGATGATCGGTTTGGAATTGTGACCTGCAAGCGATTGACAAACAGACAAACAGACAGAATAACAAAATTGACTGACTTATATACTTGAAAAATCTTCGATTTTCCAAGTAAAAAGAAGAAGACGTCATGCAGAGCATGACACCTGCAAAATTCATAAAACAAATTTGACCTCAAAAATAATAGGTGGTTGAATTCAATGATCAAATATGGTACTGCTTTTAAAATTTCAAGTCAATCAGATAAACTTAGACTATTTTAGAAATTCGGCTAATTTTGACCTTTTGGCCTATGTTGACCTCAAAAATAATTGGTGGTTGAATTCAATGACCTGATGTGCAAATCCTCTTCAAACTTCAAGTCAATGGGATGAAAATTGAGGATTTTAGAAATTCGACAAATTTGTTGACCTTTGGCCAATGTTAACGTTTTGACCTCAAAAACAATAGGCTTCTTGCTTGACAAACTCTATCATGTGGTGAAATTTCCTGAAGTGCAGTTTTAAATTGTGACCTGTGAGCGATTGACAAACAGACAAACTAAGAAACCGACAGACAGACAGACAGACAGACAGACAGACAGACAGACAGAATAACAAAATCGACTGACCAATATACTTGAAAAACATTAGATTTTGCAAGTAACAAACAGACAGAGAGGGGTGAAAACATAACCTCCTTCTCCCTTCGGTGACAAAGGAAAAGATCGAAGACTTCTTTTAAGGACATTTGAAATTTGCAGAAACTATTTCACGATAATACCGAAACTGTCCTAAAAAAATAGCAGAAAATACTCATTCTTTCACAAATCGTCATAATCACCATCATCATCATTTTTGAAATCAATCACGTTAGAGCAATCCTTGCATTTACACAAAGCAGTGCAAACAAGGCCATTTTTCAGGCAGGAGCAGTTGGCCGACTTGCAAGAGCCATGGCATGGCAGCAACACTTTATGAACTCCAAGACAGCCTGGGGTGCTGGTTTATTAAGGCATTTAATCGGAAGATATCCACCTTCAGGATTAATTTACCATCCATTCTGTGCAAGTGGAGGTAGCAAGGGCTGTGGAAAAATATACGACTTATCCCCCATTGACATATAGTTAGCTCGCAGAATATGGGGGAGTAGAGTCCCCTGAGTCGGAGGGAGATTCTCACCCTCAAGGTTTTTTTTTTGTGGAATAGGTCCCACTGAAGAGCAGGGAGAGTCTCGTGGTGACTACTCGCAGAATATACTTTGCAGCCAATTCTTTAAATTGAAAGATACTTGTCTGGAATAAATGTCTTCTTCCCTTTGACCTCCAAGAGCCTCAAGTATGAACAGGGCGTTTCCCACGTTCTCAAATGTTTACATGATTGCATCATCAGGAAGGACAGCAATCACAGGAAGACAGAAACTCAAGTTTTTGTTGACACGCCAACGAATTTTCATCAATTTGCTCGATGCAGTTTTGTGTATATGCTCCTCATGCCAAGTGTATATACCCAAGTGGCCATTTGCTGCCAAGTCAACGAGAAGAATAACAACATCGATATCTGGAGACCAGACATCAATAGCCTTGAGTTTTGACTCTCACACAATATCGAGTACGTGGAGAGGAATCATTGTGTCAGCCTCCTCATGAGTGTGCTTCATCATGTCTTCCAGTAGGAGGCCTGGCCAGTTTGATTTGACTTTGTCCCGACATGACACCACCAGGTCCTGCGTGGATTCTCTGAATGCCTCTCGGAGAGCCTCACTCAGTAGCTCAGTGAGCTGTGATTTTGTTTTTGAGTTGGTGAGGAGTTATTTTTGAGATTCTGGAGGAGTTCGTTGAGAGGCTCTCCATCCTTATCCTCCTCTTGGTTGATCAAAACGAGACTTTCATGGAGGTTGTTCTGCTCATATGAAGTATCTTCCATGAAGTTGATGGAGTCAATGGCGAAAGATGTAGACTTACTCTTCTTTACGAATAGAGGCAGAACATCGCCACCCATCGCCTTCATTCTCTTTACAACCCCACATTCCACCCTCTTCTCAAGATTCAACACACTGTCATAATAGCTGCCTAAGTGCAGGTCAGACAAA
>NC_140963.1:88964683-89012183 GCF_056783735.1 Eptatretus burgeri
CCGTATGATCCGCATAGTGATTTGGCACATGTTTTATGCCGGATGCCCTTCCTGACGCATCCCTGGTCGCCTCTGACGACACAGGGATGTGGTACACCTATTTTAACCGGGGTATACACCGGCCCAGTATACTGGTACTCATTTCGCCGACCTCGGAAGGATGACAGGCTGAGTCAACCCCCTGGTGTATTAATTCAGTGGCCCAACGGGGATTGAACTCAGGACCTTTTGGATCCCAAGCCGCTGCCCTAACTACTGCGCCAACACCAGGAATATATATATATATATTGTTGTGGTTACCAGATTCGCAAACCACCATTCAGGTCCCTTAGGTGAGATATCTCAGTAAGTACATGTGTAGTTAGGCCCAAACCCGTTGTCTAGTGGGAATACATGTCATTTATGCGTGCTGCGACTCTTCAGGATAGCCGTTTTTCTTTTACTATCTTTAATTTGGACCAACCGCCATGATTACCACCACAACCACAACATCAACCACCAACCACAACGCCGCTTCACCACAACCGCCACGACCTTCACGTCACACCTCGCAACCGTCGCATCGCCACCGTTCTTGCGCCGCCTGTGGGTACCGGTGTTGGACTCGTGCAGGGCGCGCGCCGAACAGCGTGTACAAAATCACGGATTTTGTGCTTCAAAAACGGATCAAAAACGACACACGCCCACTTTTTGCCGTCCAATCGGTGAGCGAGGGGCGAATTGGCCCCGCCCCCAGGGCGTTGGAGGGCGATCGATATATGCAAATTTATGGATCAAAAAGCATTCACGCCCACTTTTTCTCGGGCCAATGGGGAGCGAGGTGAAAGGTCGAAGGGAGGGGGTCAAAGATGAGAGGGCGAAGCCACGGGGCTGATAAAAGCGACCGTGTTCGTCAGTCCAGAGAGTAGTAGAGTAGGAGAGTCGAGAGGGAACAGAGAGTCAAGACTTCGCGGGCGGTGGAGTTGGCAAGAAGGAGCTGGTCGTCGTGTGCGTTGGAGTCGGAACGGAGGGGACGGAGCTGTGGAGAGGCGGCGAGGGCAGACGAGGGGGTGCTCGCGTCGTGCAGGGAGCTGCACTCCACGGAGGCCGACAGCGCGACCTGGCCGAGGTGGAGACGCTCGTTGCGGGGCAATAAAAATCCTCTATACCCCGAGCATCAGCAACCCCCTCCTGTTTCCCCCCGCGCTGAGATAGTGCGACCAAGGGGGCCCCTTTCCCACCCCCTACCAGACACTGCCCGCGAGGCCCGCGGAGTTGAGGCACCATCGCCGCTCCGCGTCTCATCACCAGACGGGTAGGCTCGACCCGGTCTCGGCCTCAGGCCCGCCTCATCCTTGAGGGTATTTTTTTCCTTGGTTTTGGGTATGTGTTGTCGGCGCCGTCTGTGAAGTAAAATTGTATAAGTGTTGCCGTGTGCTCGGTAGTCGGTATTAGCTCTGCATTGTGTCTTCGCTTTTACATTTGCTTTTTGTGTAAATTGCATTGTGTTTTTTCTATGTGCTTTTGGTGGAATTGAATATGTGTGCTTTCCGTTCGTCGCGAATAAATGTGCTTTGTGTCGAACTGTTTCCCGCTTCGCTTCGTCATTTCCTTCATTGAATCCTCATCTTGCTTCACGTAAAGGGTTGGTCGTGGGCTGAATACGCCCGATAATTAATCGAACCGTCGAGGTCGACGATAACACCGCTCGGTTATCCCGATAGTACGGAACGGGTCGCTTAAGTGGCCCGTGTCCGAAGTCGACCTGCAGCGAGGTGCGATCGCCCGGTCTACCCTCCGCGTGGGTACTTAGGTAGGTCGAATTTGGAGAGCAACCCTATCCCACGCGGGGGCTGATTGGCTCGATCGCGGTGAGCCCGAAAGGTCCACCGGTGACTGGTTCCCGGCGTTAGTCCGAGAGGGTCACGACTGGATTGTCCGTCCGGTGGGCGACGTGCCGCGATTCGAGTTACGTGGCCGTCAGCACGCCGGCGGGCGCGAATCTGTAACAATATATATATATATATATATATATATATATATATATATATATATATATATATATATATATATATACATACATATATATATACATACATATATATATATATATATATATATATATACATACATATACACATATATATATACATACATATACACATATATATATACATACATATACAGATATATATATATATATATATATATATATATATATATATATATATATACATATATATATATATACACATACATATACACATATATATATATATACATATATATATATATACATATATATATATATATATATAAATTAGAGAGAGAGAGAGAATAATAGAGTCACAACAGGTTCGATTCTATTGCAGACATAACACATATTCCCAATCTGGGTTGGGGGAATTTAGCTACACAATATAATACGAAGATAACTACACTGGGGTTCCTCTATGTGTATTGGTATATGCTTCCCAGGGGTATTCAAAAACCGTCACAATAGTTAAAAATTAGTAAAGTCGAAGAAGGGAAGTTGAGCAGAACACGTGGCAGAACAGGCTTTATTCAGAGAATGGCCTTGCTAATGTTAATACAGCAATATAATATGGGCAAGAACACAGGAACAGCTACGTACATAAATATTGACAAAAAACACTGAAATTACAATTCCTGACATGTACGAGTAACCATAAACGAACAAGAATGACCGCACTGTGGTCACAACCTGGGACATAAAAGCAATACAGTACCACACGCTACAATTTTCCCAAATTTATTTTACGTCGTATTTGTTATGCAAGATGTGAATGCAAAAACTGTGACTATTATAGAGGTAAACAAAAGTCATTGGTTAATAGTGTGACGTAACGCCACCGAAAACATCCCCCCAACCTCCCTGTAATGCTATGTCACGTTTGGACATATACCCCCCCCCCCCCCCCGCCCAACTCCTCTCGAGCGTTATGTAATTTTTGAACGGCCCCTATGCGTAAACAAATTACGGGTGGACATGGTGAACTCTCGTTTACACTTTTAGTTTACTGCACATTTATTTTACGGGGAACAAATAAAGATGACTTTCGCCAAGTAGTGGTAAAGCTTTATTCATGAATGAAGTACATTTTACTCAGTTGTGGAAGAGGTAACGAAAGACGGCATGTGAACTGCATTGTGAGTCACAAAGCCGATGGAAATCGGATGATGTTGAGCAAAATTACCACAGGAAATGCCATAGGAAGGTGTGTACTGTGTGTACTGATGAGCTTGATTAAACCTTGCTAATAATTTTTATTCCACAGATGATTTGATTTTTCGGGGTTGCTCATTGTGAGTAACTCTCGACCCAAACAAAGCCAATGGATATCTAACACAACAAACTCAGGCAGTGTATAATCAGCAGATGCCATGGTGGGTGGAGTCAAGTGGCAAATATGGGTGGGGTCCATCAGCTGTCCAACCAATGGGTGCACATTTCAAAAATCGACCCCCCAGCAAGAACCACAACAACAACAACAACAACAACAACTGCGTGAAGGTCTTGTGGACATGCGACTCGTCGGGGGTAAAAATACAAGACAATTCCAGATGGTATCCTTATCTTCGGAAGGAGATGATTTTCAGTGAATGCGTTCTCTGACGAGACACCGGAACTGGAACATGATGAGCCTCTTGTTTTATCCTGGCAACCTTTGAACACCCATCTGATAATGCATGTATATCATAATATTGTTACGGTTGTGGAAATTCACAGATCACCATTCAGGTTCCCCGAAGATCAGTTATGTCGATAAGTGCGTGTCCAGATTAGATTTCCCCACCGATGTCTGACGGGAATTATTCATGCGCCGGGCTGTGAACCTTTGAGGTAGTGTTATTCTTTCCTATCTTAATTTTAAACAACATCTCCTCACCACCTTCGCCACAACCGCCAACATCCCCTTGCAATCATCTCCACAAACAACGCCATCTTTCTGCCAACAACGGCATCTAAAAACAAACAACATCTCCTCACCTTCATCTCCACAAGCGCCGCCATCTTTCCGCCAGCAACGGCATCCACAAACAAACAACATCTCTGCCGACAAACACGAAGACTCCCTCGTTGGAGCGAAAGCCGGTGATTCCTACCACGTCCGCGTTTGACGGCAAGATCGGATCAGAATGACAAAAGGGGCGGAGCCAGCGGGGGGTGAAGGGTCGGAGGTGAAAGACCAAACACCACCCCCCCCCCCGAACCCGATAAAAGGCCGGGTTGAAACGCCGATAAACCAGTTGAGTACGGAGTTGAGTACGGAGCTCTGGAGTTCGGAGTTGAGTCGGCAGTCTGGAGTCTGCAGTTCGGAGTTTGGAGCCTGGAGTCCAGTCAAGCCTGCAGTGCCGTGCAGAGTTGTGGGTCGGTGGAGGCGGTCGCGAAGTCGCCAGGCAGAGAGAGGTCGCCAGCCGGAGAGAAGTCGCCAGCCAGCGACATAACGGTCCGAAGTGATCGGCTTTCCGCCAGCAACGGCATTCAAAAACGTATTTGCCTAACCACTTGGACGGTCCGAGCGATGCTGAGGAGTGAGCGGGCTCTTAAAAGAGCATCAACTCCAAAAGAGCAAGGCCTGTTCGCTCCTCTGAGGCATCGTCGGCCAAGCCCGATCGACCAGGCCGCACGGCAAGGCCTGGACCAACCGAGCCACCGTTACACCAGCTGCCGCGTTGACGAGTAGAAGCCAGAGAGGAGTCGCCAGCCGGATCGCCATTGGAGGCGCCGTTGAAGGCACTGGTGGAGTCCAGTCGAGTGTGGGCAGAGACATTGAGGGTCACCCAGCGAGTCACCATGAGGGTGGCAGGTAACCTGCACGGCCTCTCAGAGCTCCTTCAGTCTCCCAAGTTCTGAAAAACATTAAAGGCTTACGAGCCTGGGCCTTTTCTTTTCTGGGGTTTTGCATGGAAGTCTGTGGCGCCTTGTCCGATAAGTAGAGAATTGTTATAAGTGCATGTAAATGATAATAGACAACGGCTGGAGGTCTTTTTGCTCGTGTCTTGTCCCTTACCCCCATTCATTGCATGTGTGCCTGCATTGGAAATAAATGTCCCCTTTGTTTGAATATTCACCTGCGTGTTGCGTCCCTTCCTCCATTGAACTGCCAGAATTGCGTTCGGAATAAATAGCTGGTTTTTAACACCGATAAGCTAATTGGGTCCAACGGGGCTTGGCGATAATAAACCGCTCGGCAATCGCAAACGGAGCGAGCTGCTTCAGCGGCTCGTTTCCAAGCAGGTCCCGTTGAGGTACAACCTCTCGGTAGTCTGTCCGCGCGAATAATTAGGTAAATCGACAATTCGGCGATCGACCCTGTAGCGTTGACAAGGTTGTGGTGTGGTTAAAAACACACCCGGAGCTGGATTTTGGCGTTGATCCAAAAGCTACGACTGGATTGCCATGGTCAGTGGGCGCGCGGCCGCAATTCGCCAAAAGCAGTCGCCCGCACGCCGGAGTGGCGGAGATCCACAACAATATGTATCGGAGTATTTTGAAAATCACAAATTTAAATGTTTATCTTACACTGGCTGAAGTATCAGGGTTGCCCTGGGGAAATTCAATGAAATATGAATTTAAATATTTCCTGAAAATTGGGGAATGTTTGCTTTATGGTTTCATGTCAATCACCAATCTTGGACGTTGCAAAATGCACTTGGACCACTTTCTCTTTGTTAATTTCTTTTTATTAATTCTGTTTTTAAATCCAGCAAATCACTACATGCTCCACATATGATCTTCATAAAAAAATGTTACTCGATCTCTCTCGGGAAAATCCCAGGCAGTGTATAAGAACATACTCACTCAAAGCCTGAACATGGAGGTGTTATAATAAACCTGTCTTCTCCTTCTTTTTTCGGCTGCTCCCGTTAGGGGTCGCCACAACAGATCATCCGTTATGATCTGCATAATGATTTGGCACAGGTTTTACGCCGGATGCCCTTCCTGACGCAACCCTGGTCGCGTCTTACGACACAGGGATAGGGTACACCTATTCAAACCGGGGCATACACCGGGCCCAATACACTGGTACTCACTTCGCCGACCGCGGAAGGATGACAGGCTGAGTCAACCTCCTGGTGTGTATTAATTCAAGCAGCCAACGGGGCTTGAACTCAGGACCTTTTGGATCCCAAGCTGCTACCCTAACCACTACGCCAACATAGCCAACGCCAATAAACCTGTCTATAAAAGCAATATTTTTAATAACAGATGCATGTGTAAACACTATTATAATTAAGTTTGTGGAGCTGACAACAAATCACTGTATACAACTTCAACATACGATCTTCATAATAAGTATTACTTGAGCACTCCTGGTGGGGGGGGGGGGGGGAAGCAGGCAGTGTATAAGCACAAGACCCGATCCAGGCCTGAAGAGCAAGTACAGTATTTGATTTTAATTTTTTTTTTATCCAAACATAGTCCTGGATTTCCTCTGAACGAAAGAGGAGGCCATGCAAAGTTTCGTTGCACTAGTTTCTGCGGGGTCCTAATGCATACATGAACAAACAAACACAAACAGAAAAATAGAAGTCACACACAGCGCGACACTTGGCGAAACAAAACGAACTAGAATGACACTTCGTGGGGCACATACCTCCGCAAGGCTGAACAGTGTACGTTTTGTGATCGGCCCCACTATCCCACAGTTTGCCGGATCCAAAACCGGACCTGAATCAATATCGAATCGGCATATTCTTATCACCAAACCAACTCATCTATGTACTTTTATCACAACTTGTTTTGTTATGACTCGTTCACAACTTTTTAAGACATCATGATAGAAATATAGTTTTTGGCCGCATCTCTCAATGGTGAAGTATCACTTTAAAAATTCAAAAAAATTATTGCATCCGGCTCCAGATTCGGATATTCAACAAAATCAAATCGATTCGTAATTGTCATACACCCAACCTGTCCACCATGTTTTGTCCGAATTCGTCCATAACTTTTTGAGATATCATGCAATATCGTTTTAGCCTCATCTATCATTAGTGAAGAATCACTTGAAAAATTTAAAAACTCTCATATCTGGATTCGGACCTTCACCAATATCGAATGGATTCATCTTTGTCACCCACCCAACCCGTTTACCAAATTTCGTCCAAATTCGTCCAATAATTTTTGAGCTATCGTGATTATATATCGTTTTTGGCCCTATCTCTCAATGGTGAAGAATCACTTTAAAAACATTCTCGTGTCCGGATCCAGATTCGGATTCTGACCAAATATGTGCATTGCTGTCATCTGTAACAGAGTATGGTACATCAGAATCAGAATCAGATATTACATGTCTTGGCACTAACGATTGTCCACGATAATTATTCGTCTTTTATTCCTGATTAGCTTTGTGTTGCAATGCTTGATGAAAGCCTTTTAAATATGTTAATTTGGCTTACAGCTTGCTCTGCGCTCAAAAACAGGGGAACTCAGTTTTGCTCGACTTGCTTAAAAATACCTCCCGAGCAACCAATCAGCCTCCTTGCCTTGACCTCAATTTCACTCCATTAAGTCACAATGGGAATGAATGGATAATTATGAATGCACCTGTATATAGATGGTTTCAACAAGCATGACAAAGATCAAAAAAAATTCTTCTTGTCTTTGCCTAATTCCTCCTACTCACTCACAATCACTCAGCCTTCATATCCGCTGAACCTCACATTTTTTTCCATCCATCCACATTCCACTGTTCTCGAGAGCTCAGAAAATGTCTTCCCTTCAACAGCTTCCCCATGTTTGGTTTTATATCCTGTAACCCATCATTTTCCCTCCTTCATTAACCCCGATAACTTCCAAAGCTTTCACTCTGTTTATCCCCCCTGCGGACATTTTGCCCGAGATCAAAACTATCCGAAGTACAATGTTGGAAAGCAAAACGAGATGACCTTCTTGACTCAAGCAAGGCTTTGACAAAGCAAGATTGGGATCCTCAAATAGTCTGAAGGCAGAGCTTTTCCATCGCCTGTAAGCTGGCAGATTACTCAAATCTCTGAAAATCTGCTTAGTTTAATTGAATGCAGCTCCCACGTAGGTGAGGTTAATGACCAACTCCACCAGCTAGTGGATTGTTATTAATGTCTCATTAACTCCGCCGGCAAAAAGTGCCTGCATTAGCACAACAGCGACAGGCCAGATTGGCAGACAGACAAGTAGGAGTTCCAGGCTGCCTGCTGTCTTGCTCATCTTTAAAGTTTGTGACTTGTCTTCTCAAAAAAAGAAGAAAAAAACATCTCGGTTGTTAGCTACATATGTCGAACACTTGGTTGTATTCCGTCTGTTGCAAATGGCATTTTTTTTTTTTTCGAGAGCACATTTTAAATTCTCAGCAGGAACCCAGCGTATTTCAGTCAGTAAATCACTGCATTCTCCCCAGACACTTTAATTTAACCTCACATTTCTTTCGCACTTCCATTTTATCCGAATACAACATGTGATGCTTGGTGATAATGTTTTTAATTATAATAAACAGCATAATTCCCAAGGGGGTGCAGAGATAGAACGTTGGACTAAAATGGACTTTGTTTCAGTGTTTGGGGAGGAGGAGTGGGGCCATTTGTGTGGAGTTAATGTGGGGAAAATGTCCCTCTTAGAAATGCCAAGGCAAGATGCCTCTCCACATCCCTCCCACACCCTTTTTACTGGAGGGCTGTCCTTGCTTGCATCTGCTGTGGGCTTCTCAATAAGGGGTACAGGGTCAGGAAGGAGTTCAGGTACATTGATGGGTGAAAAGCTTTCATGAGGAAACACCTAAAGTTCAAATGAAGGTGGTGTTGATACAGGAGTGGGTGACAAAGGCACTTGAGCCGGTTCAATGTTTGGCTCCCCATGACGTAACCCGAGTTGGTCAACATATTTACGCATGCCTCTACCATCACACAACTTCACAAGAAACATCATTTCACCAATGTTATCAATAATGATGCCAGATAACCACTTGGTACCACATCAAGAGTTCAACACGTAAACAGGATCATTGACCTGGAAGTTGCAGTACACAGACGTTTTGTCATGATTACGTTGCTGTTGATACTTGTTATTTTCGACCTGGACCATCCGGGTGCACTAATGATAATCGAGTTGTTAATTCATGACCCATCAGAAGCTTGGCAGGTGAACAACCGGTGGTTTGATGTGGTCTGGTGCGATAGTTGAGCAATTCATGAGCTCGAGGAGATTGAATGGAGTCTTCCTTGGAACGGCTTAGACCATTCTTGATGATCTGAACAGCACGTTCGGCTTGACCATTACTGGCGGGTTTGTAGGAGGCAGATGTGTAGTGCTTAATGCCATTCATTTTACAAAAGTTCTGAAACTCTGAACTCGTAAATAACGATCCATTATTTGAAACAATGGAGTTTGAAACACCATGCTGCATGAACATGGTACGCAGAGCTTCAATTCTTACACCAGAGGATGATGGAGGCACCATGAGAACTTCAATCAATTTTGAGTGGGCATCAACAACGAAAAGGAAAAGTTTCCCTTGAAATAGACCAGCATGGTCGATGTGAAGTCTGGTCCACAGTTTTGATGACCACAACCACATGGCCAATGGAGACTGTGGCGATGTCTTGGCATGAGCTTGACAAGTGTGACAATAGCGTGCACTGAACTCGATGTCACTGTCAAAACCGGGCTACCAAACATGGGCTCGGGCAATAGCCTTCATGGTGGTTATGCCTGGATGAGCATTGTGGAGTTCACTGATGAATATCCCACGGAGTTTCGGTGGAATTACCACTCGGCTACTCCAAAGCAGGCAGTCTGCATCAATAGACAGCCCATCCTTCTGGATCCATCGATCCATCCATTGGGACCATACTCTGTGCAGAGCGTTGGTGCTGTCTAAGCAGTCTCCTTGGCTACTGGGCACAATCCTGGATGGGTCGCCACTCCAATACAGGATACCAGCAAGCTAGTGCTCATTTTGCCAACCTCGGAAGGATGACAGGCTGAGTTAACCGCACTTGGTATTAATTCAACAGCCAAGTAGGATTTGAACTCAAGACCCAAGTGCACCGCTCCAGCCATTAAGCCAACACCAGGCATATCCTTCTGGATGTGGTCTGGTTTTGCCCCTCTGGTAGTGATGGCCAATCACATGACACAACACAATGTTTAATTTGTGATAATTCTGGATTGCTATTGGTTCCACAAGCAATCTGCTTAGTGGTGACGAGCGCTTCATCATGAATGACGTTAACCATGAGATGAATAATATTGCCAGATTGTGGAGGTTCTGGGATGGTCGCAGGAAACGGCAAGTGATTGAGTGCATCAGCTCAGTACGTTTCCTTACCCAGACTGTAAACCAATGAATAGTCATAACCGGCAAGGTTCAGCACGCAACGTTGTACACGACCTGATGATGTGGGCAGAATGGTTCTGGTTTCTCCCAGGAGACCAAACAAGGGTTTGTGATCAGTCTCGATGGTAATATGCCTTCCAAAGACATATTGGTGCATCTTACAGGTGCCCCAGATATGCGCCAATGTCTCTCGTTCGTCTTGAGCACAGCGACGTTCAATGTCAGGTAGGGTTCAGGATGCATACGTTCCTTGTTCTTGTTCCTTAGAATAAGTTCCTTGGATGGGTCGTAATGGACAAGTAATGACGAGGATGACAACACGGTTTTAGCAGCCTTAAAAGCTCTTGTTTGGGGAGCTTCCCATTTCAAGCCAACACCTTTTTTGTGGATAAAACGCAGAGGTTCGACGGTTGTGCTCAGTTGAGGCAAAAAATTCACAAAGTAGGTCAACATACCAAAGAATGCATGAAGTTCTGAAATGTTTTGTGGCACTGGAGCATTCGCATTTGCCACAACTTTGCTCAGAGGGCAAAATGCCTTGACAGGTGATTTGGTGACCCAGCTATTCAACTTCACGTGCCGTAAAGCTACACACCTTCAGCATAACCCAGCTTGTGACAGCCGATTGAGGACTTTGTTTCAGTTCTCGAGGTGTTCATGTTGTGACTTGCCAGTCACGAGTATGTCTTCCTGAAATACGACTGCCTTTGGTACAGTTTTCAATAATGTCTCCACCTTGCATTGGAAGATTGGTGCAGCAGAGCATATGCCAAATGGGCATCGGTTGTACATGTAGTGTCCTCGATGAGTGTCGATGCATGTACAGGACTTGGAATCATCATCCAGTTCCATTTGAGCATCGACATTGGTCATGTTGAGCTGAATGAATGTCTGGCCACCCATGAGAGTGGTGAACAGATCCTCTACTTTAGGCAAAGGGTAGCCATCCAGCTTTGAATGGCAGTTGATTGTCATTTTGTAGTCCCCACAAATGCACACTGTTCCATCTGCTTTGAATATTGGAATGATTGGTGCCACCCAGTCAGAGTACTCAACTGCTGAGATGATCCCCTCACTCTGCAGGCAGTCAAGCTCACATTCAATCATTAATGGCATCAAAAAAGGTACAGGTCTGACCTCATCGAACAATGGCTGAGCATCTGCAGAGACGGGAATGCTCACTTTTGGCTCGCTGAACTGGCCAGGGGAATTGTTAAGCATGGCATCATATCCAGCAGCAGAGTTAGAGACTGTTTACATCACTCCAGTTGAGTCTGATCTTGTTCTAGGAGGGTTGGTCCTTCTCCACACACCATCAGTATGGGTCAGATATGAGTGCTGTTTCCATATCCCACAGTTACAGTACGTTAGCTGAGCCAACTACAGGAACCACCTCTTTGGCGTATGTCCTCAGGTCAGTAGATACAGGTTGGCGTGCAGGAGCCTTTCTCAGAGGGTAGATGGAGGTGAACTTGCTCTCATTCATAATTGATCTGGAAGTGCCGGTATCAAATTTCATCCTCACCGGGATATTGTCAATTGTTATATCAACTATAATTGGAGCATTGGAGCTCTTTGTTCCAACAGATAAGACTTTGTAAAGTTCCTCACTTGACTCTTGGCTGCAGGCTGTGTTATGTGACCTATTGTCCATTGCATCAGGGTTCCTCCCAATGTGATAAGCAGGAGACAAGTTCTTCGACTTGGATCGAGGCCAACGATATTTCAAGTGTCCCCACTTACCACAGTCGTCACAGGTACAATTCCTCTACTGACACTGACAAGCTTGATGATTACCACCACAACGCCAACAAGTTACCCCGGCCTCCCGGGTGAATTCAGAAGCGTCAGGAGGTGGAGGTGAATTTGGTGGCTTGCTGAAACACTTTTGTTCGTAGCCAAAGATTACCTGGTGAACCGCTGGGTCCTGCTGAATAATTTTTGACTTGTTAGAGATCACACATAGGCTCTCGGCAGCTTGCACCCATGTATGCAAGTTAGCATAAACTACTGATACATCTCAGTCAACAAGAGCTCTATGTGTTGTTGCTGCTGTTGTTGTTGGGGGTTTTTGTTGGGGGTCGATTTTTGAAATGTGCACCCATTGGTCGGACAGTTGCCGGACGACACCTACATCTGTCGCTTGACTCCACCCTCCATGGCACCCAGACAAATTAATATGGCCGCCATCTTGGTTTTCTGGGAGGCCGAGCACAATAGGCCTGAATGCCTCTGCTGACCATTCACTGCCTGGGTTTTTTTTTGCGTCACAGGTTGTGACCACAGTGTGGTTATTTCTCACTTATTTGTACACAAAACTGAGGATCATGGAAAAACGAAGTGGGAGAGAGTAAAAAGGCAATGTACTGATCACAGTAGGACACCAGTCATATTTGGATGCAACAAGCAAAGAAATGAATGAACAGGGAAAGACAATCAATTGGGGGAGAAAACACAGTTCCTTGCAATATAATGGTGGGTTATTTCGTGTTATCTCAAGCATGCATTTAAAGGCAGGGTCCAATGGACCTGACAAAATATGACCGAAGTTTCCCACTGTGATCAGTACATTGCTTTTTTTACTCTATTTTTGATGTGCCATAACAGAACTTTTTTACTTCTATTTCTATTTGCATTCCCTTTCATGTGTCCCTCAAGTTTAATTTTTTACATTTCTGTGGTATCATTTTTTTTTTAATCCGTTAAGTTTTAAAGGGAATAATTTATTTACATTTTATAAAAGCGCTACCCCAAGACAGCATGCCATGGGTCCAATGGACCTGTGGTTGCATTTTGTATTGTATCCTGCGCAATTTGCACATGATACTTTCCATTCAAGGTTCTTCATCTCCAGGGGAATGTCCTGCCTCATTTGTGATGTACAGGTATTCAAGAATTTTCGGAAGCTTCTATGTGATTTCACGATCTTGTTTTCTTATGTACTTCCTGAATTTTTTTCTCAACTTCATGTTAATTTTAGGACTTTCAAATCTTTGACAAAAACAAGTATTTTATTTTTACTTCAAATGATTATTGAATTAACGAATTATTTTCTTCCAACGAAATATCACGTGATCTGTGAGATGTCTTCTGCTTTTTGAGAATGTTGTACCAACCTTTTCTGCATCTTTATTCATCGACATTGTTTTGTGATTTATTATTGGTATTTTTCCATTTTGAAATAATTTACCACCGTGTTTCTCCCTCTGACAAAGATAAGTTTCTTTTTAATCATTGTTTTCAAACTTGTGAGCTTTTCCAAGGTTTATCTTCGTGTGCTTTTTCCTGCGTTTGTTCGGCCATGCAGGCAGGACGGCCGTTTTCTGTTCGGTTTGGTCGGTCTATTTTGTATTATTCTATTTCGTATTATGTTTTCATGTGTTTGGTTTTATGTAGGTTTTTTATTTTATCAATATAACATCTAATCAAGATGTATATTTAGTCAGTGCATTGATGTTACTTCAGCAAATTGAATGGTTTTGGTCTCCATGTAAAGATGATTGGTTGGATGTAGGAAAAACATCTCAATGGTTGATATTGTTACGGTTGTGGAAATTCGCATTACACCATAAAGAGTGCTCAGGTGAGATATATCGGTAAATTCATGTGTAGTTAGCCCAAACCCATTGTATAGAGGGATTATATGTGATTTATCGGGCTGCGATTCTTTGAGTTCGCCGTTTTTCTGTTCTATCGTTATTTTGGACCGTTCAAAGACTTCAAACGACGGTGCCGTGAAAGGCCTACAACGGCGCGTGAGTTTTCCCACCTTTTTTGCGGCGCTGGGGGCTGACGGGAGAGGCTGCGAGAGCTCGCTGGCGATTGGTGGATACGGGGTGTGAGGCGGCCGTGAGGAGGAAACGCCCCTTTTTGAGGAGCTTCTCGAAAGGGCTAGAGGAGAGGCAGAGCCAAAAACGGGGTGGAGCGACGGGCGTCGCCCCGCGCTGCGAAGGGCGGAGCCCCGCTCCATAGTGGACGGACACAGGCAGGGCGCGCCCTCTTCTCTTCGTCCTGGAGCTGGTCTCGCCGTTCATCTCTTCTCTTCGTCCTGGAGCTGGTCTCGTCGTTCGTCTTGGCTCGTCTTGCCTGGTGTTCTGGTCTGGTCTTCTGTCGGTGCCAAGGTCTTCTGTCGGTGCGGTCCCGAGACCCTGCTGGCGGGACGGAGCGGCTGCCATTCCCCTCTCCCGACCCCGAGCATCAACGGTTCCCCCCCCTTGATCCGCGCTGAGATAGCGCTGGAAACCCCGTCCGTGGCATCGAGCGGCCAACACGTGCCGGCGCGAAGCCCGAGCTCACCGACCACGCCGGAGGAGTTAGGAGCTGAGGTCGCGGGAGGAGGACTCGACGCGCGCAGGGAAGTTACTACTTTTCTTTGCTTTTTGTGTAAATGTGTGTGTGTGTGGCACCGTCCGACAAGTAGAACTGTGTAAGTGTGCCCGAGTAAGTCATATTCGGTTGTTGTTCTTGCTTTCGTTCTTGCTTTTGTTGCATGACTGTATGGGTGTATATACATGCTTGTCTCTGTGTGTGAAAATAAAGTGCTTTGTGTGAACTGTTTTCCCGTTTCGCTTCGTCTTTTCCTTGTATTGAATCTCCATCTTGCATCACGTAAGGGATTGATAGTGGGTTTAAAACACCCGGTAAATAATCTGAACCGTCGAGGTCGATGATAACTCTGCTCGGTTATCCCTGTAATACGGAATGAACCGCTTCAGTGGTTTGTGTCTGGAGTCAGCCTGTGGCATGGTACGATCGCCCGATCGACCACTCGCGCAGGTACTTTGGTAGGTCAAATTTGGCAAGCAACCCTATCCTGCGCGGGTGGGCAATTGGCACGATCGTGGTGAGGTTAAACCCCCACACGTGACTGGCTCCGGGCGGTAGTTCCCGGAGGGTCACGACTGAATTGTCCGTCCGGTGGGCGACGTGTCACGATTCGAGTCACGCGGTCGATCGCACGCCGGCGGGCGCGAATTCGCAACAATATGATGTCATGTTATAAGTCGAGACACCTCAAATTATTGAAATGTTAGAAATTCTGGAATGCAGGCTCATATGTGAATTATTTTTCCCAGTATTTTGCTTTGTTTCATTTCCTGGTCTATTGATGGAAATCAAAAAAAAAAAAATCAGTGAATCGACATTTTCCAAGCAAACTTTTTTGAGTAAACGCTCCAATACTAGCCACAACTTTGTATGGAAAATAAAATAAAGTAAAATAAATGACATTAAAAATATAAATAAATAAACATGACTTTTTTTTTAGTTTTCTTCATATAAGATCAAATATATATATTTCTTTTTACAAATATGGTCCATGAGCCCAAACATTGTACATAAAAGCACAACAATAAAAATAGAAATAATATATTTTGCAAGTTGACTGTTTTAGTTCCCGGGTCCATTGGACCATTGGGTTAATGTGGGTGGAAAAGATCACGGGTATGGATGAAGGGTGACAGGAGATTGTGGTGCACCGTTTCTTTGAAACTCTCAAGGGAAGAATGGGTTTGAATGTTCTCTGCAAGGCAGTTACAGAAATGAAAAAAATAACCAAACAAAGGAGTGAAGGTGTGCTGCAATTAGCCTGGATTTTGAAAGTTTATCCCAAAGAGGATTACTGGACGAATGCATACATCCTGCATCAGTTGCTGTGGAGGGACGTAGGGCTGAAAAAGCAGAGGAGATAGACGAGAGGAGTGGTGGTCCAAAACTGAACGCCAACGACCTGTCTGTGATGTTAGAGCAGCAGGCCTTGTGCTTCGGCTTCATCACAAAAGATTCCAATAATGTTCAGAGCTTGAGTTTCCATATACTGTATATCCATCCTCAGTCCTTTTGTTCAGTATATATTGAACATTATTGCCCCATGCACGCGAAGGGAAAAGTGGGGTGAAACAATTGGTTCACTTCTGTTTATCTGACTGTCTATATCTGCCTGTCGACAAACGTCAGCCTATGATCAAGGAACAACTTCATTTCAATTGAATGTTATAGTCTTCTTCTTCTTCCTTTTTCGGCTTGCTCCCATTAGGGGTCGCCACAGCGGATCAACCGTCTCCATTTCGCTCTATCCTCCACATCTTCCATTGACGCTCCAACCGCCCGCATGTCCGCCCTCACCGTATCCATGAACCTCTTCTTTGGCCTTCCTCTTCTCCTCCTGCCTGGCGGCTCCATCTTCAACATCCTTCTCCCGATATACTCCGCTTCCCTCCTGTGCACATGTCCAAACCATCTCAATCTCGCCTCTCTCACTTTGTCTCCAAACCGTCCTACCTGCACTGTCCCTCTAATATACTCATTTCTTATCCTGTCCATCCTCGTCACTCCCAACGAGAATCGCAGCATCTTTAACTCTGCCACCTCCATCTCCGCTTCCTGTCTTTTTGTTAGCGCCACCCCCTCCAAACCATACAACAGAGCTGGTCTCACTACCGTCTTGTATACTTTCCCCTTCACTCTTGCAGCTACCCTTCTGTCACAAATCACTCCTGCAACTCTTCTCCACCCACTCCATCCTGACTGCACTCTCTTTTTCACTTCTCTCCCACACTCTCCGTTACTTTGGACAGTTGATCCCAAGTATTTAAACCAATCCACCTTCCCCACCTCAACTCCTTGCAACCGCACCATACCACCACCCTCCCTCTCATTTACGCACATGAACTCCGTCATACTCCGACTGACTATCATTCCCCTTCTCTCCAGTGCGTACCTCCACCTCTCGAGGCTCGCCTCAGCCTGCTCCCTACTCTCCCTACAGATCATGATGTCATCCGCGAACATCATAGTCCATGGGGACTCCAGTCTGATCTCGTCCGTCAACCTGTCCATCACCATTGCAAACAGGAAAGGGCTCAGAGTCGATCCTTGGTGCAATCCCACTTTTACCTTAAACCGGTCTGTCATTCCTACAGCACACCTCACCGCTGTCACACTGTCCTCATACATATCCTGCACGATCCTCACATACTTCTCCACCACTCCCGACTTCCTCATACAATGCCACAACTCCTCTCTTGGCACCCTATCATAAGCTTTCTCTAAATGCACAAACACACAATGTAACTCCTTATGGCCTTCCTTACACTTCTCCATCAACATTCTCAAAGCAAACATTGCATCAGTGGTGCTCTTTCCTGGCATAAACCCATATTGCTGCTCACAAATCGCCACCTCTCCTCTCAACCTCGCTTCCACTACTCTTTCCCACAACTTCATGGTGTGGCTTAACAACTTTATCCCTCTGTAAATCACCTTTATTCTTGAAAATCGGAACCAGTACACTTAATCTTCACTCCTCCGGCATCCTCTCACTTTCCAAGACTTTATTAAACAATCTGGTTAACAACCCCACTGCCATCTCTCCGAAGCACTTCCATGCCTCTAGTGGGATACCATCTGGGCCAACCGCCTTTCCACTTTTCATCTTCTTCATAGCAGCCTCACTTCATCCTTACTGATCCACCCCACTTCCAGATTCACGATCTCCACCTCTTCCAACCTTCTCTCTCTCTCATTTTCTTCATTCATCAGCTCCTCAAAGTACTCCATCCACCTTCTCAACACACTCTCCTCGCTCGTCAGCACATTCCCATTTGCGTCCTTTATCACCCTAACCTGCAGCACATCCTTCCCAGCTCGGTCCCTCTGTCTTGCCAATCGGTATAAATCCTTTTCCCCTTCTTTTGTATCCAACTTCTCATACAGCTCGTCATATGCCTTTTCCTTGGCCTTTGCCACCTCTCTCTTTGCCTTTCGCCGCCACTCCTTGTACTCCTGCCTACTTTCTTCATCTCTCTGACTATCGCACTTCCTTTTCGCCAACCCCTTCTTCCTTATACTTTCCTGTACTTCCTCATTCCATCACCAAGTCTCCTTATCTTCCTTCCTCTGTCCAGATGTCACACCAAGTACCTTCCAAGCTATCTCCCTCACAACTTCTGCTGTCATTTCCCAATCATCCCACCCATCTTTACCACCATCCAACGCCTGTCTCACCTCCTCCCTAAATTTCACACAACAGTCTTCCTCCTTCAGCTTCCACCATCTGGTCCTTGGTTCAGCCCTCACTCTCTTCCTCAACCTCACCTCTAAAGTCATCCTACAAACCACCAATCGATGCTGTCGAGCTGCACTCTCTCCTGCCACCACCTTACAGTCACTAATCTCTTTCAGGTTGCATCTCCTGCTTCAGATGTAATCCACCTGTGTGCACTTTCCTCCACTCTTGTATGTCACCCTGTGTTCCTCCTTCTTCTTGAAATACGTATTTACCACTGCCATTTCCATTCTTTTTGCAAACTCTACCACCATTTGCCCTTCCACATTTCTCTTGTTGAGACCATACCTCCCCATCACCTCCTCATCCTCTTTATTCCCTTCCCCAACATGCCCATTGAAATCTGCTCCAATCACCACTCTTTCATCCTTGGATACACTCTCCACCACTTCATCTAACTCACTCCAGAAATCTTCTTTATACTCCATCTCACACCCCATACGTGGGGCATATGCACTGATGACATTCATCATCACCCCTTCAATTTCCAACTTCACACTCATCACTCAGTCAGACACTCTCCTCACCTCCAATACCCTCTTGACATAATCTTCCTTCAGGATTACCCCGACACCATTTCTCCTCCCATCCACACCATTGTAGAACAGTTTGAAACCACCTCCAATGCTCCTAGCCTAACTCCCCATCCACTTGGTCTCTTGTACACACAGTATGTCCACCTTTCTTCTCTCCATCATATCAGCCAACTCTCGCCCTTTGCCAGTCATCGTCCCAACATTCAGAGTTCCAACTCTCACCTCCACACTTCTACCCTTCCCCCTCTCCCACTGCCTCCGGATTCGCCTTCCCCGTCTCCTTCTCCTCCTTCGCCCAGCAGTAGCACAATTTCCACTGGTACGCTGCTGACCACCGGTACCGGTCGTTGGTAACCCAAGCCTCGACCGATCCGGTATGGAAATTCGTTTTGTTGTCCGCATAAATGATTTGGCATAGGTTTTTACGCCGGATGCCCTTCCTGACGCAACCCTGGTCGCCTCTTCCGACACAGGGATATGGTACACCTATTCTAACCGGGGCATACACCGGGCCCAGTACAACTGGTACTCATTTCGCCGACCTCAGAAGGATGGCAGGCTGAGTCAACCCCCTGGTGTGTATATATATATATATATATATATATATATATATATATATATATATATATATATATATATATATATATATATATATATATATATATATATATATATATATATACATATACATATATATATATACATACAACATACATATACATATACATATATTATTAATTCAGTGTCCCAACGGGGCTTGAACTCAGGACCTTTTGGGTCCCAAGCCACTGCCCTAACCAATGCGCCAACACCAGGCTTATTGAATGTTATAGTATGAACACAAATCGGTACATGAATAGGAAAAGGAATCTGTAGTTTAGCAGGACTTTGGCCTCAACTTCATCCCGATCACACATGCACAGAGAGGAGTCATTCTGATATTTTTACTCTATCTGCCTGCCTGGCAGTCAATCAAGATTGAATATCATTCCAAACAAGAAACTTACTGTTTTAGCGATGTCATAAAGGACACAAACAACAAGCACGGATAACTAATGCAATGTGATAAATAAGGAGGTGTAAAAGACGGTGCATCAATGGTGGTAAACTTGCAAAAAGCAAAAAATTTTCTACAACCTATAAAATCTGTTGTATTTCAGTTGAATTATATACTTGAACACGAGAACAACACAAATCGCCTTTTTGTCATTTTCAAGAACCTTCTGTTTAGCATAACGTTGAAAATTATTCATGCTTTGAGGGCAGAGTAAATGTGAGAAAAGCTTTGAGAATGGGTATTCACGCCGTTATGCCCAGAGAGCAGAATAATTGTTTGAGATTCTGCATTATGACAAACCTAGTGGTGCATAGCACTGTGTGGTTACCATCACACTTGTTACGCAAGTTTCACAAACAAAACAAACATAGATCATGCTCAGAAACGCAAAGCAAGAGTTCAAAAGACTCTTCCCATGTCCTCTTTCTTGAGACTGCATGGGGTAAGGTGCTCGATGAACTCTCCAGTTTTACTTTTGAAATTGCCTGCTATCCCATCGACCATCCCTCTTACACTGATGTACAGGATACTGTGCATAATAATCAGGATTGATGTTATATGGGGTGGAGAGAGAGGGGGAAGGGCATGTAAATAAAGGATCTTCCGCCACCTTTCAGCTTTCCCAAAAGGAGCATCTTGTCCTTCCTTATACTGTATTAACTATGTAAACGTGGCAGAATTTTTGACCCTGTTTTTCCCCCTCATGCATTTTAATCCAGGTTCTCCTCACACTCAACGAGTCACACTTTCTTGGCATGCTGTAGCAGCCAGTCATTTCGGACTACACGTTGTGGTGACCCATTTAAAAAGGTAAAAATGTCATTTCAAAGACCACTGTATTGTCAAGACTGAATTACCCACAATTCTATGTGCACAGCAATTTCACGTGAACAGTCACTCAATCACATTGGGTCAAAATCGTAAACACTCATTTAAAATCTGTGATTTTTGTTGTAAAAGTGAATTGAAAACCAAAACCCTTCGCCACGTGTTTAACTTCAGCACAACCTGGTCCTTCTTGATTGGTTCTGGTGCTTTAGATTTTAGCATCTTGGCCATTCATTCAGACCTTCTTATTATGCCCTCTGCATATATATATATATATATATATATATATATATATATATATATATATATATATATATACAGTATATAGATATAGATATGAGTCTAGATTTGCACCACATGCTCACAAATCCATGCCAGATAAACATTCACATGTCAAGGATGTGTGACAAAGAGTCCAGTGCTGGTGACTATATATAGAGTCCCTCATTCAGGCAATGTCAGCATGCAGGTGGACAATACGGAATTGAATTAGTTACATAATGACAAATCGCTGCAAACTCTTAACCTCAGTCACACCTGCACATTCAGCTCAGGACAAAATGGTTCAGTAAACATGTCGGCCAGCAAGGCATTTTGCACAAGCTTATGAATTGCTTTCAACCCACGTGATACACAGGCAAGGTGGCATGATACCCTTTGTTTACCTGCTTGTTGTCAGGAGTCCTATTCTCGGCTAAGAGTATTTAAAACTGTTTGCAAGCATGGTAATGAGCGCGGTTCACAGCTCTGTCGCTTGCATATTCATTGCGGCAGAGAAGGCCTGCGTGGAGACTATAGGCTCATTTGGCAGCTGGATTCTCCAGCGTTTTCCACAGTAATTAAAATCATTTAAAATATTCAACGTAAAGCTGTTGGGCTGGAGAGAGGCCAAAACGCTAATGCTATTGGAAATGCACAAAATGCCCAACTCAGGTCGCACGGGTGCTTTCAACAGTAAACAAACCAAAAACATACCCACAAAATGTTTTCATATTCTTGCACAGGTGCCGAATGAAAATGATCAATTCTGTGCTATAACAATCTTCATTTGGCTAACACCTGCTCTATTGTGTTATGTCTTTGGCATGTAATTGTGGACCATAGTCCCCTCGTTAGGTGCACATGCATTCCAACTCACTTGCAGTCAATATCGCCTGCACTCGAAAATGGAGCAGTATAGTCACCGTATCCTCATCCGATCTGAACATGTCTTGTCTGTTTGCGTTGGAGCGTTCTCTGCCGAGGATCAGTATGGTTTGTACAGATACATGGACCTGAATGGTCACCATCTAAATGATACTGTGTCAAGTTTAAATTTCTTATGTCCTACTTCTTGCATGACTAGTGGGAAAGGGGAGCAAAGCCGCCACCTTGTGAATGAGGGCGGCCTCACCCCACTGAAAGCGAAAATATCTGCAAATAGCCCTGAAACGTTTGGCCAGCCCTTGGAGGTTTTATGGAACCAATGGGATAAACAGGCACTCTGTGGTTGCAATTTTAGCCGAAATACGTCTTGAGGATCTTCATCACATGCACATAAATCTCTGCTGGATGATCCACGGGCCGGCTGGTCGCTTCAAAGCAATATTCAGATTAGACACTTGATCATCGAATCATTACGTGCAACATGAGAATGATGTCATTGGATATGATGATTGAACTTGTTAAGCTGGAGTGTTAGGATGTAACTTTGCAGAACAATATAATTAATCTCATTTTAAGACTGGTATTCTCGAAAGAAGTCCAAATGAGGCTCCAACAAACCCGTTTTAAGGATAAATACCACTTAAAGGTCCCTTATTCTTTTTGGGGAAAAAGTGCGGAGGATGCAGCAAAGTTGTTAAAACGTAAAAAGCAATTTCACGAAGCATGTCCTCGCCTCCTTAATGGAAGTCCCAAGGGCAGTTTCCTTGTTCCACTTAGAAAGCGTCTCCTGTTGCTACATCTGCCGGGATTAATCAGCGATGGTGTGCGTAGTGCATTGCTGGGTGAGAAAATGGGTATCATGCGCTTCGTGGGCAAAATTATCGGAAAAATAACCGTTTCTGGTTGGTAAAGTGCAAAATGCAAAATATTTTTACTTCCTCAATTCATCTGCGATGATGCCTCGGGAAATGAAATTTGAAAGAACATCCAGGACTGTTCAACACGGCAATCACCCACCCACCATTCCTTTCCGCCACGTATCCCCGACCACCATCCATACTCTCCATCCACATCCACCAATTCGCATCTCCCCTCCCTCACTTCCTTGCTTCTAATTTATACATCCCATCCACTTGGAGTCATGACCACACAGCAGCTACCACTGCAAGCTGCCTCCCTCTTATGTTTTCCCCATTAACCCCCAGCAAGCCTTTGCCACGAGATGTAATGAAGCAGAAGCAGCTGAATCCAGGGGTCAAAGATTTAACAGAGTTGCAAGAAAAAAGGATTTCATGGCATGCTATCCTCCACAAAAGGACTCCCTGATTATTTCCCCAAATATCTCCCCCCCCCCCCACGGTGAACGTCCGATTTCCTCACCTCTTTCTCTGCCATCCCCAATGATTCCAACTCCCAGCCCTTTGCTTGTGCTGCATCGAGTTCCCTGCTCGCTCAGTCAAGCACTGTGGCTTCTTGTCATTCTTTGGGAAGAAGAGTTGCACAACAGCAGCGACAGACAGAGAAGGAGACGGGAGCCGAGACCATGAGTATTTCCTCAAAAGGGAAGTTTGCAATGATCATGTAAGATTTATAGCTTAGATCAACAAATGGTCTGGTCTGAAGGTAGCGTTCAATCCTTGGCAGCTACTGGCAGTATCACCTCAAATAAGTCCCTGGGTCGAGTCAATGTGCACTCCAAAATAAGATGTCTGCCTCATCACAGCTGATATCTTTTCATGGAAATGGGGTGATGAGCTATGGAAAGAGTTTCCCTCGGCAGAGGCACATCCGATTCTGTGGAATCGCTTCATTGGGTTCCTCGGCCTCCTGAGTGCAAGAGTGCATGATATTTAGCTTTCTATGTCCCCAAGCAAGCTGCAAGCTGTTAGCTCGACAATGTGGGATAAAAACAAAAACAAAGCATGTGGAAGCTACCAGAGAGTATAAGGAATGTCTCTGTTCATAGAGGTGAGGACAGACCATTGATGCATGATATGGCAGGCATGGGCAAAGTCAAATCGTAACCCAACCTTCTGTCCCCGCTGTCTCATTTACACACGATGTATGAAACATTCAGAATATAGTGACTGACCTTAACCTCACCAGGGACAGCTCCGGTGCCAGAATATATCTGAAAATGTTTCACTTAATGACGTTGTAGGGCAAATGTCGCTGCTTTGCAGGGTGACAAGAAGAAGAATGGAGAGCAATCAAACAATGATGGCAAGGCCTGGTATATTTTATGTTTTTCTGTCAAGCGACGCCTCGGTACTTATTGATGCTGTCCCTTATGAAGCTTTCAGCCTGGACCAGGTCATAATCTGCCAGTCGTTCCCCGAATAAGGGGACCACTCGCACAAGACCCTACTTGCAGAATCCCAAAGCTTGACAGTAAAGCTACGTGCCCTCTTCAATTGCCAGATATTTATATTTCCTGAAGTGTGATCAGTATTAGACTGGTTAATTAAGTGTTGTATTGTAGGAACAACAAGGTTTGGACATTTTTTTATTTTGACAGTGCAGTCTTTACACACTTTATCTGATGACCAGAAAACCGAATCTATTTCAGTCCACTGCAGGATGACCCATTGAAGGGTGTATGAAGAACTAGCCCAGCTGGTGAAGGCAAATTACCTCTGCTACCGAAGGTGAAGGAGGTTATGTTTTCACCCCTTTCTGTCTGTTTGATTGGGTTCAGGATATCGAAAAAAAGTTGTGGACGGATCCAAATGAAATTGTGTGGACAGGTTGGGTGTGTGACAAGGACGAACTGATTCGATTTTGGAGAAGATCCAGATCCGGATCCGACAACTCGAATTTTTAGATCCTCGTAGAGGATCTCTAAGTCTTTCTCACGTTGTTGTTCTTGTGGACTTTTTTGTTTCACAGCCTACAGTTTTGTTCGAAACTTCCTGAAACTTGGCGTATATACGTAAAAAATACCCTGCGCAGAGAGTAACGATCTCCGATTTTGAAAATTCCTCTTAGAAAAAAAGTTATGACGTCAAAATATCTCCGCTAATGGAAATCGCCTAAAAAATTATCTCCGAAACTCGGCAAGCTTTGTGAATTCTGTTTGCGGGAATCGAACAGGGCATTAGCAGAGATGACTTACTGCACATATGATACATCACTATGACGTCATATCAATTTTTATGACGTCATTCCTATTTTTTGACATTTTTTTGTTTTTTGTTTCACAGGCTACAGTTTTCATCGAAACTTCCTAAAAGTTGGCATAAATATGTAAAAATACCCTGCGCAGACAGTAACGATCTCCGATTTTGAAAATTCCTCCTAGAAAAAAAGTTATGACGTCAAAATATCTCCGCCAATGGAAATCGCCTAAAAAAATATCTCAAACGGGGCAAGCTTTTTGAATTCTGTTTGTGGGAATCGAACAGGGCATTAGCAGAGATGAATTACCGCACATATGATACATCACTATGACGTCATATGACTTATGACATCATTCCTATTTTTTGACATTTTTTTTCACAACCCAGAGTTTTCATCGGATCTTCGTGAAACTTGCCATGTATATGCAGAAAGCCCACGCGCAAGCAGTAACCATCTCCGATTTTGGAAATTCTTCCTAGAAAAAAAGTTGACGTCATAATATTGCCGCTAATGGAAATCGCCGATACCATTATCTCCGAAATTAGGAAGCAGTTTGAATTTTGTTTGCGGGAATCAAGCCGGGCATTAGCACAGATAATAATTTATCGCAAACCTGATACATCACAATGACGTCATATTCGTTTTTATGACGTCATCCTTGAGGACGAGGATCTGAGCTCATTCGAGCTTGTTAAAGTGATTCTTCATCATTGAGAGATCGGTCTAAAAACGATATACAGTAATCCCCCGTTTCTCGCGGGGGTTACGTTCCAAACCTCCCCACGCTAAGTGAAAATCCGCGATGAATGGACGTCTCCCCCCCCCCAAAAAAATCGACTCGTCTGGTCTGATCGGTTTGGCAGTGATTGGGTTTGAGGTGCCGGAGATCGACTCGTCTGGTCTGGTGGGTTTGGCAGTGATTGGGTTTGAGGTGCCGGAGATCGACTGGTCTGGTCTGGTAGGTTTTGAGGTGCTGGGTACGAGCAGTGCTCGTCCGGCGGCAAACCTTTTTCCTCCCGGAAGCATATATCGAGCATCTTAACCTTCTCCTGGAGCGTCCCAGGACCTTCCTCTGGTGCTTCGTTTCCTTGCCAGAAGCCTTAGAAGGTGCAGGGCGTTTGGGCGGCATCGTGGGGCTTGGAGAAAAAACGTAGAAAATATTCGAAGTTCACAAGCGAAACTTTGTCTCATGCGTTGTGACTGGTCGAGCACCATGCGTTATAATTTATTGCTTAAATAATTTATATTTTATATATTATTACCGCGATGTACCGGGGGAATCCGCAGAAAAAAATAGTTACCTTCCAAGGGAAAACCCGCGATGAAGCGGGGGCGCGATAGGTGAACCGCGATGAAGCGGTGTTGACTGTATAGCACGATATCTCAAAAAGTTGTGGACGGATTCGGCTGAAACTTGGACAGGTTGGGTGTGTGGAAAGGACGAACTGATTTGATTTTGGTGAAGATCTGAATCTGGATATGGATATGATAATTATTTAATTTTTAAAGTGATTCTTCTACATTGAGAAATAGGGCCAAAAACAATATAGCGTGATATTTCAAAAATGAATTGGGCCCGATATGTTCTCGTGGATTCGGGATTGCGTGGCGGAGGTATGCGCTCTACCGAGTGCCCTTCTAGTTTTGATCTGCATCGGTGGACAGGTAGAACGGTGGAGGAAATCAACAGGACGTTGACTGAGGTTGATGTTTCCAACTGCCACGGGAAGCAAGGAGAGGTTGACATTTCCTGCGTGAACCCTTCGTCAGAGAAAAAGATAGGTGAACAAATAGTTAATGTCCAGGATGTCAACTCCTCATTTTGCACAGTGGTTAGCATACCTCAATCAACATCTTATATATATTATTTCCGAGTTTGTGGTTTCGTGTCGCGCTATCTTCGACTTTGTTCTGCGCTCGAGTAACGTGATATTCGGCTTACATTATCTCAAAGACCATATGAGGTGCATGGTACAAAAAAAAGTAAATAAAATGGTTCTGAAACAGTGAAATCGTATTCCACTTACTGCATTAAAGTAAAATTACTACTGATACTCTGCATCAGTTCCTTTCTCAAACACACCCACCCCAACATATCGTGCAGAGCGCGGGTTATGCTAGTACTGTGTGATTTCATAGATTGTTCTTCCTGTTGATGGATGTTTAGGAAGTTGTACTCACCAGTCACCACACTCGCAAAGTCCATGGTGGTGAGAAAGTGAACAGCTTTGGAAATCGATCCCACACCAGTCGGTGGAAGAAGAAACAGCTTTTTAACCACTCGGCCCAGCAGCTGCATCAGACGTTAACCATTTAAATATAATAGTTCATTTCTTCATCATATTGTGCAGCATTTTGTGGTTTTGCAGTCTTCGCTTATTAAGATCCCATTGCGCAAAACTCTATGGTATAGGATGAATACAACAAGGTTCCTTTGGTTTTCAAATAAAGATGCAAACTATCCTGCAACACCAATCTGTGTGTGCACACACACAGCAATCTAACATGTGGGACTGTAAAACATAGTGCAAGAAAGGTATAATATAAAAGGTGAGCAAAATGTATTACCTTTTCAGCTTCATGTGTGCTTATAAGTGATTAATATTGTTGCAGGCCGGGGGGGGCAGGTGAGAAGCCCACGGGAGGGGGGGGGAAGCTATCTCAGGTTCCCAACAGACTCCCGGAATTGCAGGCTGTCGCACATGGATAATTCCATGCCACGGCGGGTCGCTTACCAACCGTGAATGCCAGTAACTCAACCCCATCACCTAGGGTCCTCTGTCTATGGGTTAACCTGGTTACCTAATTAATCACGTGCCCTAATTACCGGGGAACATGTACTCGGTACGCCTTGTCCAAACTGGATCACATTACTGGATCAGATGCAGCCGAGCGACACTGCCAAGGACGTACCGGTTAGAAGGAAGGGATCGTTGGGAATAAAGTCCCGGCTCGGCTCGGATACGGACCATGCTGGATCAATGAAAGAAAAGACAAAAACGAGCTGGGAACATTTCTACAAATGGATTTATTACAGGCAGGTGAGGAAAGATATGTGGCACAGTGAATAGTTTTTATTGTTGTGTGCGAGATAGCAAGAAATGTAAGAGGTGCGACAATAACACAAGCAACTTACAAAAGCAGACACAGAGCAGAGTTATCCCGATGTAATTCTTCAACACTCTTAACTTAACCGAGGACAGGCACCATGACACACACACACACACACACACACACACACACACACACACACACACACACACACACACACACACACACACACACACACACACACACACACACACACATACACACACACACACACACACACACACAGATGAAGAAGAGTTAATGAGAAGAGGAAAGGAGATGAGGCTAACGGTCTTTCAATACCATGCACGATTGACCGACCGCACCACCAGTACGTTCTGGGGGGATGCTCCGCTAGGCAATCCCTCCCTGACATCTGGCGTGTCGTCTCCCGCTTCGTGGAACTTCGTGCAGCGAAGCATCGATCCAGAGAATGGGTCGTGACCGTCAGGCATGAAGGAAGGACTTTGGGCGGAGTCAGAAGCCAGTGGGTGGAGAAAGGCGGAGTCAAAACGAGTGGGCGTAGTGGCAGACAGGATCAGGTGGGTGGGTGGATGGGCGGAGTCAGAAGCGAGCTGGTTAAGGAAGGCGGAGTCAGCAGGCGAATGGGTGGATTTTCAATCCCAGGCCAGACAGAGAGCAGGACGAGCCGACAAGAACCACGAGCAATGAGCAGGAACGGAAAACCACCATCAGATGGGAACGCTCGAACGGCCCCGCGAACCGTCCTTTTATATATCCTGTGGTGCGGGGCAGGGGCAACGACCCAAAGCGATGTGTTGTCACCTGAATCGAGTGCTCTGGTTAGGCCCCGGCCAGCACACAGCCCAGCTGTGATCAGGTCAGGTCAGGTATAGGAGCATGTGCCAGAACAGCGCGTCGCTGCGTCCACTTTCCGCCGGTACTCCAGGGGCCTCCGTCTGGCCATCCCCCAGGCAGATGCCAGGCCCATTCCCATCTCCTTGAGATGATGGTCAACCTGCTGCAATCACGAGGCACGTGGTCGGCCCACTGGCCTCCTCCACTCACGAGACTCCCCCGCTGAGAGAATCTGGTGAGCAGGATCAGCGTCAGGAAAACGAGCCACATGTCCATACAGCTGCAACTGACGCTCACGGACTATACAGGTAACAAATCTCATCCGAGTCTCTCTCAGTAACCCCTCGTTGGACACAAAATCTGACCAGCAATAGCCAAGGATTCTTCGAAGAGACCTGGTACCAAAGGAATTAAGTCTCCGTCTCAGATCCTTGATCAGAGTCCAAGTCTCGCATCCATAGAGCAAGACTGGAAGTACCAAGGACCTGAAGACTCGGACTTTCGTCCTCCCTCACAGGTACCGGCAGCGCCACACCCCATGATCCAGTGAATCCATGACTCCCCAGGCCCGACCCAGACATCTATTGACCTCTGACTCACAGCCAGCACAGACATGAATATCACTGCCAAGGTAAGTGAATCTCTCCACGACCTCAACATCCTCACCACAAACAGACACAGACAGGACAGCAGCATCCAAGATGTCACCGAAAGCCTTCATCTTAGTTTTGACCCAAGAAACCCGTAATCCCAGCGGCTCCGACTCCTCATTCAGCACCTCGAGGGCCCCCAAAAGGATATCTAAAGTCTCCGCAAGGATGACTGCATCATCTGCAAAATCAAGGTCCGAGATCTTGACATTCCCAAACGATGCACCGCAGCTTGATCTCTCCGACATCCTCCCTAGAATCCAGTCCATACAAGTGCTGAAAAGTGTGGGGGCCAGTACACACCCCTGACGAACTCCAGTAACAACTGGAAATAAGTCAGAGATGGTACCACCACACTTCACAGCACTCTCAGTACCAGAGTAGAGTTCAGACATCAGATCGATCAGTTTTGGTGGCACCCCACGAAGACCAAGAATCCTCCAGAGGACATCCCGATTCACTGAATCGAACGCTTTACAGAGATCAACATAGGCTGCAAGCAGCCCCTGCCGAAAGACTGGTGTGTCTGCGTTCGGTGAGGACACGAAGAGCAAGGATACGGTCAATCGTTGACCTCTTTGGTGTAAAGCCTGACTGCTCTGGACGCTGGTGCTCAAGCAGATGGTGGCGAACCCTATCAAGAATTATCCGAGCAAATACCTTGCCCGGCACTGAGAGCAGCGTCGCCAAGCAGATGGGAATGCTCGAACGGCTCCGCGAACCGTCCTTTTATAGATCCTGTGGTGCGGTGCGGGGGCAATGACCCGAAGCGATGTGTTGTCGCCTGAATCGAGTGCTCTGGTTAGGCCCCGGCCAGCACACAGCCCAGCTGTGATGGCCGGCAGCAGCTCCAATTTACATCCGGCAAGATGATTCCAAGTTGCGGAATCATCTCGCTCCGAACTCCGTGACACGAATCGCCCTGCACAGAACTCCCAGCCCAGGCCCCAGCGACCAGCGGTCAGTGCCGGTCAATGCGCTGCCTGTCCGTAAGCAATGCAGCCCGAGCCGTACAGCGCGCCTCTGCCTGGCTGCAGCCTCGCCGGGCAGAGAAGTGAGAGGATGTTTGCCATCCGCGGGAGACACCCACGGCCGCGGTGGTCAGCGAAGACCGACGGTAAGATGCTATGGTAAACCCACACGCAGACCCGAACAAAATGTGTGCCATTCGTGCCCTGCTCTGTGTGCGATAATTAATAAATTACCCCGGGGATGCACGTGGGTCCGCCACCATTGAGCATGCGGTCATTTATCAAAAGCGGTGGTGTGCGCGATGCTGGACCTGATCTGTTTTATCAACTGAAGGAAAAGATTGGAAATAATTATTCGATGTAGTCTTGGATTGAAGAGAGGATCGATATAAGTATTTAATGGAGATTCGGATTGAAGAAGAAGATCGATGTAATTATTAGACTCAGAAATGGGTTGAAAAGAGTGTGGCGCGTGCGTACTGTACGTTGTTAGTATTTGGTGTGTTGTTCCTTCTATTTCCTCGGCATGGAATTCCTGCAGCGGTGCCGTGGTGTTGGTTATCCCTCCTATCTCTTCTGCCCAATGGGTGGAAATTACCTGGGTGGAACGTGCTCTGTGCAGCGTGGGCGCTTGGTGTTTTGTTCCTTTTGGTCTTCTGTGAGACCCCACTCTTACGTGAAGGGCGCGGCCGTGGTTTTTACAGGTGGGTGCCCGAGTGTAGTGCCTGCCAGCCTTCACGAGGACCCATTCTTACAGTGAAGGGCGTGGCCGCGGTTTTTACAGGTGGGTGTCCGAGTGTAGTGCCTGCCGGCCTTCGCGAGGACCCATTCTTGCAGTGAAGGGCGCGGCCGTGGCTTTTACAGGTGGCCGCGGCTTGTATTTACCTCAGGAATAGAGAAAAAGAATAGGAAGGAGTTCAGAGATATAATCAGACCTAACGATGAGATTCACACAACGTACTTTGTCCCGTTTGACCCATTAGACAAGAAAGAAGGATCTATCTGTACGTATATTTATGAAATAACTGTTTTGGGTCCACTGTAAGATGGATACCATTGCCTTGGAGGGATGCAGTTCCCAGAACCACAAAAATATCTTTGATACTCCTTCAAAGCCTCCTATAGATAGGGAGCAAAAAAAAAAAAAAGCGAAGAAACGACGATGGATAATTGGGGCATTCAAAAGGGTCGACATACAAAATTCAATATAGACCGAGTCAGGTGGAGATTTTAAATGTTTTTTCAAAATATAGTTTGGCAGGAAAATATAGATATAATTAGGGACTGGCAAGATAGCGTAGAGGTATACAGATACACCTCAAAGCTGTCTAGACTGGGTCCGAATTCTGACCGCATGCAGGGCAAGGCAACTTCATCCATCCGACTCGTTAAGCTGGAGGACCCATCTGCTAGCACTGGTCATTAATGGGCATTAAAGATCCCACGGTGTGTTTCGTGAAGAATAGGTGATGCATCACCGATCTCCTGAACAAATTACAAATTCCTGCCAGGACTGACTGCTGGGCAGGCAACTGTAAACCACCCAGCATGATCTTTGCCCAAGAACTGCTTCAGCAACACCTGCACTCTGTTCAGAGTATGCGACATCATTCTGCTTGATTGATACATAATTTAGAATGAGAAGGGCACTCGGTAGAGCGTATACCTCCACCACGTAATGCCTGATCCACAAGAACATATCAGGCCCAATACATTTTTGAAATACCAAGCTTTATATCGTTTTTGGCCCGATCTCTCAGTGGTGAAGAATCTTCTTCCTCTTCTTCTTTCGGCTGCTCCCGTTAAGGGTCGCCACAACGGATCATCCGTGTGATCCGCATCATGATTTGGCTTAGTTTTTACGCCGGATGCCCTTCCTGACGCAACCCTGGTCGCCTCTTACGACACAGGGATATGGTACACCTATTTTAACCGGGGTATACACCGGGCCCAGTTCACTGGTACTCACTTCGCCGACCTCGGAAGGATGACAGGCTGAGTCAACCTCCTGGTGTGTATTAATTTAAGCGGCCAACGGGGCTTGAACTCAGGACCTTTTGGATCCCAAGCCGCTACCCTAACCACTTCGCCAACACCAAGCTTCACCAGTGGTGAAGAATCACTTTAAAATTAAATAATTCTCGTATCCAACTCCGGATTCAGATCTTCACCAAAATCGAATCTATTCGTCATGGTCACACGTCCAATCTGCCCACCAAGTTTCGTCCGAATCCGTCCATAACTTTTTGAGATATCGTGCTATATATTAGTGTAGCCTGATCTATCAATGGTGAAGAATCACTTTAAAAATTGTAGTTGTCGGACCCAGATTCGGTCGGATCTTCAGCAAAATCGAATCAGTTCGTCCTTGTCACACACCCAACTTTTCATCCAGATCTGTCCACAACTTTTTGAGATATCCTGCACACAGACAGACAGACAGACAAACAGATCGAGGAGGAGTGAAAACAACCTCCTTCACCTTCAGTGGTGGAGTTAAAAATAAATGTTGTTACCACTGATATATAGACTTGCATTTTAAAATAAAGATGTTGGCCTGTCTTGGACTCCTGTATCTCGTTCGTATAACCTTTTGATCACCCCCCCCCCTCTTCAGTTAATCAAAACAGTTGTGAATGAAGAGTATCATTTGGATCATTGAATATCTGTGTAAGGGGTAGATTTTGTGAATGTCTGAGAACACAGTTTTAATAATTACTTTCTGTGTTAAATAATTTTACAACAGAGTGAAATAGTCCAACAGCAGGTGCAGCTGCAAAGCTTTAAATTCAAGCGGTTTACATGTGACAATCTCATGATCTCTTCCTTTCTCCATGAGCATATTTATTTCAAAAGGGGGGAGGCATAGGGGGAGAGAGAAAACATATATATCTGTTTTTGGAAAATTAATTTCGATGAAAGTCTTTGGAAAGGTCGCGCAGCGAGGCTGTAAGAGCCGAGAGCGCCTATCTGTTAAGTGGGATAATTACCGTTATCCGGGAGAGATGGATGTTCGCCTCGGGGACATGGAGCCGTGTGGCGTGCCGAGCTGAGATGGTGCCTGCCGACTTGTAAAAAAAAAAATGGAGAGAGCGATTTTCCAAAGGCTGTCAGCACTACTACCAGCAAAAAGGATCGGTGTACAGCTATTACGTTGGTTTGCAGCAACACCGGTATTTGGCGATATGTCCTCTTAACGTAAGTCCTCAAGACAGAGTGGCTAAAACAAGACTCATGCAAACCAAGCTGTTGCAACAGTCAGTCTAAAAAAAACATGGAGAGAAAAGATATAAAGGCCTGTTTGTTTGTCATAACCATTTTGACCGTTGAATAATTATTGGGATGCAAAGGTAATAATCACATGAGAGCACACCAAGGCTGACTATGAAGCCTTTGTTGTTTGAACTCAAAAGGCGATTGCCATTTCTTTATGAGTGAGAAAAAGAAATCACCCCAGATCAGCATGCCGGGTCTTAGGGTTAGATTCAAGAGATTGAGGTTCATTGAAGAGCTTGAGAACAAAGAGAGAGAGCGAGGCCTTGCACAAACAATGAAACAGAGAGAAACAGGTGAACAAGGGATGCAGACGGACAGACAAACAAGAGATATGGTAAACACACACAACACATTGAAGCAAAGAGGAGAGGTGGACGAGGAGCATGTAAATAGATGGAAGACAATGAGGTAAATGTGCACAGAAAAGGTTGCAGGTACATGGAAGGGAAAAATCAGCAAGAAGACAAAATATCATTGGTAGATCTGTTTGTGGTGGGGTGCCACCTTTAGGAACAGAATGGAAGAGGAGGAGTGGATAGACTTGAGGAAAATGCACAGATTGGTGGGGGTGGAGAGAGGAATGGAGAGAAAGAGACTATTTGGGAGAGGTAGCAATGTAAAGGTTGCTTGATGAATACATGTCGCTGGGTGAGGCTGGGTAGGGTTGTATGGCTGAAAGAGAAGAGGGTAAGAACAGATGAAAGGTGGTACAGAAATAAAAGGCCATTAATCTCTCAGGGTGGGGGAGCGAAGTGGACCATCTGCCGCAGGCCACTGCCAAGGGATACCAGTCACATTCAATGCCTTGGATTCCTTTTAGATATGTACATGGAAAGCGTGGAACACGAGTCAGCACTGCGAGATCAAAGCAAGACTCCAAGTTTACTCAAGCATAGTTATTTTAGACTTCAAGATTCTTCAAGTTTGAAACACAAGTGGAATATATTACCCACATAAAATAATTCACAAGTTTTGTATTTATGTCTTACATGTGTCCTAATTTCCTTGTCTTTTGTTAGCTAGATACGAGGACGATGTATGAACAATGGTCATGTTGACACAAGAAATGGAGCCTTTCAAGTTGACCAAAAAGTAAGTTTATCCTAAGAATTTAAGGACAAGATAAGACAATTAAAATGCTTGTTTCTGTTTTCCATTATATTTTATGCAGTGATTGTTTGGTCGAGTGGTTAATGACTTGCTTGTTTCTCGACTGGCTGGTGTGGGTTCTATTCCCATGGCTGATCACTCTCCCCATCCCACAATTGGCAAGTGTGGTCAATGCCAACATGATTTTAGAGAGGCCTTCCTCCTGCTGAGGACTGAAATAAGCTGGTTTAAGGTTATTAGGCGAGAATTCATTAATATAGCAATTTTATGAAGAGGTACAACAGGAAGATGAAGAATTGCTGGTGATGTTAACTGTTGCAGTGTTAATTTATGTAGTAAATTACTCAGAAAGTTGAGCTGCCTTGATGCCGTGCACTCTCAGAGGTATAGCGTAGTGCCTTTCAGGTACCTCATTTTGCTTTGGATTCTCCACTCGACTGTAAGCTGTCATCTTGGCTTCTCACAGGCAAAGGTGTTGCATCAATGAGGGCACCGTCCACCGAACGGGATCGTAAGCTGGGGACAAGTCTGCTCGCATTTGTTAGTGGACGTGGAAAGATCCCAGAGTCTCTTTAGAAAAGAGAAAGAAATTTTCACTGGCAAATGGTCATATTCCAAACTTCTCAGCAAATCCAAAGAGGGCACTGAATCAGCGGAACAGTTGCGCACTCATAAACTATGCAACCAGCAGCGATGTACTCCATATACATGGTGTGGGATCAGGAGCAAGATGGTTTGTTGAGCTGAACATGAAGAGTGAATTCAGAGAACGAGACAGATAGTCTGCAGGTAGAAAGGCTGTAAGGTTTCAGTCGGGTGGCTTCATGGTTACATCGACCAACTTTAAGCAATGAGTATTACAAGTCCTATAGTTTTCGGGTAGTAATGACCAATGTAAACCAGTGACAAGCATAAAGTTCAGTTGAGGCAAATATCCCTGTAATACGTTGATGTACCCCTGCAACTCTCCTTGCAGTGACGTCACAGCAGCACCTTATAATTGTGTAATCTATATTGTGTGTCAGCAAGGACTCTGCCATATAGGATCACCTTTAGTTGGCTACACCCCAGAGACATGTGAGCATATACTAATCTTGTGCTCCACTGCATCCCCTTCCTTCCTTTTTTTTTTAATGAAACGACGTTGCAAAAGAACAGTGAAGTCTCGGAGACGTTACTTAGGCATTATTTACTACATTAGGCCATGTTGGCGCTCCATCTGCTGGTGAGTCAATGAACAATTGCGGTTATAAATTTGTTATATTTCCCACGACAATACTATTTACGTGGAAATGGGAGGGGGGGGTGCATAATTAGATAGTGTTAAGATCACAGTAGTATGACCGTGTAAAGAATAGTATGGGCCTTGTGATCGCATAGCGTAGATTTCGCCCTGTAATAGCTATTTGTCCAGAGGTAAGTCATATTTATAATAAAAACAATCTCCGAGAAGCCAGTGAGTGTTAACGTTAAGACAGTACAGAGTAAGTTTGTTGTGTAAAACCAAATGAGTCTTCGAACAAGTCCGAGTGAGCGTTTGGGCACAAAGGTAGGTACAACTGAGTGTATGCTGGTCCTCACACTTTTCAGCGCTTGTATGGACTGGATTCTGGGGAGGATGTCAGACAGATATAGCTGTGGTGCATCGTTTGGAAATATCAACACCTCTGACCTTGATTTTGCAGATGAAACAGCCATTCAGTGCTTTGAGAACCTCCGCAAGGATGTCCAGAGTCTGCTTGTAAGACTACCATCCTTGATGTTGTTGGTGGGTGTCATCAAGGATGGAAGTCATAGTGGAAATTCTAGACATCCTTGCAGAGTGCCTCAAGGAGACTAATATGCAGGCTTTCAATGACATACTGGATGCTGCTATCTTTGCTGTACCTGTCTATGGTGTGGATGTTAAGGTCACAGAGATATTCACTTACCTTGGCAGTGATAATCTTGTCTCCACAAGTTATGAGCTAAAGGTCGATAGATGTATGGGTCAGCCCTGGGGATTCATGGATTTACTGAGCCATGGGGTATGGTGCTGTTGGTGCCGATGCAAGAGGACGAAAGTCTGATTCTTTAAGTCCTTCATGCTTCCAGTCTTGCTCTATGGATGGGAGACTTGGACTCTGCCCAGGGATCTGAGACAGAGACTTAACTCCTTTGGTACCAGCCAGGAAAACGAGGATTAATCCAATATTAAGCAGCCGAGGTTGCACAGTCACGTGTAACCGATTATGTGGTGTGTCATCCTGATGAGCTCCAATAAGGGTGAAACCATGGTCGGTGACTCCATGAGCCTTGAGTTGTGACCTTAAATCCTCAGTCTTTAAAATAAACTCGTGTGCACTGCTGAAGCTATCCAGGCAGGAAGTGAAGCAGTACACATTCACTCATGGCATTTAATGCCGTGATGCATTTATCGGGTTGGAAGGGCGTTGTTTTGGTTTATTATTACACGCGTGACTGCAAATCCGTCTCCTCTTTGGTGAGGTAGTAAAACAGAGGTAATGTTCTCATGAGGCAGATGGACAATACCACTCACAGATCATTCATCTTCAGCTGATTATGGGGTGTTAACTGTGCTTTACTCCTTTACCAAACGAGGATAAACACACACACAATATATATATATATATATATATATATATATATATATATATATATATATATATATATATATATATATACATATATATATATATATATATATATACATATATATATATATATATATATATATATATATATATATATATACATATACATACACATATATTAACCGGGGTGTATGCCCCGATTAAAATAGGTGTACCATATCCCTGTGTCGTAAGAGGCGACCAGGGTTGCGTCAGGAAGGGCATCTGGCGTAAAACATGTGCCAAATTACAATGCGGATCATATGGATGATCCGCTGTGGCGACCCCTAACGGGAGCTCGCCGAAAGAAGAAGATATATATATCTTCTTCTTCTTTCGGCGAGCTCCCGTTAGGGGTCGCCACAGCGGATCAACCGTCTCCATATCTTCCATTGACACTCCAACCACCCGCATGTCCGCCTTCACCGTATCGATGAACCTCTTCTTTGGCCTTCCTCTTCTCCTCCTGCCTGGCGGCTCCATCTTCAACATCCTCTCCAAATATACTCCGCTTCCCTCCTGTGCACATGTCCAAACCATCTCAATCTCGCCAAACCGTCCTACCTGCGCTGTCCCTCCAATATACTCATTTCTTATCCTGTCCATCCTCGTCACTCCCAACGAGAATCGCAGCATCTTTAACTCTGCCACTTCCAGCTCCGCTTCCTGTCTTTTTGTTAGTGCCACCGCCTCCAAACCATACAACAGAGCTGGTCTCACTACCGTCTTGTATACTTTCCCCTTCACTCTTGCAGCTACCCTTCTGTCACAAATCACTCCTGCAACTCTTCTCCAACCACTCGATCCTGCCTGCACTCTCTTTTTCACTTCTCTACCACACTCTCCGTTACTTTGCACAGTTGATCCCAAGTATTTAAACCCATCCACCTTCCCCACCTCAACTCCTTGCAACCGCACCATACCATCACCCTCCCTCTCATTAACGCACATGTACTCCGTCTTACTCCGACTGACTATCATTCCCCTTCTCTCCAGGGCGTACCTCCACCTATCGAGGCTCCCCTCAGCCTGCTCCCTACTCTCCCTGCAGATCATGATGTCATCCGCGAACATCATAGTCCATGGAGACTCCAGTCTGATCTCATCCGTCAACCTGTCCATCACCATTGCAAACAGGAAAGGGCTCAGAGTCGATCCTTGGTGCAATCCCACTTTTACCTTAAACCGGTCTGTCATTCCTACAGCACACCTCACCGCTGTCACACTGTCCTCATACATATCCTGCACGATCCTCACATCTCCACCACTCCCAACTTCCTCATACAATGCCACAACTCCTCTCTTGGCACCCTATCATAAACTTTCTCTTAATGCACAAACACACAATGTAACTCCTTCTGGCCTTCCCTATACTTCTCCATCAACATTCTCAAAGCAAACATTGCATCAGTGGTGCTCTTTCCTGGCATAAACCCATATTGCTGCTCACAGATCGTCACCTCTCCTCTCAACCTAGCTTCCACTACTCTTTCCCACACCTTCATGGTGTGGCTTAACAACTTTATCCCTCTGTAATTTCCACAGCTCTGCACATCACCCTGATTCTTGAAAATCGGAACCAGTACACTTAATCTCCACTCCTCCGGCATCCTCTCACTTTCCAAGACTTTATTAAACAATCTGGTTAACAACCCCACTGCCATCTCTCCTAAGCACTTCCATGCCTCCACTGGTATACCATCTGGGCCAACCGCCTTTCCACTTTTCATCTTCTTCATCGCAGTCCTCACTTCATCCTTACTGATCCACCCCACTTCCAGATTCACGATCTCCACCTCTTCAATCAATATATATATATATCTCTATATGTATATGTATATATATATATGTATGTATGTATGTATGTATGTATGTATGTATGTATGTATGTATGTATGTATGTATATATATATATATATATATATATATATATATATATATATATATATATATATATATATATATATATATATATATATATATATATATATATACATACATATATATATATATATATATATATATCTATCTATCTATCTATCTATCTATCTATCTATCTATCTATCTATCTCTCTCTCTCTCTCTCTCTCTCTCTCTCTCTCTCTCTCTCTCTCTCTCTCTCTCTCTCTCTCTCTCTCTCTCTCTCTCTCTCTCTCTCTCTCTCTCTCTCTCTCTCTCTCTCTCTCTCTCTCTCTCTCTCTCTCTCTCTCTGCCTCTCTCTCTCTCTGCCTCTCTCTCTCCTCTCTTGTCTCTCTCTCTCTCTGCTTCTCTCTCTGCCTCTCTCTCTCTCTCTCTCTCTCTCTCTCTCTCTCTCTCTCTCTCTCTCTCTCTCTCTCTCTCTCTCTCTCTCTCTCTCTCTCTCTCTCTCTCTCTCTCTCTCTCTCTCTCTCTCTCTCTCTCTCTCTCTCTCTCTCTCTCTCTCTCTCTCTCTCTCTCTCTCTCTCTCTCTCTCTCTCTCTCTCTCTCTCTCTCTTTCTCTCTCTCTCTCCATTCATCAGCTCCTCAAAGTACTCCATCCACCTTCAAAACACACTCTCCTCGCTCGTCAGCACATTCCCATTTGCGTCCTTTATCACCCGAACCTGCAGCACATCCTTCCCAGCTCGGTCACTCTGCCTTGCCAATCGGTATAAATCCTTTTCCCCTTCTTTTGTATCCAACTTCTCATACAGCTCGTCATATGCCTTTTCCTTGGCCTTTGCCACCTCTTTTTGCCTTTCGCCACCACTCCTTGTACTCCTGCCGACTTTCTTCATCTCTCTGACTATCGCACTTCCTTTTCGCCAACCCCTTCTTCCTTATACTTTCCTGTACTTCCTCGTTCCACCACAAAGTCTCCTTATCTTCCTTCCTCTGTCCAGATGTCACACCAAATACCTTCCTAGCTATCTCCCTCACCACTTCTGCTGTAGTTGCCCAATCATCCCACCCATCTTTACCACCATCCAACGCCTGTCTCACCTCCTCCCTAAATTTCACGCAACAGTCTTCCTCCTTCAGCTTCCACCATCTGGTCCTTGGTTCAGCCCTCACTCTCTTCCTCAACCTCACCTCTAAAGTCATCCTACAGACCACCAATCGATGCTGCCGAGCTACACTCTCCCCTGCCACCACCTTACAGTCACTAATCTCTTTCAGGTTGCATTTCCTGCTTAAGATGTAATCCACCTGTGTGCACTTTCCTCCACTCTTGTATGTCACCCTGTGTTCCTCCTTCTTCTTGAAATACGTATTTACTACTGCCATTTCCATTCTTTTTGCAAACTCTACCACCATTTGTCCTTCCACATTTCTCTTGTTGAGACCGTACCTACCCATCACCTCCTCATCCTCTTTATTTCCTTCCCCAACATGCCCATTGAAATCTGCTCCAATCACCACTCTTTCATCCTTTGATACACTCTCCACCACTTCATCTAACTCACTCCAGAAATCTTCTTTATACTCCATCTCACACCCCATATGTGGGGCATATGCACTGATGACACTCATCATCACCCCTTCAATTTCCAACTTCACACTTATCACTTGGTCAGACACTCTCCTCACCTCCAATACCCTCTTGACATAATCTTCCTTCAGGATTACCCCGACACCTCCTCCTCCCATCCACACCATGGTAGAACAGTTTGAAACCAGCTCCAATGCTCCTAGCCTTACTCCCCTTCCACTTGGTCTCTTGTACACACAGTATGTCCACCTTTCTTCTCTCCATTATATCAGCCAACTCTCACCCTTTGCCAGTCATCGTCCCAACATTCAGAGTTCCAACTCTCACCTGCACACTTCTACCCTTCCCCCTCTCCCACTGCCTCCGGACTCGCCTTCCCCGTCTCCTCCTCCTCCTTCGCCCAGCAGTAGCACAATTTCCACTGGTACCCTGCTGACCACCGGTACCGGTGGCGGTCGTTGGTAACCCGAGCCTCGACCGATCCGGTATGGAAATTCGTTTTGTTGTCCTCATAATGATTTGACATTGGTTTTTACGCCGGATGCCCTTCCCGACGCAACCCTGGTCGCCTCTTACGACACATTGGGATAATATATATATATATATATATATATATATATATATACATATATATATATATATACATATATATATGTTTGGTAGTCCAAAATTTGAAAATGGCAGAAAAAGGAAGAACAGACATTGTCGAAGCTTTTTGTCTTGCAGCTCGTCAGAATACACGCAAGAATACCAGAAATGCAGACACAAAATGAAACAATTTATTTGTTCAGACCATTGGGGATTGGTTCTTTGGACTGTTGCTGACACGAACATACACATCATGGCCTTGAGGCACCGAGGGAACCCGTGACCTCCCATTTTTCAATGGACGCAGGTCATCTGACCTGCATCCATAGATGGTCAGTTAAATTGTCCGCATTTCCCGTATCATTGCGCGTGTCCTGACCTGATGAAGCCGGCGAAACGTTGCCCTGCGACCGGGTCTGTTCTCACTTTTTTGCTCAAATTAGCGGAGTCGATATAGTATTTAACTTTTGGTTGGAAGCACCTTCTTCCTCTTTAAAAAATGTGTTTTCCGAACGACCCCGATCTTAAACAAATATAAATATATATATATATATATATATATATATATATATATATATATATATATATATATATATATATATATATATATATATATATATATATATATATATATATAGTTATGGTTGTGGGGGTAGATGGAAGGATTTAAGAGGGAGTTTAGCATTGTGTTGGTCCGTGGATGAGTAGAAAGCAACTCTGTCACCAAGTTAGGGAATTTGTCAGCTTTCGTGGTACATGTCACCACACGAGGTTGTGGTGCGGTATTAATTAGCTTAGGGAGTGAGAATAAGTTCCCTAGTACGTGATTGCCCTCTGTGATTATCCCTATGTTTTTATATTTCAAGCCGGGAAACGCATCTCTGAAAATACAACAAACAGGAGAAGCCCCGCCTTCCCGGGTTTGGGAGCGAGCAGGCCATGCCCCGGCGGCGGAGGATATAGAGCGCAAGCGGAGAAACTGGCACATTGCAAGGGAGGTTCCGACTGCTTCGGAGGGGAGAGATTGTTGTGATCGAGGTCGAAGGCAGGCAGGCTTGTGCACGTGTGGATTGTGAAAGGCTTCCGTCCGGATAGAACAGGAGATCGGCAGCGCGCGCACGCACACACACACACACACACACACACACACACACACACACACACACACACACACACACACACACACACACACACACACACACACGAGGTCGTTGTGAGGAACACACGAGGAAGGTGGCACCTTTGGAAGGAGGAAGACTGGCACACTTTGAGCCTTTGTGTGGAAAGCTGTTTGCAGATTGCCTGGCGTATGTCTCACCTGCCATGAGAGAAGTGACGGTGCCATTTGCGTGCGTGTGCACGTGTTGGTGGAAGCGCTCCCCATTCCAAGTTCGTGGGTTCGTGGATAAACCCCGTGTATCCGCTCCATTCTCCGGACTTCTCTGCCTGTCTGCCATTGGCCTCCACCATACCCTTCGAGCACGTGTTAAAGTATCCGTTGATCAACGTGTCCACCTCCTCTAAATAAGCAATCACTCAGCCGTAATGGGGGGTTGGCGGTGTTTACCGCCCGTCACCACAAATTGGTTTGGGGGAGTTAACCTGGGTCATCCCCCCCGCGACAACATATATTGTATAAGATTGGGGCGGTTGGGATTACACATTTTTAAAGAAGGCGCTTCCAACCAAAAGTAAAATATACCATCAGAGATGGGGAATCCCCCACCATTGAATGAAAAAGGTCATACATATTCCAGATAATGAGGGAGGTGAATTGGAAACAAGACACCATTTGGTCATCATCTCAAAAAAGTTCCCCAGGGGTGAGGAACATAGTAACCAAAAATAATTGAAATCAGATAAGCGGTTTTCCATTTATTACAAAAAACATTTTTTCAAGATGGCCGCCCAAGTCGGCCATCTTGGATCCGGCCACGCCCAAAATCAATCGAGTTCTTCCTTTTCAGGTAGTACATGTGTGACCCAAATTTCAAATCGATATGGCGAACAGTTCATGAGTTATCGCACTCACAGCTATAAATGTTGACGCCCGGACGGACGGACAGCCGGACGGACAGCTGGACGGACAGCCGGACGACCTGGGTGACAATATCCCCCTTCCGCCACGCGGCAGGGGATAAAGAACTAGGTCGATTCCGCCAATTTGAGCAAAAAAGCGAGAGCAGATCCGGTCTCAGCAAACGTTTTGCCGGCTTCATCAGGCATAATAGAACACGCGCCTCGGCACGTGTCCGGTTTTTATTTCGATATGACCGCTCATTTCGGGTCAGATGCTGGTGCTCGAGGTCAAATGGAGGAGTGCTTTTGAAATTTCATTTTATTTTGCAAAAGCAAAAACAAACGTCAAATCACATCATTGAAGGGGTGCTCTGCTCTTTTTTTGTTTTTACTTTCACGTGATCTGGTGTTGTATGTATGTGCACGCTTGTTGTTTTTGTGTTTCCGGGGCACTAACACGGCTGGTTTCATGTCCAGGTTGGGCATGATGAGGTGTTGGTTGAGGGAGTATTGGGGTTCTCGTTGGGTGTTGTGCACATGTGGATATGGTAATTGGGATTGAGTGTTTGTTGCTCACCTTATCCAGCCGTTTGCACCATCCAGTTTTCACCATTTGCATCAGAGGTGTGTGTTGTGTGGGTATGTCCACAGTCTCCCCAGTTAGACCACCCTCCCGGCTCTTCACGTGCCACGCTTCCAAAATCAACCTGTGCCCATTGTTGTGTCAAGGACATGGCTCCCATCAAAGTCAAATTTATGGCCAGATTACAGGCAATGACATGCTATGGCTGACTGGGTCACCTTTCCAAGCCTAACTGCTCCATCATGTTCATCTTGTTATCATTTCAAATTCCTTCCAGTTTCACCAATGTAGAATTGGTCACAGTCTTTGCATGATGAATGGTATACTACTCCAGATTTATCACCAGTTGGTATTGGGTCCTTTCGTTTTGAGATGACATTACGGATGGTGTGTGGAGGCTTGTAGGCTATGCCAATCCATGCACCACGTACTATCCTGCCAATCATTTCAGAAAGGCCTGGGAAGTATGGGAGTACACAGTGCCCAAGTGTGTCTGGCTCCTTCCGTTCTGTACTTTTTGGTTCTTCCAAGGTGGAGAGTATCCTCTTGTTGTACCCATTTTTGAGCAGGACTCCTCTAACTATTCTGATTTTTGTCATTGCCTCGGCTTTGAATGATGACAGAGTCCATGCCCAAGCTGCTAAGGTCCATGCTGCATTGTGTTTGTGGGAGATTGGTTTGCAGGAGTTAAAATCCAGTCATCTGCTGGTGTGGGTAGGTTTCCTGCAAACCGAAGTCTTCAGGGAGTAGTCAGGCTTACAGTGAACCTCCACATCTAAAAAGGCCAATTTGCTTTCTTTTTCAATTTCGGAAGGAGCCAGACAAACTTGGGCAATGTGTACTGCCATACTACCCGGGCCTTTCTGAAAGTATTGGCAGGATAGTACCTGACTCACGGATTGGCGTAGCCTACAAGCCTCTTCACACCATCCACTATGTCATCTCAAAACTAAAGGATCCAACACCAACTGGTGATAAATCTGGAGTAGATTACCATTCATCATTCAAAGACTGTGACCAATTCTACATTTGTGAAACTGGAAGGACTTTGAAGCAACGACTAGATGAACATGATGGAGCAATTAGGCTTGGAAAGATGACCCATTCAGCCATAACATGTCATTGCCTGGAATCTGGCCATAAATTTGACTTTGATGGGACCCGTGTCCTCGACACTACATCTAACAAAGGACACAGGTAGATTTTGGAAACATGACATGTGAAGAGCTGGGAGAGTAGTCGAACTGGGGAGACAGTGGACATCCCCACACAATACACACCTCTGATGCAAATGGCGAAAACTGGATGGTGCAAATGGCTGGATAAGGTGAGCAACAAACACCAGATCCAAATGTGCACAACACCCAACGAGAACCTCAACACTCGCTCAACCAACACCTCATCATGCCCAACCCGGACACGAAATCAGCCATGTTCGTGCCCCAGAAACACAATAACAACAAGCACACACACGTGCTCACCCACACACATACAACACCAGATCATGTGCAAGTAAAAACAAAAAAAAGAGCAGAGGAACCCTTCAATTATGTGATCTGATGTTTGTTTTTGCTTTTGCAAAATAAATAAAAAAGCACTCCTCTTTTTGACCCTGAGCACGAGCACGTGAACGGAAATGAGCGGTTGTATTGAAATAATAACCGGACACGTGCTGAGGCCCGGGGTCTATTGTGCCTGAAGAAGCCGGCTGCCAAGCCGGCGAAACGTTGCCTGAGACTGGGTCTGCTCTCGTTTTTTTGCTCAAATTTGCGAAGTTGATCTCGTTATTCTTTCTTTTGGTTGGAAGCACCTTCTTCTTCAAAAAAATTTATATATATATATATATATATATATATATATATATATATATATATATATATATATATATATATATATATATATATATATATATATATATAATCATGGAGTAGGGCAGTACTCCATATGGATGGATGATACGGGGAGAAAACACTGTCCATTCAAATGTGTCCACCTTGATGTGCTCATAACTACTATAGAGTGAAGTCATAAGCATTTATGAGTGATAACTGTTATTATGTAGTGCGTTCTGAACTACCAAGACTTAAAAAGACATCAAAATATATCGCTTAAAGCACCACTCTGGGAGATCGCGAAACCCCCAATTTGTACTTCTTTCCTCTTCTGATTCTTCTTCCCCTCTCAAAACAATGTAAAACTGCAACCCAACCAACCTCAATAACTGCTAAAGCTATGATGGTGATTCCAACGTGCAGAAGTTACTTTGTCTCTGGGCAAGTGCACACAACACAAATTTTTTTTTAAATATATAAAATATTAATCGTTTTATGAGGAAAATAAATCAAACATAAACTTGGACTCAATCAAACCAGACGTAGCCTGGTGTTGGCTTAGTGGTTTGGGTGGTGGCTTGGGATCCTCGGGTCCTGAGTTCGAGCCCCGATTTCCACGGAATTAACACCAGGGGGTTGACTCAGCCTGTCATCCTTCTGAGGTCGGCGAAATGAGTACCAGTATAGTGGTAATAGGGGCACTGCATCAGCGACATAGCCTCGCCCCTAACCAATGATGCAACCAGCAGCCAAAAAGGCAGCACACGATGGGAACCAATCCAGGCCAGGATCGTGGGTTGTGGGAAGATGGACAGTACAATTCCAAAAGTGATAAATATCCCAACCATCCCCCAAATCAACTGAAGCAAGTATTAAAACAATTTAATAATGTATGTATGTATGTATGTATGTATGTATGTATGTATGTATGTATGTATGTATGTATGTATGTATGTATGTATGTATGTATGTATTGTTGCGGATTCGCGCCCGCCGGCGTGCGAACGGCCACGTAACTCGAATCGTGGCACGTCGCCCACCGGACGGACAATCCCGTCGTGACCCTCTCGGACTAACGCCGGGAACTAGTCATGGGTGGACCTTTCGGCCTCACCACGATCGTGCCAATCAGCCCCCGCGTGGGATAGGGTTGCTCGCCAAATTCGACCTACCTAAGTACCCACACGGAGGGTAGACCGGGCGATCGCACCTCGCCGCAGGTCGACTTCGGACACGGGCCACTTTAAGCGACCCGTTCCGGATAACCGAGCGGTGTTATCGTCGGCCTCGACGGTTCGATTAATTATCGGGCGTTTTAGCCCACGACCAACCCTTTACGTGAAGTAAGATGGAGATTCAATAAAGGAACAGACGAAGCGAAACGGGAAAACAGTTCAACATGAAGCACAT
>NC_140963.1:89017183-89029416 GCF_056783735.1 Eptatretus burgeri
ATCGCTCTTGCCCAGCACTCTTCCAGTGATCTGGCGAGGGGAAACAAAAGGTTCCACAAAAACACAACACTTATACTTTACATTCCTACTCGAAGCCTTAACGACACTATTCACAGGATATTTACACTTGACCGCCTCCCCCAGTGGATGCTAATAGACCCAGCGTTGCCTGGGGAGCCAATTTTCAAATTTGCTTGCCCCAAAATTATGCGGACATCATGCCCTTGCTGCACCTGTCAAGTTGTGCGGGATCGGGTGGGACTCACACATCTTCACAACACTCACACCATGGTCATCATCACATTTCTAGGTCATGGTCCTCATTTTAATCATGCAGGCTGAATCCCGTCATGGCCGTGGGGTGGGTTACCACAAGATGATGGGGGCATCTCAGGTGCAACCATGCCCACAGGTAAGCTTCAGTCCAACCCGGACGTTTCTCCGCCCCGCTCCCTTTGATTCCCTCCCCCCTGGTAGCCATCAGCTCTAATCCCGTACAACACTCTGGAAGGGGTCTCACTGGCTCCTCTGGCCTTCCTGGGTCGCCAAGGTCCTACCCACCTTGGTCGCCCAACCAGACCCTCTCCCAGTTGCCTCCAGACACTGTCACCATTAGCCACCAGGTGGTGAATCTCCTTGAAGGGGGTCGCAATTCACGCTCATCGTGAGCTTCAGCAATCCCTGTGGACAAGCACATCATCCCCACCCACAAAACCCACATGACTCCCCCACCCCATCGGCCTTACATGTGACACCTGCATTTCTAACACTTCACCGACCATGACCTTCCCTGTTACCACACCATACCCAATAAAAAAAACAATGTGTGCACCATACATTTCACTTCTTCACTTAAAATAACTCACACAGCACTTCTCACCCGATCCACGCACCAGCCATTGGACAGCCACTTGTGCCCGCTTTGTTACCAATTGTCACTCTAAAACCCAGCAGAACTTACAAACCCATGCCAATTTTCCCACAATTCATTTTTTTTTTTCACTAAAGGAGGCACTTCGCCACAATCTCATCAGCCGTGCATGGCCCCATATGCTCAGCCCGATCTCGTCTCCCGGACCCCCGACAGTGATCTCCGGACCCGACCTATGAAAGGGCATCTCGGATAGACCTGGCGGTTCAGCAGGAGGATTCATCCTCTCCGGGCTTGAAAGTCTATTGGAGGTTCTCTCCATCGCCGGGTACCGGCAATATCGTTGCATGTGTCCTCTTCGCCCGCACCGGAAACAACTCCCCATAAAAGGCCCCCGTGGGTATCGGTGTAATGTCTCTTCTGGTTCCGGACCCCCTCGGCCATAATCGAATTGCTCTATTGGCTGGGCTGGACCCCGCCGCTTTGGCGCACCAACTACCAAATTACCCCTTATCAAACTTAACAGTTTCTGGCAGATTTCCTGTAACATTTGGGTAATGCCAATTTCTCCCAGCCCCCCTCCCTGATCCTGGATCTCCGCCTGTCGGATCGTCACCGATGGCCTCTCTGGAACCCGACCCGGCCGACTCCACGAGGCCAGCCTGGCCGCGCACTCGGCCGCTCGGTGAACGGTGGGTGGATCCTGTAGCTCCACCAGCGCTCGGACCTCAGGGTCAGGAAGAGCAGCTAAAAATTTCTCTAGTGCCAGTCTGTCCCACGCCTCCACTGTAAGGTCCCGATACGCGATCCTGACTGATTGGTAAATGTCCTGTGCCAGCTCCTGCACTGTCTCACCCGGCTTTAATCTGCGGTGCTGGAGCTGAGCCCGCACCAGATCACAGTTTGCCGCGAACCCAAACCGACGGCTCAACGCCTCGCAAATGTGGGAGCTGGTCAACATCCCTCCGCGATCACGTTTAACACGTCTGCGGCTGGTCCCCGCAACGTTGCCACCAAATTCCCTGTACGTTCCCGCTCATTCCACCCGTTTAGTCGGGAAATGCACTCAAATTGCGTCAGAAAAGCTTCAACGCTCCCTGACCCGTCGAAATTTACCAGGGGGATCACTTTTACGGTGGCCCGCTTCTCAGTTTCTCCCTTGTCCGAATCCAGCCCAGGGATCAAACACCCTTGTGGCTGCGTATCCAATTTCGGAGCCCACTGTGGCCAAAGATGTTTTGTGGTGAGGGTCTCATGGGTCAATTTTGCCTCCTGTTCCAAACGTTGAATGGACCGATTCACCTCTTCCCGCAGGATCTTCTGGGCCCGCACAACCTCCTCCAAGGCTCCGTCGCGAGTTTGTAGCTGCTCCTCAACCAACCCGGACACTCTACTTACAAAAGACGGCTCTACCAGGCCTTTATCCAAGACTTCATCTTGGCTCATAATTTTATCTTGTTCGTCCAAACGAGCCTCCAATCCTTTTACCTCCTCCGCCAAATTCATCCCTTGCTTCCTCAGCTCTCCCCACTCTTCAACTTGCAGCTGCATACGAGCATCCACACAGGCACGATGACGTTCCAGGCTTTCATCCACTTTATCAACCCGAATGTTCGTTGCATCAATTTTATCTACCAATTTTTTTCGTATATTTTCCCCCTCCAATGTAATTTCTACCTTTGTTTCCTCCAATCTATCCTCGAATTTACTTTGTATTTCTCCCAATTTAACATCCACACACTCCTGCATCTCAGTTTTCATTTTCTCCATCTTTTCCCCCAATTCATCCCTCATTAAATCAATCCGTGCCAACAACTGTAACCCCATTACCCTCAATTGATCTGTCATTTCTGCCCTCTGTGCCGTCATTTCTGCCCTCTGTGTCACGAATTGATTTTCCATTTGTGCCCCCTGTGCCGTCATTTTTGCCCCCTGTGCTGTAATTGCACTCATTAAACATTCCAACATTGTCCAGATTGTCATCGTGCCGGTTTCCAGCGCTGCCGGCTCCGTTACGGGCGATGAAGCACGGTCCACGCTCGGAATGGGGGAGGTTCCAACCCTACCCCCGTCTCTCCCCTCTTCCCCCGACCCGCTGCCAGACACGTGGCCTTCCTCCTCAAACATCTGCACATCCGCCATGGTGCAGAAGTCCCGTTTGCCGCCAATTAATTTAAATTTGAAAAATCCCGCCAAAATTTTCCCGCGCTCGCGCGCTTTTCTGTAGTAATTTTATATCCCAATTCGTGGCGAGATTTTAATCCTGGTATATAATTTAGAGGGGTTCGAACATCCAACACCCTGACACCAATGTGACGTCCACGGGACTTGAACAGTCCCGCCAACGTAGAATGAGCCGAAACGATGGAGGCGATTTATTTGTTTATAACCCAAACATGGCGGTTCTAATCGCTCTACCGCAAACGGGACGAGGAAGGTGGCACGAGTCGCTTTTCACTGAGTTGATGATGTTTATTCCTTTTTTTATAATTACCAGAAATAACAAGACTCGGCAAGAAGATGGATCTGGGGCGATTCGACGGGATGGTGTGGGATCGGGCGTGGGGAAAAACACAGACAATTCCAATGAATATACAGTTCTCAATCCCTCTAAGGCGCCAAGCAGACACACTCACACACACACACACAAAACGTAGCTATCTCTGGTGGTCAGGCTGGACCGTGGTGTGGACGCAACTGTCCCTGGATCGGCGCCGGACGTGCCGGCCTTGCTCTCGCCAGGGGGGGCAGGAAAAACCGCGGTGCTGTCGACCTCCTGGTCCTGGCCCAAGTTCACCCACAGCCACCAGGGAACCAGCTCCCGCGCCAAGCCGCGAGCAGGAGAGGGAGGCAGGTCCACCCGTCGCCCGACCCCGTATTCCGAGTCAGCAGAACCCTAGAGCCAACCAAAGCGAGGCACGAGGCTCGGCAAGGCTGCCAGGCATGATCAAGAGCAAGGTCGACTCAGCACAGCCACCAGGACGCTCTCTGCCGCCACAGGTTCCACACCAAAAAAAACACGAGCGTTCTGGTTGTAATCTTCTTCTTCTTCCTTTTCGACCCCGAACAGAACCTTTTTATCCTTCGTCCTCATCACTCCCAATAGAGCCGTTTATTGGCCCACCGCCATCGCCTTCCGCCAATCGTGATCACGGGGCGGAGCCATCCGTTGCACTGTCCTGTGACGTCACGGCCAGTCTTCAGAGAATACCAAAAGGGGTTTACGTAGACACACTTACCCTATCCCGTGTCCCTATCTAATTACGTGACATTTATCATTTCCCCCTTGAAGAAATGAACATTTACGAGACAACTTATCACCACTGAATTACTACTTATTACATCGAGATCCTGGTAAACTCGAACAGCATGGCATACCTAATTAAACATCCTAATTACCCTTTGAATGCATACCCCCCCTCAAATGTAACAATATTCAATTTCTGCATTTTCAGTTGAAAAACAATTAAAAAGCGTACTTAATATTTGAAATGTAAAAATCTTGTTATTATTGTGATAAGCACCTCTATATTTTACAGAAGGAATGAAATCGTTCGATACAGCGTGGCAGGGGACCGCAAAAGAATGATGTAAAACCAGGACGGCCGGTCACAGTGAGATCACATTCCCACGGAAATCAAATTTTCACAAATATTGATGAAGACTCGCGGATGAAGAAAATGTTGAAAGCTGTCACTAAAGCTTTTTAACTTTGATCAAAAAAAGAAAATCGTACAAATTAAAATAAGGAGAAAAATATTATTATTAATATTTTTAATGACGCAGTGAAGTGATTCAGGTTATGAAACAGATACCTGTGTGTTGCAAGTGGATCCGAGGAGAAGAATTCCTTCCGTTCCTCCACGTTTCAACCAATCAAAATGACGCATCGCCTTTCCTCTTTGGTCATTACCATCTGTCAGAGGTTATCGCCACCTCTCCACTACTTTGACCAATCAAAGCTCACTCTGATCCAGAGCTTGTCAGAATGCAGCACGAGGTACATCGCCGAACGTGATTGGTTCAATGGTATCACGTGCAGCCGAGGATTGGCGATGCAGCATGAGGTACATCATGAACATGATTGGTCCAGTCATGTTTGCTGAAATCCTCGTGCATAACACCACGCACACAACACACGTGGTGTCATTTGACCAATCAGGAGCAGTGCAGTCACAGTTTCGTTTCCTTCAGCTCGATTGGTCTTGTCCTGCTCGTGATGTTTTTGGGGTTTTTTTTCGTTGTTGTTGAATCTGAGGAGATTATTTTTTCGTTCTTGTTGTCAGTAAATTTCAACAACTAATGCATGACAAAACACTTGTTTATGGCAAATATAAAAGAGAATGATGGCAAAAGAAGAACTTATCTTTCAGCGTTCGGCGCGAAATGCCATGGTGGACGGACATGACGTCTTTCGTTCGTTCGTACATGAGGGGAGCGTTTCTTGTTTTTTTTTTCCGTCAAGCAATAAATTCAATAGTTTTCACATATATAACACATTAGTTTCACAAATTTCCATTGAAATACTCGGGTATTTCCGTCAATTGTCGCCATTTCCGTCTAGGATACGCACTGCCATCTACCGGACGGCTGTCATTGGCTGTCTCGAGGCACGTGGGGGGAGGGGGGACACTGGAGACGTGGTAGACACCGGGGACATTTCAAACTCGGTGCAATTGTATACAGCACACGCGCTGTAACAAGGGTGTCTCTGTGCATGTCAAAAACCACCACAGAATAATACATATATGCAAAATGTAAGTCTAAGTACTTTACACTTTTACAAACAGATTCCATCACAAAAAGAAACTCGAAACCTCATCAGTGTACCACTGATCACCCACAATATCCAAGGCTCAAAAGATAAGCCTGCTCCATTTTTACTTGTGCCGAAACCATACCTTTAAAGCACATTTGCATTTTTCCCTTTCAATTTTGCTTTCATGGTTTTATAAATTGCCAGTTTAGCAATGCCCAACAGAAAAGACAAAAATATACCCATCAGAGATGGGGAATCCCCCACCATTGAAAAATAATTGAAATCAGATAAGCGTTTTTCCATTTATTACAAAAAACATTTTTTTCAAGATGGCCACCCCAGTCGGCCATCTTGGATCCGGCCATGCCCAAAATCAATAGGGTTCTTCCTTTTCAGGTGGTACATGCGTGACCCAAATTTCAAATCGATATGGCGAACAGTTTATGAGTTATCGTATTCACAGCTATAAATGTTGACACCCAGCCGTACGGACGGACGACCGCCCCAGTCGGCCATCTTGGATCCAGCCATACACAAAATCAATAGGGTTCTTCCTTTTCAGGTGGTACATGTGTGACCCAAATTTCAAATCAACATAGCAAACAGTTTATGAGTTATCACACTCACAGCTATAAATGTTGACGCCCAAGCCAGCCAGCTGGATGGACGACAGACGGACGACCCAGGTGACAACAATATCCCCCTTCCGCCACGCGGCGGGGGATAAAAACCAGAGAACTGGTTTACTTTTATAACCCCCCCATTCCATAAATAAAGACTGGAAAGGAAAAAGCAAAATTAAATTTATAGAAAAGCTGTTGAAGGAAGAGAAATAGGGTACCAATCTCTTATATTCAATAAAACCGTGGGCAACATTTTCAATCAAATCACAAAAAGGACAAGAAATTAGAACAGAATAATTAAACTTATGGAGTAATGTCTGTGTGACCAGGACTTGATGTGCTCGTCTCCAATTCAGGTCTCCAGTTCACCCAAGAGTTGGAGAACTATACATTTTGTTCCACACTGGAGTTAAAAAAGCTCCAGCGGGTAAGGTCTCATTCCACCGATTTTTCAACAGTTTTGTAAAACCAGGTATACATGCTTCCAGACATATGTTGTAGATAGCCGTTTTCCCCATGACGTGAAACACACCAATTTCCTCTAAGTTTGAAGAGAACACACCCTCTTGTTTTTTTGAGGCAATTTGAAGTTCAGGGAAATAGAGACACGAGTCCACCACTTCATCTACCCCAGTCCACCTGATGTTTAGTCTCTGAAAGGTTTGATTTAGTGCTTTCATGACATTTTACACAATACGAGCAGAACGAACACCAGTTTTTAATGAAAGTGAGCTTACAGGTAGACAGACATTCAAGGATGGCTGCAACAGGTCTCACACTCTGTTTATTCCAACACTGGTGAAACAATGCATAAACGACCTGGAGGTTGAAATTCTAGAGAACAAAGGATTCCGAACTAATGGCTGATGTACAAACTTTTGGGCATCGTATGATACCTCTAAACGTTGCACTCCAAGGACGTGCCAAGCATTCAAAAGGCTCTGATGAAAACTGGGGAGCTGAGACATGTCAACGTGTTGCAGGTCGATGAGGAAAAGTTCACGGTCATATTTCAGACCTTACACTTTCTGCAACCAGGCGTTTGTGAGAGGTCGTCAAGGAACACACTCACTGTAAAGTAGGCGCTTAATCGTGGAAATTCGGAATGCCATTATCCGACTGAGATATGCATCAGATTTTGACCACCAGCATTTCGGGGTCTGCAGACCACGTCTGGGCCCAGCCAATGGTGGCCACCCCAGAAAAAAAATCAGTCAGAACCCTCTGAATGCCTGTGACCAAGTATCTCGGAGGTTCAAGTGGGATAACTCCAAGCCAAATAAATGGAACCACCAGGTTGTTTACGATTGACACCCGTGTCTTAAGCGAGAGAAGTTGGTACAATCTTCTCCACCTTGCCAGTTTCAATTTAATTTTTCCAGGAAGTTCTCCCATTTTTTTTGTTCATACACTTCAATTCCTAGAAATAAGCCGAGATATTTAAACCCCTCACTACTCCACTGTATTCCTCCTGGTAAAAACAGGCAGGGACGAGGAAGGTGATCTGGGGCCCACCCAAAAAGCTACACTTTTTTTCCAATTTACCCTCGCAGTAGAAGCAAGCTCAAACTGGGTAAGGCAACGAGAGACCTCAGAAACATCTTTTTGATTTGCAATAGCAACACAAATATCATCAGCATAAGCTGAAACAACGACTTTGGAGTTTTGTGAAAGAGAGACTCCTAACACTGAGTTCTGAAGGAAAACTAATAAAGGTTCAACGGAGAGATTGTGGAGCATGCCTGATAGCGCACAGCCCTGACGGATGCCTCGCTCAAAGGGGAAAGGGGAGCAAAGACTATTATTAACCTTCAGCAGACAAGATGCATTTTTGTACAATAACTTAACATAAGCAATAAATTTTTCCCCAAACCCTGTTCTCCTTAATACATCAAACAAAAAAGAATGGTTAACACTGTCAAAAGCTTTTTCTTGATCTCAAAGTAATAAACCAAAACTAGGAGATGTAGTTCGACCGAGACTGATCAAGTCTCTCACCAAAAAATATTATCGTACATGGAACGTTCTGGAACGCAGTATGATTGATCAGTGCCAATCAAGAAAGAGATGACTTCCTTGAGACGGGTTGCAAGTGCTTTTGACAATATTTTATAGTCCGCGTTGAAGAGTGTCACAGGCCGCCAATTTGCGGTCTCATGCAGGTTTCCTTTCTTCGGAAGGAGACACAAAACTGCCCTCCGGCAGCTCAATGGCAATTCACCTTGTTCAACACTCTCCTGAAAGACCTCAAGAAGTGTAGGGCCGAGAATATCCCAGAAAGCTTTATAAAATTGAGCCGGAAGGCCGTCTTGTCCAGGGGCTTTCCCATCCTTGCTATCCTTGAGCGCAGCAGTAAGTTCTCCAAGAGAAATGCCAGGCTCAAGCAATTGTTGTTGGTCTTCAGACAGAGAAGGGAGCTGTTCAAGCATCACATTCCTGTTCTCCTCATTCACAGCCCTTTTTGCGAAGAGTTTAGAAAAATAGTCTTGCAGTTCATACTTGATATCACTCTGGGAGGTCAACAAATCACCACCAGAAGAGCACAAAGCATGGATTTGTTGAGAGGTCTTGACCGTTTTTTCCAAATTGAGGAACCCTTTGTTTGGTGTGTCAAGTTGGATTTTTTTGTTCCACAGTCGGACGAATGCACCGGCCGCCCGCTCTTTCACCATTTCAGCTGGAAGGGTTCTTTTCTCTGACAACTGCTGGACATTCACGCGAGACAATCCAGCTTTCTGCTCACAGATAAGTATATCGTTTTTTAAAGCAGATATCACACCAAGAGCATTGTATGTGCCGTAAGAGCAGTATTGTTGGCAAAAACATTTGATTTGGGACTTTGTGCAGTCCCAGTGTCCCACCATTGTCTTAAGTTCAAATATGAACCCTTTTGTGACTCACATTTTTCCCATACCATTTTAAAAGCTTCTATAAAATGTGCACTTTGTTAAAGTTTCAAATTAAAAGTCCAACATGCACTTCCACAGACATGATGAGGAAAGCCACACACCATAACAATCATGTGATGATCGGAAAAACCAGACGGCCTTATATTATAGTTCTTAACAATGTTTACCATTTCATGATTAACATAAAATCTGTCTCGGCAAGCCATCGTCAAAACATTTCTTGATGTACAAACCCATGTATACTGACGGATATTACGGTTTTGTACCCGCCACACATCCACCAGTTTAAACTTTTTGACTAGCTGTGCCAAAGGCCTTGCACTGGGGGGATGAGGCTCACAAGTGTTCCGATGAAGTTGTGGGTTGAGGGTGCAGTTGTAGTCAACCCTAGACACAACAACATGGTTAAGTCAATGGTGCTTACAAACTCTGCCAACTTGTGCAGAAAGGCACCTCTTTCAGAGTTAGCAAGAGGACAGTAAACATTTGTCATGCAAATCTTTAGGTTACGACTGACAAATTGCAGAGACAGTAAGTAACCTTTGCAAATTTCCTTACAAGTTACATCCGAAGGCTGGAGTCGAGGATGCAACACTATTGCCACACCAGCCTTGGCCTAAACAAGCGCACTCGAGAAAAAAAAGACAACCTTTAAAGATTTTTCACCACTCATCCTCAGAAGACTGATTTGCATGCGTCTCCTGTAGCATTAGCACGTCAATTTTTTTCCATTTTGGAAGAGCTGAAATACCTGGAGGCGACGCACACAACTACGGCCTCCATTGATGTTCAGGGATGCTACTTTTATCTCCATCCTGTTAGTTATTCTTGAAGCTCTTTACCAGACAGAGTAATACATTTCCTTAACCTTTAGAATTGAGGATCTGACATGTTAACCTGATAAGGTTCACGAATCATACTCCTTGCAGTTTTAATGAAATCATGTAAATTCGGGAAGTAATCTTTGATTTTTACGTATCTTTTCCTGAAAGTATCATCCAGGAATTTAATCACATTTTCTTGAGACACTAAGGTTGTTTTGTTTCCCCCTTCATCCTCTTGAGAGCTTAAAGCACTGAAATGTGGGGTCGAAGAGGTTTCATCTGAATCAAGTGCTTCATCTATGGCCTCTCCTATTACTTGTGCAACTTATTTTTGGCTCAACAAAAAGTTCTGCTCTGTTTACGGACCTCTCCGAATTTGCCTTGTCAATGTCCTTCCCCTCTACAACCCTTACATCATCTGTGAGGGAGGGGTTGACATTTAACTCACAGGGATTTTCCCCTTTATCTATTTCTCAATCACTGTCAGACATAGCTGTTAACTCATCTGAACAAGTTTGGCTAACAGGACAAACACTTAAAACATCCTGAGATCCTTCACTGTTCTCTATGTCCCACTCAGAGTCGGCCAGTGGAGCAAGCGAAGTTTCCACATCCGCACACGACTCGGGTACCACCAAGGGGTTTCCAATGTGAGACGTACCTTGTAGGTCCACCGAGCCTGACACGATCTGGACCTTATTCTGCTCCTTAGCATCAAAGGCATCAACATTTGACAGTTTTTGGGCTTTTTTCCTGGTATCCGTAACAGATACCTCTATTCTCGGGGTTGGACATCCGGGAACTTCGCCGACCCATAATGCAATGTCCGCAGAGCAACGCTGGCGAAGGGGAAAACAAAGTACCTCGTTCGCTCGGATCGCCCTGCTATGCGTTGCAGCAGTGTATGTAGTGCTAGCGCTATCGCACGGTACTCGACTCGTACCCGTTACAAGTTTGTTTCTTTCGCAGCCTTTATTACACATTATTATTTGCAACAATGCCGAAAAGTTGCTGTATTTTCAGTTGTGCTAATAACAAGGCAAAATATTCAGAACTCTCCTTTTATCTCATATCAGTCGGGCTACTGAACCAGAGAGGAGACTTCTGTGGCTTAGAGCCATCAATCGTGGCATCAATTTCTATCAAATGTTAGAGTTTGATGGTTGATCAAACAAATGTTAGAGGCTCTAACATGGTTACCTCCAACATTTTTGTGTAGCACAGTCTGCACCCAACCAGAGACAAAAAATTTGTGGGCTTCCAGTGATCGGTCGTTTTTCATTGCCTCATGTCTAAACACTCCTGAGATTAAAAAGAAATATATATTCTGTGGTTAGTTATTAAAATAGTAGCAGGGCAATTAAGCAATGGTACATCACGCAAAAACATTAATGCCTTGGCCCTTGATTGCCATTAATAGGATTAGAACTTGCAAACTAAATGCAATGACAATGTGTCGGCCTTTCCTTTAAGTTCACCGCAGTCTTGTCCTCAGCCCAGGCGCTTCAACTCAGCAGCCACAAGAAATAGCCACGCACTGCTACATCATTACAAACCGTAGAGACACACACATGCTCACTCACATACGGCAACGCTCATACACACAGTCATACACATCATTAAAATCAGGGAGAACACAGAATTTATACAACATGAATGTGAGCAATATTTTAATCATTCATTGACATTCTTGCTGGGTCAGTGAGTGACCCACAACTAGCACAGATGACCCACCGTCACACAGTGCAGACAAGGCAGGTCAATTAAAACTATTACTAACTAGCCACGTCAGCTCGGGAGTTCATAAATAATTGAAATAATATATTAACACTCCAGTACAGTAATATTAGATAATACACAGTTAAAACTTGGTTTAAAATTCAATTACATACCTGGTGTCTTGACTCGATACGTGTGTACGTCCGGGTATTGCACGTTCGGCCATTCCTTCGGGTTGTCGATCCACGAATCACCTGGGTACTGGTCGGGCCAAGAATCAAGGCCAATCAACTGTACTTTGGCTCGATATCTGGACGATGCATCACCTCACAAATGTTCTATATGTTGATACGACATTGCAAACATATGAACACGATGTATCAACAATTTATCTGAAATACATCGACAGGAAAAAAACAAATCACTCGGCTTTGCGTGCAAGTAAAACCACGACGTACGTGCGTCTGCGATCAGTGCTGCGTTTGTTTTCCCCTTTCCCAATATGGCGGTACCAAGCGAAGTCACGTG
>NC_140963.1:89029916-89052416 GCF_056783735.1 Eptatretus burgeri
GAGTTCAAATCCCACTTGGCTGTTGAATTAATACCAGGTGGGTTTGACTCTACCTGTCATCCTTCCGAGGTCGGCAAAATGAGTGCCAGCTTGCTGGTATCCTGTGTCGGAGTGGCGACCCATCCAGGATTGTGCCCAATAGCCAAGGAGACTGTTTAGGCAGCACCAACGCTCTGCACAGAGTATGGTCCCTATGAATGGATGGAACCACCGACTACTCACCGCACTGCTCGGCCAAACACAGGCAGGTGGGCCCTGAACTTTGTTCAAGTTGAACGATATGTTCAATGACAGTGTGAATATTGTAGAGTGCTCGCCAAGTGACTTAAGCACTCAAGCAAGCACTCCAATGAAATGGTTGATAAGGAACGGCTGGCTTGGCATACGATTAGCGATTGCCGATCAGTTTTATCAACATCCTGCACCCATTGACTCCCGGAATGTCAAGCAATGTGAAAATTAGATGTGAACACCTTTTTGCAGTTGGAAATACTGCTGAAGGTAATAAAGAAATTAAAATTTTGAAATTCAGCTGAGATTAAGAGATTCTTTCTAGAGGTTATGGAATGTGTGGAAATTAAATAAAGTGACAAACAGTGGCGTCTCCAGGCATTTATAAGCATTGCAATGTATCCAGTGATTCGTAGGTATGATGATGAGGCAATTTATGCGAAAAGTGAGGAAGGTGGGGGGGGGGGTGGGAAAGAAAATGTATATCGTTAAGAAACCATTGCGGCCTGTTCCAAGTCAAGGAATTGTTGAGAAGGCCAAAAAATGGAGGCTTCAGACTCGAGCGAGCTGACAGGGCTAAGTGACTGACCAAGATGGTGCGACGCCATCTTGGTGAGGCTTGGTTTGGTTTATTGTGATGAGCACCCCCTAAACTATCTTCAAAAGCGGTGTTTAAATTAACCCAAACACCCAATTCTCATTCATGTACCACCCTTCATTCCATCCATCCATTGGGACCATGCTCTGTGCAGAGTGTTGGTGCTGCCTTAGCAGTCTCCTTGGCTATTGGGCACAATCCTGGACTGGTCGCCACTCCGACACAGGATACCAGCAATTTTGCCGACCTCGGAAGGATGACTGCCAGAGTCAACCCCACCTGGTATTAATTCAACAGCCAAGGGGGATTTGAACTAAGGATGCTCGCCCACCACCATAACCATTAAGCCAATACCAGGCATACCCTTCATTCAAGTATCCCTTAGTATGAATGCAAAGTTTGGGGCCAATAGGTTTCATGGTTTCGGTGTTATGGAGTAGATGGACAGACTGACGGATGGACGAACACACACTGACATTTATTATTATAGATATTGAACTCCAGGATATAGAGAAATGTCATTGAATAACATTAAATTTTGCAAAACGATTTCAGTCTGCATTAAACTTATGTTGAAATGTACTTCCGGAGAGAACCAGATACCTAAGAGATGACCTCACTATTTCCCCTGACCTTCCCCAATTAATTCAGGCCTGGTTACATGAAGACAATACTTGGTGAAGGAATGCCGATTCCTGGTCGAGCTGAAGAGAAAGGTGACCTGCACATTACATTCAATTTGCAATTCCCAGCGACCCTCACAACAAGCCAGAAGCAGGCTCTTCGGGAGGTCCTCACCAACAGGCATTGTGTTACTGCCAATACTTTATCTCAGGTGGTTTCCCAGCATTTGAAGCCTATTCTGTAGTGCTTTGTTTGACATAAATTTGCTCGATTGAAAATTGGAAACAATAAAAATCCGAGGTGGCATTTGTAAATTTTGCAGATTTTTCTCGATATATTTTTATTTGTAGATTTCTTTTCCACACTTTCATGATTAAAATCCCACTCATGGGAGAGCAGAGAAATACTACACAGTGAGAGATCCAATATTCACTTTTTCACTGTCATGCCGATAGCTGAGAGCTTTTGATTGAAAGCTGGGACCAAGGCAATAAAATTAGGTTCTCTCAGCTTCATATCATTGATGTCCTCTCCAGGGTGATCTGCAGCACTGAACAGGGATTGCAAGCCTATTTGCAGTAGCATACCTGAAGGAGGCATCATCCACATACGTGTTTCTGGCTATTGGTTGTCATCAGGGTAGAGACGATGCTCTTCCCCTACCCTTCTACTAAATTTTAATACCATTATACCAACTATCAATCAGAAAATCCAGCTGCTTCTAGACCCATCACAGGTACCATGGCAGTGAAGACCTGCACAGTATATTGGACAAACCCTCCACGGAGGACACACCAGCTCTAATCATGGAGTACGGTAGCTCTAATATAATCATACGTCGGAATGGGATGGGGGAAAAAATGTGTACAAAATGATTTGCTGAAAAGCTACCATTGAGTGAAGTCCGAAGCCTTTTATTCTCAAAAAAAATTTTTTAACAGAAATTGCCCCAAACAAGGCATAAAGCCACTCCAGGTAAGAGGCTAAGAGGAGGTTATATAAAGATAAAGATAAAGCAAAACAAAATAAAAGAAAGAGAAAAATAACAAGAAAACATCCAAGATACAGGAAGTAGCAGAAGTCGGGTGAAATGCGATGGAACCTCAAAGATGTATGAAGTAGGAATTGACATTCCTTTTAAAGCTGAGTAGATCGTAAGTAGGGTAAGAATACTGGTTCTGGCTCACTTTTCCCCATGTAAATGAATGGGGGATTTTCAGCGATTCCCTTTTTTTTTTCCCTAAAAATAAACCCCCTTTTTATCCCAAGGTATATTTATTTGTCTCCCCTTTTAACTTGGAGGTTGAACCTCATTGAATTGAACACCTGGGGGTTGAACAGCTCACTCATTGAACCTATAAAGATTTGTTCATTCTCAAATTCCTTCAATAGTTTAATTTTCTTTGCACAATAATCCCCATCTAAAATATTGACAAACAAAACATTTGAATCTTTATATTTTTGAAGATACCCCTTTTGTGCCATTACGAAATGATAAACTTCTCTTAATGCTCTTGTTTAACCACCTCCTGAGCCACAGGTTATTTTTTTGTTAAGCCCCGCCCACTTTTCTTTAAGCCCCGCCCACTTTTGCTAAGCCCCGCCCACTTTCCACAAGGTATTCAATAAGCCCCGCCTACTTTTCTTTAAGCCCCGCCCACTTTTTGTGAGGTATTTTTTCTAAGCCACGCCCACTTTTCTAAGCCCCGCCCACTTTGCTAAGCTCCGCCCACTTTTCATGAGGTTTTTTCTAAGCCACGCCCACTTTTCCTAATCCCCGCCCACTTTTGCTAAGCTCCACCCACTTTTTGTGAGGTATTTTTTCTAAGCCCCGCCCACTTTTGCTAAGCTCCGCCCACTTTTGCTAAGCTCCGCCCACTTTTCATAAGGTATTTTTTCTAAGCCCCGCCCACTTTTCCTAAGCCCCGCCGACTTTTGCTAAGCCCCGCCCACTCTTACATCATTTCCAGTTCATCTCTGACTCACAAAGAAATCACTAGGAAATTACAGGATGTTATGGTTTTGAAAAATTTCCCAATGAAGGCTTGCCTAGGCTTGCCCAGGGAATTTCCAAAGGAAACCACACCCACCAGTCTTTCTCTATAAAAGCTTCAAGCCCAGGCTCCATTTTAAACATTTGTTTTTGCTGGCAATGGTGTGCTGTGTGCTTGCCTGGAACTCTCTGTATTGTATGGAACTAAACCTTCAAGTTGATGAACTGGATTCAAACCTCTTATCTGTTGAGGTAAGATTTTTATTTTCCTATTTTCAAACTTTGATTGAAGCATACTCATTTAATAATTAAATAACTTAATTAATACATTATTATTTTCTCTCACAGGAAATTGTGTCTGAAATACAAAATGAAAATACTGCTTTTGCTACAACTTGGGGGGAAATTGTTGGCTTGGTTGAAGACCTTATAAGCGACCAAGACCTTGAGTGGGATGACTTTGGGGTTCCTTGGAACTCTCTGTCTTGTATGGAACGAAACCTTCAAGTTGATGAACTGGATTCAAACCTCTTATCTGTTGAGGTAAGATTTTTATTTTCCTATTTTCAAACTTTGATTGAAGCATACTCATTTAATAATTAAATAACTTAATTAATACATTATTATTTTCTCTCACAGGAAATTGTATCTGAAATACAAAATGAAAATACTGCTTTTGCTACAACTTGGAGCGAAATTGTTGACTTGGTTGAAGACCTTGTGAGCGACCAAGACCTACAGAACGAGCAAGACCTTGAGTGGGATGACTTTGGGGTTCCTTGGAACTCTCTGTCTTGTATGGAACTAAACCTTCAAGTTGATGAACTGGATTCAAACCTCTTATCTGTTGAGGTAAGATTTTTATTTTCCTATTTTCAAACTTTGATTGAAGCATACTCATTTAATAATTAAATAACTTAATAAATACATTATTATTTTCTCTCACAGGAAATTGTGTCTGAAATACGAAATGAAAATACTGCTTTTGCTACAACTTGGGGCAAAATTGTTGGCTTGGTTGAAGACCTTATGAGCGACCAAGACCCACAGAACGAGTTCGTCCTTGATGACCCAACCAAAGAGTTATACCTTGGAGACCAGCAAAATCCTGAAAAAGAGTTTTACAGCAATAGTACTCATTGTGAGTTATCAAGACAATACCCACTGAACAAGTTATACGTTGATGAGCCAGAATACAAGTTTTACCTTGGAGACTCACAAATTTTGAAAAAATCAGTAAATGAGTTCTGCCTTGATGGTTTAAATAACTACCTTGGAGACTCAGGAAAAGGGTTCTGCCAAGATGGTTCTAAATATGGGAACTACCTTGGAGACTCACAAATTTTGAAAAAATCAGTAAATGAGTTCTGCCTTGATGGTTTAAATAACTACCTTGGAGACTTGGAAAGTTGGGTTTATTTTGAAGACTTGAAATGCTACCACTCTTTGGGATTTAAACCTATCAAGAAAGTTCTTACTCCCTCTTTCTATGTTATCAAACCTGAAAGCCTTAAAAGACAGAATTGGAAGAAGAGAAAAAAAACGTAAAATATATATATATATATATATATATATATATATATATATATATATATATATATATATATATATATATATATATATATATATATATATATATATATATATATATGTGGAAATCTCATTTTGAAAAAGACATTGTGTTGGGTGAGGATTGAGTTGGGGTTGAGATTTTGAATGTGAGGTTTGGGGTTGAGATTTTGAATGTGAGGGTTGGGACACACACACACACACACACATACACATCAACAAACAAAAGTTAAGCCTTGACTATTCAGTTGAGGATTCTGTGTTTGGGGTTCACAGATCTAAGAACGTCCACCCCTTGACACACATTATATACTGTTATACACCTCGGACTTGGCCCTCGAGTGTCCACAACGGTGTATAGTAGGAGGGAGTGAAGCGCCAACCTATTGCTCCCATTGCACACACACACACACACAAACAAAAGTTAAACCTTGACTATTCAGTTGAGGATTCTGTGTTTGGGGTTCACAGATCTAAGAACGTCCCCCTTGACACACATTATATACTGTAATACACCTCGGACTTGTCCCTCTAGTGTCCACAAAGGTGTATTATCTGCTTAGTTTTGTCTTTTGTAATTCCTGTGAATAAAATGAACCTAAAATCTCTTTCCCTTCCAAATCATATATTTTATAAGTCCAAGGAACCGTATCTATTACATCAACAATTTTAAAAAGTTCTTTCGTCCATCGTTCAGTAAAACCCTTTTCAAAATGAGATTTCCACCTATATATTCTTACGATATCACCAACTTTGAATTTAGGTTTTCTGACATTAATCTCTTTTTCATATTTTAATTTTGTAAATGTTTCTGATGGTTTCATATTTGTTGACGTGTGAATCGTGTCATTATACTTATCCACAATATCCTGAATAAAAGATGACCATTGTTGTGAACCGAGTTGTGTGAATTTTTTATATAGTCTCTCTTTTAAGGTACGATTAAAACGTTCAACAACAACTGCCTTCCCTTCATTAAAGGTACTGTATAATGTAATACTGTTATTTTTTAGAAAATTCATAAATGTCTTGTTATAAAACTCTCTACCCTCATCAGTCCACAATTTCTTAGGTTTTCTCTTACTTTTATTAAATATCTGTTGAAAAGCTAACATAAGAGTATTACCTGTTTTGTTTTTTAAAGGGACAACCCACGCATATCTACTCCTCAAATCAATAACGGTTAAAGCATACTTGTACCCCTTATCATTATTGAGTTCAATCAAATCAGCAGACCAGATATAATCAACTTCCTTGGAATAAACTTTCCTTCTCTGAAACTTTGTGAATATTGGTTTATGTAATTCATCAGATAATTGCTCTTCAGTCTTAATGGCATCATTAGAGCCTATAAGTTTTTTGAATTTCCAAGTCCAAGTTTCAATTTAGCACTAATCATCTTCTTCACGATGAACCTATCAACTTTTTCTCTCAAGGTTGGATTTTGTATCAGAGACAAATTATACAACATTTCTCTATCGGCTTCATGCTTTTCTTCCAACGTTGTGGTATTCCCATAATCAATATCGTGTCTCATGCACACTTCATCAACTCTATTGATTGGTTTACTCCAGGATTTAGGATTGTCTGCCTCATCTAATCTTTTATCCAAGTTTGTGCCTGGACCACAGAAAGAATACCCTGGAAGATGTAATTCCCCTGGTATTCCAGTAGTTGTAAATTTACTTCCTGATAAAAACTTTTGTATATCTCCTCCTCGTTTGTGTTTGGAGATAAATTGATTTTTTTTTGAACCACACACCGAACATATACCTTTTTGTATAACCCTGTTATTTTTACTTTTAATATATGAAATATTTTTAGTATTAGTTTTCTTTTTACATTTGAGACAATAACTCATTTATTTATGAGAAAAATTCCTGCAGAGTGCAAAAACCTTTTTAGTTTCCAACATGCACATTTGAATCTTAATTTTTAAAACATAAAGAATCCTTAGAAATGCCTTCACTCTCTCCTCCATTTATTTAAGAAAAAAAAAAATGAAAAACTTGAATTAAAATCCATATCTTGTCGATGCTAATAGTCTTGTCGAAAGTATTGCAAATAGACTTGTCAATTCTTTGTTTTCCTCCTCGGTGGGTTGAGTTATTTTCTGTAATACCACCAATCTTTTTTGAATCTCACTGGTTTCCATATTTTGATATTTATTCATTCTCTCTCTTTCCTCCCTCTCTCTCTTCTCTCTTTCCTCCCTCTCTCTCTTCTCTCTTTCCTCCTTCTCTCTCTTCTCCTTTTCCTCCTTCTCTTTCTTCTCCCTCTCTCTCTTCTCTCTTTCCTCCCTCTCTCTATTCTCTCTTTCCTCCTTCTCTCTCTTCTCCTTTTCCTCCTTCTCTTTCTTCTCCCTCTCTTCTCTCTTTCCTCCCTCTCTCTATTCTCTCTTTCCTCCTTCTCTCTCTTCTCCTTTTCCTCCTTCTCTTTCTTCTCCCTCTCCTCCTTCTCCTTTTCCTCCTCTTCCCTCTCTTCTTCAACTCCTTCCTCATCCCTTACTATCCTTGAATCGTTTACACCCCATAGAATATTATACATATATTCATCAGGATTTCTTGTTATTCCTGTATCCAAAATAATTTTTTTTACAATAGGAAACCAATAAAATTTCTTTTGAATTTCTAAAAGAGCCTTACCTTTTCTTAACCTTATAATTTTTTCATTATTTAACATTCTAATGAAATCTAAAGTTGTCGGTTTATCAACATCAGCATAATGCCAATCTTTTATTGAAAATACCTCATTCTTATGTTGTAGAACATATTTATTAAAATAACGAATACCCTTTTCTTGAAGGTATGCTTGGACACAGAAATGATAATTTTCTTGAAGCCTTCTTGCTGTCATTTATGTATTAGAAATATATGTTAGAATAATATTATGGCACGAAACACCTCCCCATCTTCCCATAGTTAAATCATTTTGTATTTCCTTACTTATTATATATAATCCTGTTTTTTCTGTTTTCATGAGATAAACAAGGGCAAAACCATTATTATATTTACCCTTATTAAATTCTTTTATTTGTTGTTTACTAATCGTGGCTCCACAAAACTCATTCTCGATACCAAGTGCATAATATTCTTCCTTACGAGACTGATTTAATTGTTCCAGGTCTTCGAGGTTAATTTTAAATGACCAATTATACCCTAAATCATTCATATCATACCCCCATTGTTCTATTCTCATACAAACGATACGCCCTTCTTTATAAAAATTTATTTTAATTCGAACTGTGAATTCTGTATGACCTGGAGATAATATCAACACTTCTGTATCTTTGGAATACACAGCCGTTTTATTTAAGTATATATATTGTGATAAATCGCTTAATCTCACCAAGTCATTCGCGTCAGTCGGGCTTGGATAATTTTTTAATTTATAAGCATTTTTCATGTTAATATTTTTGTTTATATTATATTTATGTCGTTCAGCCTGTGCCTTTGTATAATAATTTGATAAATCAATATCCAGTTCTTGAGATACACCAAAGATAGAACCATCTTTACCAACATAAGTCATTTATATTAGATTAAAAATAATATCATAAAATTTTTTATTTTTGTTGAGTTGAAATAACACATATAGACATAATTGACCACAACACTTGGAATTTAATTCTTGGACTTGAAATGTTTGATAAACACCATTCTGTAAGAATTTTATGACTTCAACAGGTGGTGGAAGACTAAAACTATCAAAATAATATTTGTCTTGACTATTAAAAATACAAACCCAATGAGAACCGTTCCCATTATTATCTTCTAAGTTCATAATAATATTCTTTGTATGTTTCGGCACATTTGTTAATTCATCTCTCATACAAATAACCACATTATGAATTTTTAATTTCTTACAATATTTGACAAGTTGTAAATTTGATGTTGTATTCTTTCCAAATTTTTCCAACCACTCATCAATGCTCATTTATTTATTAGAAAGATATAATCCATTACCTCTTTTCGTTAATTTTACACCTGCTTGTGCAATAGAAGAAAGCATATCTCCAACTAACAATCTTGCTTTATCAGGCAGACCTTCAAGTTTTTCAGCAAAATCTACAATTACACCACTTCCACTAATTTGTTTCTCCAACTCTTTGTTATGTCTTTCCAATTCTTTTTGAGCCTGGAGTTGAGCCTTCCTTTCGTTGGCAGTTTTCACCGCTGTTGAAATACCACCCGTCAATGCTCCAACCGCACTTAAACCAGCAAATAAAGGAATTAGAAATGGGAGAAATCCTCCACTCGTCTCTCTTATTGAATATTTTTTCAACATTGGTTTTGTCATTTTAATTTTAAGTGAGCCAGTGTCATTCAAGATTTTAACCTGTTCTCTTGTGAGCAAAACATCAATTCTTACTGCTCCTTTTCTCTGAATTGTATTAACGTTAATCGTACAAGGCTTTTGATTTTGAACACAAGATGATAGTTTATGAAGATTGATTTGATTAACATATACCCCAGTTGGTACTTTGCCACTCATTTATTTAACAAAAAATTATGTGAGACTAATCATCACACCATTATCTGTATTAATCTGCAATTCTGTTTCTTCCAAAAGCAAACAATATGTATCAACTTCTTCACTCTCTCCTCTTTCAATGTATAGGGAAGTATCCACTCGATTAGACTTTATAGTTTCCTTTTGAGCGCTCAGGTCAAACGCATAGATTGTATACAAACTTTTAAATGCTGTCCTATCCAAAATAGGTTCTTTATTTCCATTACTTTCACACACCTTTTGGTAAGACTTGTATGCTTCAGCAAAATCATTTTTTCCCAATTAATTTCCAATCTATCTCGTGGATAAAATGTTCCATCTAGAGAAACGCGAAGTTGTTTCACCTTAGCATTATCACTCAATGCATTATTCTTATCAGTCGCAGTATCACCATCTGGCTTTTTAAAAATCATCCACAGATATCGTGGCTTTCCTTCCAGAACACCCAAATTCCACGTGTAAGTAGTTTGGTTGAGTTTAACGTGTTGACATCTTCTTTTGAGGTATGATACACTGAGTGGTTTCTTCGATTCAACATCTCTTCTGTTTTAAGATTAGGAGTATATTCACTGATATACCAACTCATCTCCTCAATTACAAATTTATTCTGTTCACCAAAAGCACTACCAACACCAAAAAGCAATCTATTTTCATTATCATTCCTTTGTAGTTGAAATCTAATTTTAAGACCATACAGAACTTTATCATAATCACAAAATCCAAATATACCTTTAAGAGGAACTGCCACAGTAAAACTATTTTCTGCTTTTGTATCATCATTATACATTCCTTTCCTTTGAATATATCCAGGGTCTGTGTTTGTTCCCGTTGACATATCAGGAATAAAACCTTCGACAGACCCCTTTCCCATTCTATCACTGAATGTATAGAGTGTAAATTTCATCATTTCAGATACAGCAGAGACATAATCAACCGCTTCAACTTCTTGTGTTCCAATATACAATCGCACACTATCAAACATTTTCCAGAAGAAATCATTTACAAGTGTAGCGTTTGTGTTATTCCCAGTCTTAGTGAATTTAAATTTACACAACAAGAAACTTTCGGAGAGATTCAAATAGGTTTGTTGATTATTTATTTCAAAACTTTTTGTACCATTTGTATTCCAGTCTGTTCCAGTTATTGCATTTACCTTGAAGTAATCTTCTTTTTTAGTGGAGTTTGAGATAATAATAGTATCATCCAAATCATAGATACTATCAATTGCTTCCATACTTGTATTTATTTAGGAAAAAAGATGTTAAAACTTTTGAAACCCTGATCCAAGTATTTGAATTATTTTCTGTCGTTCTTGGGGGGCAACTGAGTTTTACCTTTCTTAATTTCTTTTATTGCTTGTAATTTATGAGATTCCTTCTGAGCATCTTTTATACTCTTTACAGCACCTGCTACATTTCCCACAGCAGAAGCAGTTGAACCAATTAGGTCTTTATGTTTAAGAATAGTTGAACCAATACCCATGAGAGTATCAATTATCCCATCTCCTCTAAATTGATGTCCGACACCCCTTTGTCTCTTAGGTTTATAGTATCCTCTACCAAGATACATACCTTCACCCTTGTAGTACGGGAAAGGAACATCCCATCCCCTGTAATTATTTTATATTTTCCCAACTCGTGTTTCCTCACAATAACCATCGTATTTATTTATTGGAAAACTTCACGTAGGTGAATTCTGATGGATATAACTTCTCCATTAAAAGAAATCACACGATTATCTTGGTCGGTTATCCTAAAATTTACTCTGTGTATGGTTTTTCCTGACACAGGTAGATAAACCAAATTTTTAGGTTCCATATTGAATTTATAACCAATTGGGGTTGAGTATGCGCTGAATGAAAATATTGTATTTGTTTTTTTTCCATCATTATAAGCACCATCAATCAAATCACAGTGAATTAACACCGAATTTATTCCTGAGGATATTTGAATGACATTATCACTGTAAAACGTCCCATTAGTTTCAATCTTTTTGAGGAGAAACCCAATAACTCTCTAAATGAATTATCAATTGTGAAATCAACCTTGTAGTTATTTTTAACTTTAATCGTTGATTTTGAAGTATGTTTTTGAATGTTTATAACAATATTTTTTGGTTCATCACCCTGTTCTTTCATAAGACGAGCAATTTCGGAAGATATTTGAGAAATCTCGTATGCTCCGGGTGAGACTGTTATCGTTTTGTATCCACTTCCCGGATTATAACTAAACTTGTCATTTTTCTCGGTTATATTAAATAAGGTATTATAAGTTTCCATGGACAATAAAGATGCCTCATATTCTTTTGTTGTGTCAAGTTGTAGTGGGTATGGGAATGAAGATGTGTGGTCGCTTGTTGTGAAATTAAAACTCAGGATTGTGCTTCTCATCTTATTTAATATGAGATAAAATGTCTTTATATTGAGATTTATTAATTATTTTCATGTTCATCAACTGGTCTAAAATGGCTGATGCTTCATTAAAACAATTGTTATTTCCAGCCTTCTTACTGCCTAACAACAATAACAGTCTATTAACTAATTGCGATGGGTCATTTGGAAGAAAACTAATACCTGAACCAAGGATACTTAAAGCCTGAATAATGTGTTTCTCCTTCTCATTCTTCCTACTTTTACCAGAAAGAATAACCTTATAATTTAGAGTGTTCAGCAAATCAATATATACTCTATCATCATTATTTTCCATATCCAATGGTTTATCAATATACTTTGATTCATCCCTCACAGTTGAACCTTGTCTTCCATCTTTTGTGAGAAGAAACATTAATCTCGGAGTTAGTTTAACAGGGGGTTGAGCAGAACTTAAGAACCTTAATTCATCATTAAATATCAATACCTTTTCTTGAACAAGATGAAATATTGCTGGTTGTTCTGTTGGAATGAGTCCTGCTTTGGTTTTTGAATCCGCTGAATATTCATTGTTTTGAAGAGCATTCACAATATAATCAGGGGGTTGATTAATCTCTTCCAGTTGTTGAAATAAACCTTCATCATCATATTCTAATTCTCCTAAATGCTCTAATTCTTCCTCCGTCATTTGACTGAAATCTTTTAACATTTGAAGCTTTCTGGGAGTATATTCTACTGTGGGAACTGTGGAAACATCTTTCATTTTTTCTTGGGAAGTTTTTAAAAGTGGTTTAAAAAATTTCTCTTGTTTTCTTTCAAATACTTCTTCGCCCGTTAGTTTCTGTCTGCGTTTCTTCTTTATGTCTTCCTGCTGTTTTACAACTTTTGAAACCAACTCTTGATGTTCCTTAAATCTTCTTGCTCTTTCTTTTGTATCCATTTATTTATTGTAAAATATCATTTAATGAATTGTAAAGATTAACAGGGAAATTTTCCTTTTCTTCATCATTCAAGTAGATGTGTTCAAATAAATCCTTTTCTTTAAATATTTCATCAAATTCTTTATTAACATTAATGCGAGTTGTAATTTCTTCTTCACTAATCCTTGCATCTCTGCTTTTCATACGTTTGCGTTGAGTTTCTTCATCAACATCAAAACCGAATGATAAAATCTTCACCCCGCTCAGATATTTAATAATTTGTCTCGTTCCTTCTGGATTAGTTTCTAATATCCCAACACCACCAGATTTTAGTTTCCTTAACTCACTCTTACAATGTGAATATTTTGTTGTACCAAGAGAAACCTCCTCAAATATTTGTCCTTCATTCCTCAATCGCATATGTTCCTCCACTGAAATATAGTGATAATCTTCACCTTTTATTTCTCCAGGTCTTATTGCTCTAGTTGTTGTTGATACAATGCGTATCACGGGGTGTTTTTTAAGTAAATTTACAATATTCTCATTTGTACTACACAAGAACCTTGATTTATGAAAGTTTTTTCCAGAAGCAGATTTACCCACAAGATTTATAATAATAGTTGTCATTTATATATGTAATTGTTTATAAAACAAAAAATATATCCCTTAATATCTCATCTTGTTTCACAACAATATATTTATATTTTTCAGTCGTGTGCTTCATGTAATCCTCAAATTTCTTTTTACTACATAATGTAGAACAATTATCTCTCCAAAAATTATTGATATCTATTGAATTTAACTTGAATAAAATAAAAGTATTAGCATTGTTTCTGATGGAACGACGAGGAAGTTGAAAGTACGATTGACTAAGATAAATACAATTACAAGAAGAATGTCTCCCTCTTGTGTAGTAGCTGTCCATTACCGTTTGGTTTCTCTCATTAACACAATCATCAAAGATAACGAGGTTCTTTTTTGTGTTTATCCAAATCTTGGGGAGACGGTATATCATCCGTATTATCACTAAGAATACAAGTTATAGGATTTGATTTCTTTTTACATCTCTGTGTATCACAAAATAGTTGAATTATATCTTCAATGTTATAATCATTTAGGTTTTTTTGACGTTTAAATAAACCGATTATATCTTCTTTTTGAAGACCAGCATTAAAACCTTGTGAGAGTAGTTGATACTCTGGTTGAAAACTCGACTTTGTGAAAATTATTAAATTATCATAATCTAAAAAGTTGGGAGTGAGGAGCATTTTTAAAAGTAAGCAGGTTTTTCCACATCCACTTGAACCAACTATGAGACATCTTAATGAATTTGGGAGATTTTTATGGTTGTTAAATTTTATCTTATTTTCCCAAATAGGTAAAAAATCATTCATTTATATATTTAGAAAACAAGTTATTTAATTTATTATTGGCTTTTTTAGAAACTCTATATTTTATCCTAAGTTCAGGTTTAATTTCAAGATAATCCATTATTTTATTTATACAATATCTTGTGTTGATATTTCCCTGAAAATTACATCCATGAATAATATATAACAACAATCCTTTGAACATTTCTCTTATACGTTCAGTTTCTTCCCTTGTAAGGAAAGGTGTGTTATCACCCTCATACTTTACATTCATTTCTCTAATCAATCTTGTAAAGTAATTCATTTTTGGTGTAAATCTAAAAGAATTATTTTCCTTTTTATATTTTTTATTATCATTAATTAGAAGATAATCACAGAATATACATTGTTTATAGGCTTTTGACTCTGTGTTTAATCCCCCTCTTTCACACGCAGGACAATTCTCAAATTTGTCATATGAAGAATCAGGAAAGTCTAGCATATTTATAAAGTAAAACTTTACTTAAACTGAAATTCATCTATACTTTCAGTTGTATATTACCATCGATATCGATATACTTTTTTCATTATCAGATTCAACGACAACATTTTTTATATTAAAGGTAATTTTAAAATTATCGTTAACTACTATTGAACGAAATGTCATTTCACCTGATATATTAACATCCTTTATTTCATCAGGATTTACATCTTTAGGGTTGTTGAAAAAAATACAAATTTCTCCTTGCATATTACAGATGGTCTTATCTTTTCTTTCTAAAGCTTCATCCATAAGGTTTTTGTTCTTTGATACTTTTTCTTGTTTCATTGCTTTTTCTAGTTTTGAATATATTACTAGAAGGAGAGGAGAAACTTTTGTTAGAGATACTTTAATTGATGTTCTACCAGGTGTACTAAAAGCCCTTCCACTGAAGGAAATTGAAGAACTCATATTATTTACCATAATAGTTTTTATCCAATAGTTGTTATATTTATCTTTGTTCAATTTTACATCCTTGACATATTTCTCAGTATCTTTAACAGATGAAGAGATTGATTGAAACTTGTCTTTTGTGTCTTGAAACATTGTATTTATTAAGTGAAAAAGTTGGAGGATAAAATGTTTTTAAGCACAGATTCACCTATAAATTAAACGAAATTTTCATCAAGAAAATTTTAGTTTAAGCAAAGTTTTATTCTATAAATATGGTGAATACAACGTACTGCGATGTTTGTAATCACGAATATAAACATTATAGAAAACACCTCCGAACCAACAAACACACATTTAATCTATTTCATCAAATATCTCCTCTTGAGTTGGAAAGAAAACATTGTGATATCTGTTCAAAGGATGTTTTGAAGAGTAGTTATAATAAACATCTTCAATCACAAAAACACAAGAAAAATGAGTTTAAAGTAAAGGGAGACTATTATATTAAAAACACTGATGGGGCATTTAAAGGGCATATAAAAATAAGGATTTTTCAATTTGGAGAACCCGGTCCATCATCAATAGCTGAATCAATTGAAATAGTGAAACCCGATGTTGAAAAATTTATTAAAAAGACATTAAAAGAAATGAAAACTTTAAAGTTTTATATGGGAGTGAAAATGAATATGAAAAGACAAGATGAAGAACATACTCCTTATATGAGAACAGGTCTTCATTTTATAACATCATTTCAAGATTTTTTGAATAGTGGGGTTTATGAAGAACTATCAAGACAAGAGGAGGATGTTGATAATACAGTGGTAGGAAGTGGATTCAATATTAAAAAAATCATCTTTTTAGATATACACATTCTAAAATCAAACCCTCTTAAAGCTTCTTCTTATATTGAATTACCAAAAGAAATAAAACTAAAGAAGGCAGTTGTTAATATTAAGAACAATGATAATAAATGTTTTCTCTGGTCTGTTCTTGCTCACTTTCATCCACCAAAATGTAATTCAGAAAGAGTAAAACAATATATGAAATATGAGAATACCTTGGACATTAAAGATTTTAAATTCCCAATGCCACTAACAGATATTCCTAAATTTGAGAAAAAGAATAATCTTTCTATTAATGTATATGGATTAACGGATACAAACAAAGTTCAAATATTAAAAATTTCAAACAACTATAAAAATGAAGAAACACACATTGACCTTTTATATTTTAGTGTTGGAAAGAATTCACATTACACATACATCAATAATTTATCAAGATTAATCTCTTCTCAGGTATTCAGAACAGCAAACAAAATATATCCTTGTAAGCGATGTCTTAATTCATTTCATACAAAAGAACGATTAGAACAACATTCAAAATATTGTAGTAATCATAAATCAGCTGTAATTACAATGCCTAAACCTGGTGAAAAGATTTCTTTTGAAGATTATAATAAATCTATCATGCACCCATTTGTGATATACGCTGATTTTGAATGTATCCTTAAAAAGATAAATACTGCTTCTCCTAATCCAAAAGAACCATATACAAATAAATATCAAAAACATATTCCTTGTGGTTTCTGTTATTATATCAAATCATCTGTTGGAGAAAAGTATAACAAACTTGAACATTATCGTGGAAAAAATGCTTCACAAGAGTTTGTAAAACGATTAGAAAAGGATTGTATAAGACTCACTAAATTAATGAAAGAAACAAATGAACCGATGAAATTAACCAAAGAAGAAAAATTAGAATTTAGAATGAACAATATCTGTCATATTTGTGAGGGGGAATTAAGGAGTCTAAAGTTAGAGACCATTGTCATCTTACTGGTAAATATAGAGGTCCCGCTCATTCCTGTTGTAATCTTAATTATAAATTACCTTCTTTTATTCCAGTCTTTCTTCACAACAGCGCCAACTATGATATACATCTATTTATAAATGAACTTTCAAAAACACCAGGGAATATTTCTGCCATAACAAACACAAGTCAAAAGTATATTTCATTTTCAAAAATGATATTCACAAAACCTTTAACTCGTATTAGGTTTCTAGATTCTTACAAGTTTATGGGAACACCACTAGCCTACCTCGCATCAAATCTAAGCTCCACGGACTCTTTTCCAAATCTTAATTCATTCTTTCCAAAAGAGGAAATTCTCACTAAAGAGGAAATTCAGATTAAAGAGAGAATTCAAAGTAAAGAGGAAACTCTAATTAATGAAGAAATTCTAACTGAAGATGAAATTCTAATTATGAAGAAAATTCGAACTAAAGGGGAAATTCAGATTAAAGATGAAATTCTGATTAAAGAAGGAATTCTTACGAGAGAGGAAATTCAAACAAGGAATGAAATTCAAAGTAAAGAGAAAATTCTTACAAGTAAGGGAATTTATCCTTATGATTATATGGATTCATTTATGAGATTTAAAGAAACACAACTTCCTTCAAAAGAAAGTTTCTATAATAACCTTTATGAAGAAGAGATAAGTGATAAGGAATATAAACACGCACAAGAAATATGGAAAATATTTAAGATAAAGAACCTTGGAGAATATCATGATTTATATCTAAAAACAGATGTTTTATTGTTAGCTGATGTGTTTGAGGCTTTTAGAACACTCTGTCATAATAAAAATTGTTATGGATTAGACCCTGCCCACTATTTCACAGCTCCTGATTTAGCTTGGAGTGCAATGTTGAAAATGACAAAACAAGATATAGATTTAATCAGTGATGTTGATATGCTTTTGATGATTGAGAAGTCCAAGAGAGGTGGAATATCACAAGTATGTTCAAAAAGATATGCGAAAGCAAATAATAAATATCTCCCAAATTATGATAGTGAAAAAGATAGTAATTATTTGATGTATTTTGATGCTAATAATTTGTATGGATGGGCAATGTCTCAATCTCTACCTTATGGTAAATTAGAGTGGGTGGAAGAAAAGGATTATGAAAAGGCTTTGATGAATATTGTTATTTCTTCTCAAGAGGAATTGAATGACGAAGAAGAAGGTTATTATTTTGAAGTTGATTTGAGGTACCCGAGTGTTCTTCATAATAAGCATAAAGACCTTCCTTTTGCATGTGAGAAAGAAACCCCAAAGAAAGAATGGTTCAGTGATTATCATAAAAGTTTTAATATTAAAGGCAAATCAACAGAAAAGTTATTAACAACATTCTATGATAAAGAGGGATATGTTTTACATCAGAGAAGCTTAAAACAGTTTTTGAGAGAAGGATTGAGAATAGCTAAAATTCATAGAGTTTTAAAATTTAAACAAAGTCCTTGGGTGAAAAAGTATATTCAATTCAATACAGATATGAGAGCAAATACAAAAGTAAAATTTGAAGGGGACTTTTATAAATTAATGAATAATGCTGTATTTGGAAAGACTATGGAAAATGTTAGAAACAGGCAAAACATTAGATTCGCAACATCTTGGAAAGAAGCTTCGAGATTGATAAATAAACCAAGTTTTGAGAGAGAAGAGGTTTTTTCAGAGAACTTTTCTGCAATTCATATGAAAAAGGAAAGTATTGTAATGGATAAACCAATTTATATTGGAACAGCAGTTCTTGATTTATCAAAGATATTGATGTATGATTATTTGTATAATGACTTTAAGAAAGAGTATGGTGAAAATGTTTCATTGTTGTATATGGACACTGATAGTTTTATCCTAGATATAAAAACTGATGATGTTTATGAAGATATGAAGAAAAATATTGGAGTATATGATACAAGTAATTTCAGCAAGAAGAGTGAGTTATTTTCCAAAAAGAATGAAAAGGTTATTGGTAAGTTTAAGGATGAGTTGGGTGGAAAAGTAATGAGTGAGTTTATTGGATTGAGAGCAAAGGCATATGCTTATAAGTATGGTGAACAGATTGATAAGAGGTTAAAGGGAATAAAGAAATATGTAATAAAGAAATCAATAACTTTTAGAAATTATTATAATTGTTTGATGAATAAGAAAGAAGAATATAGGAAAATGAATACAATAAGAAGTTATAAACATAACATATATAGTGAAGAAGTAAATAAAAAGGCATTAGGAGCCTTTGATGATAAGAGATTTATTTTAGATAATGGAATAGATTGTGTTCCATATGGATATTGTATGATAGAGTGAATAGAATAGATTGTGTTTTAACGATGGGAAGATGGGTTAGGGTTTTTAAGGGCTACCGCCGCGTTTTTTCACAATATATAAATGGTTAAACCAAGTATTAATCAAACTAAAGAGTGGAGAAAATCTCAGTCTTGGTATATAAATGGAAAACATAATGAATGTGAAAAATATCAAATAAGTCTTATTGAAAAAATAACTAAAACAAAGGTAAATAAAACAAATAAGCGAATTAATTTAAAAACTAGTAAGTTAGAGGATGTAAAGAAAAAAATGAATATCCTTGAATGGACTGAAAACTTTGATGGTTATCAATTGAACAATGAAAAAACAATTTACTATAATCTCAAAATGATATGTGGCTCAGGAGGTGGCCAGATGAGAGCATTAAGAGAAGTTTATCATTTCGTAATGGCACAAAAGGGGTATCTTCAAAAATATAAAGATTCAAATGTTTTGTTTGTCATTATTTTAGATGGGGATTATTGTGCAAAGAAAATTAAACTATTGAAGGAATTTGAGAATGAACAAATCTTTATAGGTTCAATGAGTGAGCTGTTCAACCCCCAGGTGTTCAATTCAATGAGGTTCAACCTCCAGGTTAAAAGGGGAGACAAATAAATATACCTTGGGATAAAAAGGGGGTTTATTTTTCGGGAAAAAAAAAGGGAATCGCTGAAAATCCCCCATTCATTTACATGGGGAAAAGTGAGCCAGAATCAGTATTCTTACCCTACTCACGATCATGGGATAGGATCATGGGAAGTACATTACAGGTAGTGAATTCCAAAGCGAGACAGCACGATGGATAAAACTATCTGCATAGCCTTTCGTTCTGCACTTTGGATCAGCTATAGTACAGAGATGGCAAACCAAGTCTTGCGTCCAAACACTCGCACAAGAGTAACCAAGTTAGAAAGTCTAGCATAACATTTGCCATAAAAATATCTGTAGAACAAACTTAGAGTGGCAACTGACCTATGGTGAAAGAGTGGTTGAAGAGTTGAACCCATCTCCACACCAACCAGGTTCACTATGCGTTTCTGGAGCCTATCAAGTAAAAAATAAGTGGGAGGGCTGATGCTCCAGCTCAAATGTGGCAACAGTACTCTATAAAGGGATGTACATTTGTTACTTGTATATTGTCTTATACAGATACAATATCGCATCAGGAGGTAAATACCTCTGCGCTCGATAAAGACAACCAACTCGCTGGGAAGCACTCTTCACAATACCAGAAATGTACTGTTGCGGTTCTGCAAAACTGCATGTCTTTAAGGCAATGGCACACAACATATAGTGATTTCAAAAGTACATGTTTAAGCTCGTTTCTTCCAAATGTCTTGTGGGTAAAAGGGGATAGATGCGTTGCATGGGATGCTGGTAGTTTGGTCTTTTATATCTCTTATATCCTCACTTCAGCCTTTAACCTTTTCCTTTTCGTTACACGAACCATGCAAGCAAGCATGCATGCCACACAATAAGAATGAGCACACGCTACGAGCATTTCCAGCATGTTCGCGCTGTGGGCGCATCAGGCCAACAGGGCACCGATACATTGTTTTGTTGGAGCTTGCGCACACATTCCATATATATATATATATATATATATATATATATATATATATATATATATATATATATATATATATATATATATATATATATATATATATATATATATACATGTTGTTGTTCGTCTTTCGACTGCTCCCGTAAGGAGTCGCCACAGCGGATCATCCGTTATGATCCGCATACTGACTTGGCACAGGTTTTACGCCGGATGCCCTTCCTGACGCAACCCTGGTCACCTCTGACGACACAGGGATAAGGATTGGGTTTCACCATGATTCTGGGCTGCCCTACACCCTCTCATCGCGCGGCCCAGTGTAGGGCTCCCATCCTCAAGCGATCCTCCAACCCAAGCCTCCGAGTAGCCGGATTACAGGCGCACGCCACTACGCCCAGTTCATATATATATATATATATATATATATATATATATATATATATATATATATATATATATATTATATTATATTATATTATATTATATATATATCTTCTTCTTCTTCTTTCGGCTGCTCCCGTTAGGGGTCGCCACAGCGGATCATCCGTGTGATCCGCATAGTGATTTGGCACATGTTTTACACCGGATGCCCTTCCTGACGCAACCCTGGTCGCCTCTTACGACACAGGGATATGGTACACCTATTTTAACCGGGGTATACACCGGTCCAGTATACTGGTGTGTATATATATATATATATATATATATATATATATATACATATATATATATATATATATATATATATATATATATATATATATATATATATATATATATATACATATATATATATATATATATATATATATATATATATATATATATATTGTTACGTCTGGGGAAATTCGCAGAACACCATATAGGTTCCTGAGATCAGTTATGCCGGTAAGTCTGTGTTCACCTGGCTGTGACCCTTTGAGATAGTGTTTTTCTTTATCTATCTTTATTTTGAACCACTGTTGCAACAAACCTCCACGCCAACAACCGCCACCACGAACTACGTCACAACGCCAACCACGCTACAATCACCATTACAACAACCACCACCATCTTCGCCACTACACCCGCTTGCGAACACCATCCTCCACGGACCACGCTACAACCCCCTTTCCGCGTCGGAAACCGTCCGAGAACGCGAGGAAGGAAGCAAGGAGGATCTTCGATGGCGCGCGGCTTCTCCCGCCTGATTTTCCCGCCTATTTCACCCGCGCTTGGTGTGGGGGAAGTGCGATCCGAGCCGGGGGTCAAAGGTGAGAAAAGGTAGGGGCCTCTCTTTGGGGGAATAATTCCTTGGACCTGAGCCAAAACCGACTTCCCCCATCCCCCGCACGGCGCGTGGGAAGGGGGCGAGAGGGCACGCCCCTTTTCGGGAGGCTTCTCGAAACGCCTCGAAGGGAGGTGGAGCCTAAAATGGGGTGGAGCGAAGGGCGGAGCCCCGCGCTATAAAGGGCGGACCGTACGCGAGGCTCGGGGTCTCTGAGAGATCTCCCTGTGGTTCATGACTCTCTTCCCCTGTCTCCCGGTGGTCCATGCCCTGCTGCTTCTTCCGGCTCGTGGTACACTCGCCTGACTTTGGTGGTCCGGTGCTCGTGCTTCCTGTGGTTCAGCGCTCCGAGGGTGGTTCAGCTGTTCCTGTGGTCGGGGTCCGGTGGAGGGCCCGTGCATCGGGGACGTGGACGGAAGGC
>NC_140963.1:89057416-89100916 GCF_056783735.1 Eptatretus burgeri
AACTTCTTCTCTGAAACTACTCAAACGATTTTGATGAAACTTGACTGCAACCTTCATCACCCATGAAAAGTTTGTTCATGCTATTCTGAAAAATTGGGGTCTAAGGGGTTTTATGGGGGGGGGGGTGGTTGCCCCCCCCCCCGCCAAAATAGGTATTTGCTATAACATTGGTTTATTTGTACATTTTGCCAATTCCTTCCCATGTTGACTTCCTCCTCAGTATCATTATTCTATCAGGTCAGCGCCCAGGTGTATTTCCCCTATTTATTATATTATGCTGACGTGTTTGGACATTTGTTGCTCAACAATTGTTTGCGCTTATGAGCTTTTTTAAACTCACCTGGAACGTAGTTTCAGGGAGCTTATAGGACGGCACTTCACCTGTCCGTCTGTCCGTTCGTCCGTCCACAAACTTATTGCAACTTCTCTGAAACTACAAACAAAATTTCAATGAAACTTGACCGCAAACTTCATCACCCATAATGTACCAAAGTTTGTTCACGACATTAAGAAGTCGTGGTATAAGGGGGCCTCCTACTGGGGGTGGGAGGGGGTTGCCCCCAAAATATGTATTTCCTTTCTTCTCCGAAACCACACACACAATTTTGATGGAACCTGACCACAACCTTCATCACCTATAATGTACCAAAGTTTGTTCATGACATTAAAATAAAAAATTGGGGTTTAAGGGGATGGATGGTGAGTTGCCCCCCCAAAATAGGTATTTGTTTACTTCTCAGAAACTACACACACAATTTCGATGAAACTTCACCATAACCTTCATCACCCATGATGTACTAAAGTTTGTTCACGACATTTAAAAAAAACCTGGGGTTGAAGGGTGTTTTCAGGGGGTGAGGGGGTTGCCCCCCAAAATAGGTATTTGCTATAACATTCATTCATGGGTACGTTTTTCTGATTCCATCCCACATTGACTTCCTCCTCACTATCATTCTACGAGGTGAGTATCCAGGGGTGTTGCCCCTATTTTTACCTCCGCCACCGAATGTGAAGGGTGTTATGTTTTCACCCCTCTCTGTATGTTTGTTTGTGTGGAGGATATCTCAAAAAGTTGTGGACGGATCTGGATGAAATTTGGTGTGCAGGTTGGGTGTGTGACCATGACGAATTAATTCGATTTTGGTGAAGATCCGAATCTGGATAAGATAATTATTTAATTTCGAAAGTGATTCTTCACCATTGAGAGAAAGGGCCAAAGACGATATGTTACTGGATAGCATGATATTTCAAAAATGTATTGGGCCCGATATGTTCTCGTGGATCATGCATTATGTGGCGGAGGTATGCGCTCCACTGAGTGCCTTTCTAGTTTTCTTCTGTTTTGCGTAATAATATCCATGTTGCTGCTTTTCTGGCTTTTTGGTTAAGTTAACCCTCATTGTTGTGCCTTTTTGTCTGTTGAACAGGTTAGAGCAAGGGTTCCCAAATCACATGTAAAGAGATCTTAAAAAATGGTAAGAGATTGCTCATGGGACATCATATCCCTGAATTGCCAGATGAATTTTTAATGCAGGCTTTCATTAATCATGAAAGTACTTCACCAAGCACAGGAGGTCTGACACATTGTCCAAAGTTTGCTTTACTACGACCTCTTTCTCAGAAACGGGCTTCATTGTTATCCTCCTGCAGTATTTTCACTTTTCTCTCAAAGGACTTCACACTGACACATAGAGTTGGAATGTGGACTGCACTTTAGGAACCCCTAGTTTTAGAGCATGGCTAATATGCTTGATCACCATTTATCATTGCATTCAATTTTTGAAGGAGGACATAACAGACATAACACGAAGGAGGACATAACATGCTGGTCCCTAGAAGGACATAACATGAAGTATCTTCTTCTTCTTCTTTCGGCTGCTCCCATTCAGGGTCGCCACAGCGGATCATCTGTATGATCCGCATAGTGATTTGGCACATGTTTTACGCCGGATGCCCTTCCTGACACAACCCTGGTCACCTCTTACGGCACAGGGATAAGGACATAACATGAAGTATGTCATCTACATATTACATTCGCAAAGGAGAGGGGGGGGGAAGTAGGAATAGCGGTTATCTGAGGAAACAAAGATGAAGATGGCTAGATGGTAGAGAAAAGACGATTGAAGGAAAAGAAAAGAAGATTGGGTCGAAATAATAGTTATGAGAAAAGAATACGAATAGATGTAATGGAACAAATATCGAAGAAAAAGCTGGGAAAAGGGGAGGGGTTCCTGCTGTAATTCTCTGCAGATTACCGTAGCAGGACCTGTTACCAACTATAGTATATGAGTGTACAACTCTCGTATACTATAGTTCTAACTGTAGCATTTTGCCTGGGAAAATTCAACAGACTTTGCAAGTGTAGTATATAAATAGCTCGAGTGCAACACTGTCCACTGAGTTGCAAATTGATCACATCCAGAATAGAAGTTAATCCTCGATTGAATATAATTTTTTAATGATCTGCTTAACTCTCATTACCATGCACCTTGTATGGGTGTACTGTTGTAGACTTGTTTATGTACACTTGCAGTCATTATAATGGAAATATGCTGAAATATGTCGGTTTTATTATTAATATTATTTACAAAATTATCTCAGGCTCATGGTGAAGCTTGTATGGCAATCAGAAACAGAACAAGGACGTCAAATAGGTGTACGTTTACCTGAACTACAAATACTGCACAGTACATTATGAGACAACAGACAAATCAATGCAGTCAATGACATTTTAACCTCAGATCCCAGCATCATGAGTCACGAGTTTAGATGGGGGGGATTAAATGGGACAATGGACAAGATTTCACTGAGATTAGCTTGCATTTAAGTTTTTTTCATTGATTCTGTGTAATCTCCTTTTTCTTTAGACTCTTTCACGTAGCTTTCATCAGATGTGGCCATCAACGAATGCAGAATGGACCCGGATTCAATTACAAATTTAGACCGTTAGCTGCATCCAGGTGAGGTGCCTCTGTACATTCAGGCAGTAATTTGCTTAGGGTGCTGGTTATAACTCGTAAACTCTTTGCAAGATACACAGTGACATCTGTAAAACCCACTAATTCATGCTAGCAGACGGGACGCCCGGCTTAATAGCCATCCGATGGACGGCACAATCATTGACGCACTCCCTGTCTGTGAAGCACCAGGGTGACAGTTTATAGTGGGGTCAAGAATCTAACCCAGACTTGACAGTTCAAAGTTGAATGTGCTACCTCCTCCAAACCATCTTGTTGGACTATACAGTATATATGAAGTGGACTGGGTGATTTGATTAATGTGAAATGTGATATATTAATCAAAGGTTTCTGTAATAAATGTTGGCAAAGAGATGACAGCAAGCCTCAAACACTTGAATATGAATTGCAGCAGTGTGGACTCACTTGGTTCTGGAGTGGGATCTGGGTAATCGACCATTTTATCCTCTCTGTCATGGGTGGGTTGAGTGGTTTGGGGAACAACAGAGGAGCAAAGAGGAGAGAAGTGATGCCAATAAAAATTGAGTCATTCCTTCTGAAGCAGCAACATAGTACAATAATTGTTTTCCTTGTTACTTTGCAGTATTTCCTGGGGGCCTATGGTACAAGAAGCAGCATTAAGGTATTTTCCTCCAGGTGAATGAAACTGAAATATAAGAATAAGTTTCTCAACAAAGAAAACCCACAAATTGACTCAGAGCAATATATAATCATTCTTGTGTCAGCTCTCTGTGCTATAAGCTCAAGCTAGTTTCCAGCCTTTATATCAAACCGTTATTGAGCAAAGGTATGGCAATGATTCTCACCCATTAATCAGTTTGTGATACATGGCAATCTCTCTCTCGAGGTCCATCTTGGCATCGAGCAATATGTCAAACTCCTGCATCTGTCCACGCAGATTTTTCTGTGCTCCTTCTAGGTTTGCCTCTGCTTTTAACAAGCTGGACTGCAGTCGTGATAGCTCATTGGCCTTACGGTCTTCTGTCTCTTGTAGCATCTCTTCCAGCGAGAACACCTGAACACGGAACGTTTACCAATGTCAACTTCAACCTTTTTACACAATCTTGTATTTTAAGCTGAGTTTACTTTTTTTCTTTTTTCAAAGATGTAAAAGAAAAAGCACAGCCAACCAATAATTCCATTATGTATTAACAATAATGGTGCTCCATGCTCTTGCCAGAGAATAGGACACCATTATATATTACAACAGCATTGTACAAAACGAGTTGGTATCACTTTGTATGCTCTGCACGAGTTATTTTGTTTGTTGTTTAAAACTTGTTTGAGTATAAAAACCTTTTATTTGCTATAAGCACTCAGCCTGAAACTATGGTGCTCAAGAGTGGTAATGATGTTCACTTTTACAAATCCATGTGATTGATACAGATCCACTTTTGGGTAGTCATTGCTGGTACTGCTTAGTAAGCTTGTAGATATTTCGTCTTTGGCATTTAAAGATGTTTCTTCTTTTTCCGCAAAAAATTTTTTTACCTTGTAATGTCCAACAGGATGGTGCAGACATATCACATTTACCTTTGAGCTGTCTAGTCTGGGTTTGATTGCTGACTGGAATATAAACTGTGCTTCACAGGCAGGGCATTGCAACAATGTGTGTGCCATCCCTCAGGTGGACGTCAGCTGAGTGTGCCATCTGCTAGCATTAGCTGGTGGATATTAAAGATCCCACGCTGTCTTTTGCAAAGAACAAGCGAGATATCTCCGGCACCCCAAACAAATTACAAATTCCTGCCATGTTCAGTTGAACATCAGGCCTGGCCAGCCGGATCGTGAAAGACTTGGGCCAAAACTTTCCCAGGCAGACCCCACAAGAAGATCGGAATAATTGGAAGCATGAAAGTAGTTGCCTTGTAATCCACACTGCATCCACTGTGTGAGCTCTTTTATTTATTTATTTTCATTATGTAGCATTTGGCTAAATATCAGACACTCAATTTGTACCAGCCTGTGCAGTTAATAAGTTTGGCATAAATGATAATTAATAGCTCGTGAAAATTAAATGCTTTAGAATTCAACATATTGGGTTCATAATTGTAATTGACTAAATAAAATTAAATCAGAAATGCCCAATTATGCTCTGCTTTGTGTACATTTCCCCCAAGTAGTCGGAGGCTTTAATGTTAAATTTTCCAGAAATCGTGACCTGGTGGATTAAAGCACCAAATTTGTCACATTTGTTCCTTAGGCTACGGAGATCAATTCCAGAAGGGGTGTCCAAAAATCTGAGCACTCTGAGCCATTCCTGGAGCTATATATGTTACCACTCCCATATCTGGCGAAAAGATCATCAGCAAAATGACACCCTTTCCCAAAATGTTCCTAATAGATCACAAAATAAAATAAAAAATCAGAGAGCTGAGTCTTTGTAACATAAAAGAGTAATTAACTGGTATCATTATTCACCTCATTATATTATTCTGTTGATGAAGAACCACAGGTATAAATCAAAATGGCCACCTTTATTGCGCTCAAAAATCACGACTTTAATTCTAGTCGGCTTGTTCAAATTCATGGATGAAATTCATGTATTAAAATGTCCAACAGACAAATAAAATAACTGCATGCAACTTCAATCATTTGCTTAATTTCGTTGTAGAGGAAATGAATTGGAAAATCTGTGTTACATGTTGTGAAGGCAGTGGGGATTTGAAGTGCCCTGCTGAGAACTATCAGAAGAATGAGCTTCATGTATATGAGGCTTTTCTGCAGAATGTAACCCTGTTTTTCGATCATGGGGCCTTACCTTTTGATATGGACTTTAAAGGCCAAGACACAGCGGATTAATTTTTATGTAGACACAGTGGCACAAATCTTGTCACCTGAAATTTGCCCCCTCTAAGTTGAGGCATGTGCAAGAGGCAAAATGCAAGCATCACAGCAAATGAGGGTGACCGTCTGCAGTCAAAACGACAAGCTACTACACCATTGTCAAGTCTTAACTCTTGTATATTCTGCTCAGAGTTCTCTGTAAGGCTATACCTCTACTTTGCAATGCAGCTTGACAGGGACCTTCGGAAAATGGCCACAGAGTCGGAGGACACAACATTACTGGCAAGAATAGCTGGAGGTGATTTCGTGGCACTTCAAGCGAAGTATCACAGCAATTGCCTTATTACCTAAAAAAACACTATCGCTCGATGCTACAGTGTCGAAGTCACAAGATATCAAGCATCAATTAATAACAGGAGCTCAAAGCCAGGACATTTGCTGAACTGGCATCTTTCATCGAATTTCAAGTGGAAAAAGGGGAGTTCCTCTTCAAGCTTTCTGAGCTGCATGACCTATTTCGGAACAGACTTAAAGATCTTTGTGTTGAGTTCATCAACAAATCAGGACTAAAGACTCAACTTCTTGATCATTTTCTGGGAGACTGTCAAGAACAGATAGATGGCAGAAATATGCTTTTCGTGTTTAACAGGTCAGGTCAGGTATGGGAGCATGAGCCAGAGCAGCACGTCACTGCATCCACTTTCCGCCGGTACTCCAGGGGCCTCCTTTTCGCCATCCACCAGGCAGATGCCTGGCCCATCCCCATCTCCTTGAGGTGCCGATCAACCTTCTGCAACCATGAGGGAGTGTGGTTAGCCCATTGGCCTCCTCCACTCACGAGGCTCCCTCGCTGAGAGAATCTGGTGAGCCAGATCAGCGTCAGGAAAATGAGCCACATGTCCACACAGCCACTGCTGATGCTCACAGACTATGTAGGTAACAAATCTCATTTGAGTCTCTCTCAGCAACCGCTCATTGGACACAAAGTCCGCCCAGCGATAGCCAAGGATTCTCTGAAGAGACCTGGTACCAAAGGAATTAAGTTTCTGTGTGAGATCCCTGGTCACAGTCCAAGTCTCACAACCATAGAGAAAGACTGGAAGCACCAAGGACCTGAAGACTCAGACTTCTATCCTCCTGCACAGGTACCGACAGTGCCACACCCCATTATCCAGTGAATCCATGACTCCCCAGTCCTGACTCAGACGTCTATTGACCTCTGACTCACAGCCGGCAGAGACATGAATATCACTGCCAAGGTAAGTGAATCTCTCCGTGACCTCAACATCCTCAACACAAACAAGCACAGACAATATAGCAGCATCCTCGATGTCATTGAAAGCCTGGATCTTAGTTTTGACCCAGGAAACCCGTAATCCCAGCAGCTCCGACTGTTCATTCAGCACCTCGAGAGTCCCCAAAAGGATATCCAGAGTCTCCGCAAAGATGAGTGCATCATCTGCAAAGTCAAGGTCAGAGATCTTGACATTCCCAAACGATGCACCGCAGCTTGATCTCTCCGACATCCTCCCCAGAATCCAGTCCGTATAAGCGCTGAAGAGTGTGAGGGCCAGTATACACCCCTGATGAACTCCAGTAACAACTGGAAACAAGTCAGAGATGGTATCACGACATCTCACAGCACTCTCAGCTCCAGAGTATGGTTCAGACATCACATTGATCAGTTTTCTCCAGAGGGCATTCCGATTCAACGAATCAAATGCTTTGCAGAGATCAACATAGGCTGCAAGCAACCCCTGCCTAAGCTCTCATCTGCATTTGGTGAGGACCCGAAGGGCAAGGATACGGTCAATCATTGACCTCTTTGGTGTAAAACCTGACTGCTCTGAGCACTGGTGCTCAAACAGATGGTGGAAAATCCTATCAAGAATTATCTGAGCAAATACCTTGCCAGGCACTGAGGAGCATCACCCCTCAGTAGTTGTTGCAATCCTGGCAATTACCCTTCCCTTTCCAGAGAGGGACAACAAGGTCCCTCTTGCAGTCAGTTGGGATGATGCCTGTGTTCCAGGCAGAGCACAGAAATGCAGGCAACATGAGTACAGCATTTCCCCTCACCTTGAGAAGTTCAACATCGATGCCACAGATCCCCGGAGCTTTTCTCTCATTTCAACCGGTTCACCGCAGCCTGTGATTCCACAAATGAAGGTGGATCACAGTTGATTGGTGGGTCAGCAATAAGGATAGTAACACCCCTGACATCCAACTCAACAGCTGGTGGATCAGCCTGGTACAGCCGCTCAAAAAACCGGCCCAGCGGGCCTTCACTTTGGACTCCTCCCTCAAGAGCCCACCACCCTCTTTACACCAAGGAATGGGCTTTGAGGAATGCAGTGCACAAATTCCCCTGTAAGCAGGATGAGAATCACTTGACTACAGCAGATGCCCTACCCCCTCACAGATTCCCTGCACACAGGCCTCCTTGTCCACTCTCAGTACACAAACAGATTCATGCAACTCCCTGAAAAGTTCAGCTCTGACATTAAGCCTGGACCTGCAACTCTGGACAATAGTATCCAGTGTCTCTCGGGAGACAAAATTTTTCTTCTCTCTCCAGCGATTTCCAAGACATCCACTGGCAACATCAAGGATGGTGGACTTGAAGGCACTCCACAACTCTTCAGGATCCCCCAAAGCACCCATACCCCCCAAATCTCCACTCAGCCTGTTTGCAAACTCCTCAGCTACCCTCTCATTCTTGAGCATGCCAACATCCAGCCTAGGCTGGAATGGTACCATTCTCCTGGATTTGAGCTGTAACTTCAGAGTTGCTACAACAAGCCTGTGGTCAGTATTGAGGAACTGAGCACTCTGGTTGACCCTGCAGTTCTGGATCATCTTCCATCAACGAGCACATGATCAATCTCCTTTGCTGCACCACCAGCGATTTTTGTATGTGTGTACATATATATATATATATATATATATATATATATATATATATATATATATATATATATATATATATATATATATATATATATATACTAGCTGGGGTACCCGCGCAGCACTGCGGGGTTAGCCACTTAAACCCCTCAAGCGTTAGGGCGACATAAATGTACGATAAAGAGCAACGGTGTAATTTCACACTTAGGGGGTTAATAAGCAATGAGAAACTGTTCATTTCAAGTTGAATGGGTAATTGGAGTATACTGACCGTTGATGTTATCCTGCATTTTAAAAGACTCAGTTTCTCGTGTGATTACTGCAGTGCCTCTTGATACACTACATTTCTGGTCTGATTGTTGGGAGCCATGATGCTGAGGTTTGCAGAGTTGCCAGTGCGAGATGCTGCCACATAAAATATTCCATGGGAGAAGCAGCTTGCGGAGAGGTCAACTCCTATGGCCTTGAAAGTCTGGCCCTGTGACTTGTTCACCGTCATGGCAAAGCAAGGCTCAATGGGGAACTGTAGCCTGTGGAACTGGAATGGCAGTTCAGCATCCGAAGGCATCAGTGGTATCCTAGGGATGAGGCCAACTTGACCTTTGTAAGGGCCGCAGGAGATGGTTGCCTCGATCACGTTCTGGTGCAGTCTTGTGACTGTGCACCGGGTGCCATTAGTGGTTTTCGGTGGCTCCAGGGACCTTAGTACCATGCTGGGAGAGCTGACCTTCAGTTTAAGTCGGTGTGGCAGCATGCCTGTCAGCTCGAGGGAGTTGAGGAACTCCACAGGGTAGGTCACGGCTTCCTCATCGCTCATGGCACTGTCCACCGACTTGTACTGTTTGTCTTCTCTGGGGAACTCATTCATGAGCCAAGTGTTGAGGTGGTTGACATTGGTGTTAAGTGGAGAGACGATGGCCCGTTCTGCTAACCACTCCGGCCTGTTATAGTTGGCTGCCAAGTTTTGGTAGACCTCTGCCTTGAGTTCTTCCAGTCTGAAAACACACTTTCCAAGTGTAGGTGGTATGTTGATGGTGTCAGGCTTAGCAGCAAGAGGGAGTTGACCTCCAATGTCCAGAAGCAGGTGTGCAAAGTCAGCAGCTGCAGTGTCGTTACTAAGGTGAGCCCTCATGTTGGTGGTGAGCTTCATGATTTTGACATGGGTCCATAGGTGGGATTGCTTGAAGTTGACGTTGACAATGTTTGCCCTTGTTCCATTTTTCACTACCGGCAGGATTTGCCTGAAGTCGCCACAAAGGAGAGTGGGGATACCACCCATTGGTGTGTTGATGCTGGTGATATCTTGAAGAGTGCGGTCAATCGCCTCGTATACCGATTTGTGGGTCATGGGCGCTTCGTCTACGATAATGGCTAATGTGTCCTTCAGGACTTTAGTGGAGGTACGCCTATGTTGGTAGAGGAAGTCCTCTGAGAGGTGATCGTGGAACTGTGTCCATAGGTCAATTGGGTTGCTGGGGACACAGGCTGTGAGGATGATCGCCAAGAGACTTCGCATGTTGGCTGGAGATTGGGTGACTGTGGCCTCCTCCATGGCCAGGCGCAGGTGCTGGTCATCCTCCAGAAGTCCTCTCATATGGCAGGCCTCTTGGAATGTATCGCAGACGTGGTTGTTGACTGTCCTCAGATTCTCAAAGGATGTCGGACCGGTCACTTCATTGAGGAGCATTCGCAGGAAGTAGCATTCTCCTGCCCATGGACTGACGGTGTAGATGCGGCCAATTGCTGGACCCCGCCAGATCTCATTTTGTGGGTCGTTTCCGTCTAATGGGACACCCCTCTTGTGCTGTATCCACTTCTTTGTGCTTCAGTTCCAAGTGTAGTACTCAGGGACATCAGCGTATTTGAGAGTTTTGGCGAATATATCATTGTTGCATAGTTCAAAGAAGTCAGTAAGGGTGGTGGCTGGGGGTGGCCCTTGAGCTATGTTCATTGCATTGGCTTCGGTGAATATTACTCTTTGTCCGTTCTGGAGGTGCACGGCCAAGCCAACCACTGGTGGAAAATGGTCATGCGTTGGGTGCTCCAGAATGCGCCAGGCTGCCTCACAGCTGCCCACGTACCTCGCATTTTGGAACAGAGCGATCTCGTCCACCACTCTCGGCTGGTCGGTCTGTTTCTCATTGTTGTGATGTGTTCGCTGAAGCTCAAAAACTGCCTGGTCTGTTCCCTTCGTGACATACTTGAGTACATACTTGATGGAGTTTATGCTGCTGCAGAGTTCCACGTTGATGTGGCAATTAAATTCCCATAGTATGAGTGGGTTATACGGGACGACCCACTGGTTGGTAACCTCTTGATTGATGCATTTGCTTCGCTGTAGCATCTTGATGTTGCCTGTGTGTCTGCCATCTTGCGGCTTGCGGCGTCGGTACTTGGGATAGCTGTCTATGCCTTGTTCTGTGCACTGAAGGAATGTCTTGGGGAAAATGTTTGGTGCACTGCCGGTCCACCATACAGGGCGAGTTCATGTTGATTTCTCCGCAGGGGCCGTGGATCATGTGGGACAGTACCAATTTGTGAAGCTGTGGGTCTTTATCCTTGTCGGGAATCTCAGCTGCAATAACCAAGTCGATCTTTTCCAGCCTGATTTTGTACTGTGGGTCTTGCCAGGAGAGGATGTGGGCGTGTGGTAGGCCTCGCTTCTGGTACTCGATGCTTTACAGCCAAGCGCGCACCTTGCCAAAGGCAGCCTCCTTCACAATCAGTTCCATGAGCTTCTTGTGCTTTTGGCAGAACACCCGTGCCACCATGTCTGGTCTATCCTGTGCTTGTTGACAAGCAGGAAGTTGTCCGTGATTTCTGGCCACTGTGGGTTACATGTCATGGTGATGAAAAAGTGAGCCTGGCCCATCCTTCGGACATATGCCATGGCGTCACTCTGTCTCTCATGCATGTAGCGTGGACCGCCAGTGTAGGTGGCTGGAAGTACTACTCTTTGGCCGACTTGCCGAGGGTCGCCATCAATAGCCAGGATGGAGTCTCTTCGGGCTGATGTAGCTGTCTGCTCTGAGAGCCTTTGCAAAAACTGAAGTCTCTCAGTCTCAATCTTACAGAAGGCTTCTACCAGGTATTGTTGGAAGAGGCGTGCACCTTGCAGAAGGTAGATGCCATCCCTTACCATGATGTGACAGCTGTAGAATTGCTGTTGAGTCGCCTTGTGTCCATTCCTGCCGGCGTTATACATATGGTAACCATCTGTGCCGAAAGGGAAGAGGAGTGAATACTGCAGTGGGTCATGGGCTGCGTGGAGCTCAGAGATCCTCTTGAGGGTGCCGTCCTTCAGGCGAATGACGATGTCGCGATTTTCCGTTGGTTCATTGTCCATGAGTATGGCCACCTCAGCTGCTGTCTGGGCGTTGTATCGCCGTTCATGCTGACCCCGGGGCCTCTTGTGCTCTCTGATCACGATCTTCTGTTCTTCAGTATTGTCCTCTTCTATGATGTCTTTGGCGGTCTTGAGCTGTTGGACGTAGTGGTTGTTGTCTTGGAACCACTCAGTCAAGTTCCCGAGAAGCTGTTGATTTCGGCGCCTGTTCTGGCCCCTGATTTAAGTCTGCTGTGTGAAGCTGTCGAGGAAATACACCTGGAGAAACTTGGGCTCGCCTTCCTGTGGCGTTAAGAGGCTGCCGATGCGGTGAAACACCTGGCCTTGAATCCTAAAGCTTGGGTTCCATCCCTGCACAGAGGCATCCTTATGGCCGAAGCTGGTCATTGAGAAGCAGCCATTGTACTCGCGGATATTGGACAGGAAGGTCTTGCTCATGGGGCCTTCTGAAAAGAGCTCTTGAAGGATTTGAGGGAGTGGAGGGAATGGCTGCAGGATAACCTTGCCTCCTAAGCAGCAAATGCCAGGCCTTTCTGCCTTGAAATTTTTTGCACCACAGTGGCAGCAGTGCTTGTCCATTGGCCCAATGTTTGCTTTAACACGGAGATCATTCGGGTCATGTCAGTGCTGGCCTATTGTCAGCATCGCGCTCTCTTTGTCGAGTGGTTCGAATACACTGATCTTCAAGACGGCGAGCGTTCGTTTCAACAGACTCGGTTGCTCGGGTAGATGCAGTGCTTGCACGCTGATCTTCAAGACGGCGAGCTTTGCTTTCCGGAGACTCGGCTGCTCGGGCAGATTCATTGCGTTTTTTTTATTTTGGAGAAGACGCAGTGTTTTCAAATCTTCTGTCTCTGTCATTCAGGCCCTCTTCTTGGCATCGGCTGCAGCAGAATTACGTCCTAATCGTTCTTTACGGGGCATGTTTGCTTACGAACAACCAACAGCCGCCGTGTTTCTTCGAATAGGGAGGTCTTTCGGCATCTGAAGGGAATTGGGTGGAAGAAAGGTGTCATATTTTACCAAATAAACTCTATTGAGTGTATCGTTCAAAGATATGATTTACATTCTCACCAATTGCATGACTGTGGACTGAATGGCCACTGGTGGAAACACTTCGGGAAAAGTTGACGTAAATATGTAATGGTGTGCTCTTGGGCAGTTATCCTTCGAATGTGCTGATTTGTAAATCCACGAGCAATGAAGTACAGCTTATCTCTCAAATAAATGTCTCAAGCGAAATAAATGTCTCCAGGTTTTGGAGTCTGGCAAATGCATCATTTGTGTCCTTGTGAGATGCAGCTGTGGTCAGTCCATGTTTTACGACGAAAATTTTAGTCAGTAACTGCTGGTGAATACTGTCAGTTTGCATGCGTGGGTCATGAAGTATGTTCTGGAGTCGGAGTTGCGGCAGCTTGAGAGGAAATTGTGGGTGGAATCGGGCGTGCCATATTGTATATTCAAACCACTTACTTTCCAGACACGTTGTATATTACTTTCTAGACACGTTGGACACGTTGTATATTACTTTCCAGACACGTCGGACACGTATATTCGGCGCAGACAACACAAAAATTACTTGTATTCGTCGCAGACAACACGCTGTTACGAAACATAAACAAGGACAAATGTGTCCACGAGCAGCGTCCTAAAGATTTTGTCAGCTAAAAAAAAAAATATATTTTTTACATTAAAAAAAAACAACAACAACAACTTCCGATATTTCGTCACGTGCCTTGATTAAGCCCATAGCGAAACGCATCATAATGTCTTTACGTATTTACGATATATCGTGTATTTACGAAATAAATAATGTATTTACGAAATTACAATACGATAAATAGAATAATCTTTAAATAGTAACGTGAATTTTTCGAAACTTTAAGGCAAATGTCCGAATATATTTAATTCTCAAAAGGCACCGTCTATGTGAGGATGTGTACATGTGCTCAGTATTTAAGGAGATCCGGATCTCGTATACACAAGAGCAGAGTCCTCGAGATTAAGGTTTTGTCTTCACAAGAAAAAAAAAGAAGAAGAAGAAGAAGAAGAAGAAGAAAAAGAAGAAGAACAAGAAGAAGAAGAACAACAACAACAACGTCGAGCTCTCTATCTGCGAAAAAAAAATACAAAACAGATCATTTCAACGCTGGCTTCCCGTCATGCTGTTGCTGTTGAGTCATTATCCCAGTTGAACGCCGGCTTCCCGTCATTATCCAGTCCGCGCCTGAGCGGTTTACAAACCACGGAACGGATCCCGCAAAACACGGAACGGCCCACCATGGACCCCAAAATTTAAACATGAAATAGTCGTATTTTGGGGGTGGAATGTGCGTCTTTGATCTCAACCGCGGTCTGAACTGTTGTACAAGTAGTGTGAATGCGCGGATGTTGGTGTAAAACACACAATGGCTTGTCAAATCATTGACATATGTTCGCTAACCGCCGACACCTGCTATAATCTGCGGTTTAAGCCCTTAATCCGCTGTTTAACCCAACAATTGAGTCCTTTTTGACACGCGGTGAGTGAATCTCAGGTGGCGGGGTGTCATAAACTCGCTCTCACCTCTTCTGTATAAAACCTCAGGCCAAATCCATCTCAATCATAACCTTAGACTACTTACTACAGACCACACATTGATGATCTGCGATTCTACAGATTTCTACAGCCTTTTCAAACATGGAAGCTGGCTTCTTCTTCATCTCCCTCCGACATTGCTGTGACGTCATCGGTCAACATGCCGGGGGAAAAGAGGAAGCACACATCCAGAACTGTTTCCGAAAAACTTTTGTTAGTGGACAGGATTGTTTCTGCGAAGGAGAGTAAAGCTAAGATATCCAGGGAAACTGGGGTACAAGAGAGTACCTTGAGAGGATGGGTGAAGGAGGAGGCCAACCTTCGCTCCTTCGTGCAGGACCTCAACGAGGAGAGCGGGCTGAGCCGCAAGAGACCCAGGAAGGCTCAGGATCCAGCGTTGGACAAGGCTGACTTCGACTGGTTCACTTGTACTCCCAATCCGCAGTCCGTTGGTACAAGATTATATTTTATTAATATTATTCGCGGTTTTCTTTATATTATTGACGGATCCGCGGATCGTCTAAACCGCGGATTTTTATTTTATGGATCCCAACGGCCCGATTTAAAAGAGTTTTACTGTATATACTGGATTACCCCGCTTATCCGCCAAGTTGGGGCAAGGTCATTTTTGGCGGATAAGCGAGGGTACACATGAGATGATCTGGAGGGGTGCAAGAGGTGTCAGGTAGGGCTCGTTGGGGCCTAAGAATCTCATTCCCTACTCACTAGAACGAAACCAAACAAACGGAACAACATACACCATATTGTTACGGCTGTGGAAATTCGCAGACCACCATAAAGGACCTTAAGGCCCGGTCACACCTTGACGTTTTAGCCAACGTATGCCGATTTTTGAATTTTTTTTTCTAAAACGCTGGCACACGTTGAATACGTTATGGGTAAGTTTTGATAACATTGAGAGCACGCTGAAAAACACTGCCATACGTCGTTGTACGCTGGCTTTAAACGTTGTACTTTTCGGTTGTCCTCAAATTTTTTCATGCTTGAAATTTCACGACGTATGCCGGCGTATGACTCACACGTTCCGCTACGCTGGCCACAAGTTGTATGCATGGTCTGCGATCGTTGACAGACGTCAACACATGCTACTTGTAAGTTAATCATAAGTTGAGACACGCCGAGGTAATGTTTAGCATACCCGAAACTTATTTCTAACCTATGATTAACGTGTTGTTGGCACGTTACGCGATCGTTGCCACACATCGACAGACGTTACTTTTAAGTTACTCATAGGCTGAAAGACGTCGGTATAATGTAGCGTCCTTGTGTCAGCGTCCACGGCCACGGCCAGGACACTTATTTGCAGCATTCTTCAAACTTTTCTTCGGCATGACGAGGATGTTCACACTTCGATGTCTGGCTTGGCTATGATTCCAATTGTCCATCGGCAGCGTCTATTTAAAACAGTCGAGTTTGAGCGTTTTAACACGTTCAGAAGAAACGCTTCAAATTTCAAAACCCCAGCGTCAAAAAACAAAGGCGAGTGACAGCAATTTAAATCGTTCATTGTAAACAATGAAAATAGTTGAGTGGTACCGTTTAAAAGTCGTTGAGTGTAAAAAAAAATCCAATTGTTGAGCACAAGCATCTACTTTCAATAGTGGGGTTTGAGCGATTTAGCACGTTCAATAGAAACGATTAAAATTTCCGAGCGCCAGCGTCAAAAAACAAAGGCGAGTGACAGCAATTTAAATCGTTCATTGTAAACAATGAAAATAGCTGAGTGGTACCGTTTAAAAGTCGTTGAGTGTAAAAAAAATCCAATTGTTGAGCGCAAGCGTCTACTTTCAATACTGCAGATGCAGCCGTTTAAATCGTTGAGTGGCAGCCTATGAACCTACCCGTGGACACGCGGACGCAAGGAGGATCCATCATAACCCACACCCTCCCCTCACACTCACCTACTACTGCCAACATGAACAAACTACTACTAATACTAATACTGATACTGATACTGATACTGTTACTGCTGACATGGACATCGACTCAAAAAGGAACTCGAAAACACTGTTGGGTTCCCCTTTTATGAGCAGCATTTTTATATACCAATTCCCAAAACCGCTGGGAATACGTCTTTATATGGCAGTTGTAACCTAGAAACACGTTCATTTTTTTTTTTTTTGGTCGACCGGAAGACGTCATTGGAATACGTCTACATACGTCGATGAGTGTTGGGACTACGTAAAGAATTGGTTCAAAGCACGTCAAACATAAGTTAGAAATAAGTTTCGCGTAAAAAAGACATTACCGCGACGTATTTCGACTTATGAGTAGCTTATAAGTAGCCTTTGTGGACGTGTGTAAGCGTCCACATATCGTGTGTAAAACTTATCCCCATCGCATGCGGAACGTGTGTCATACGCCGAGTACGTCGTAAAATTTTGAACATGTTTAAAATTTCTTGACGTACTCTACTTACTACGACGTATGATAGCGTGCTTTAGCGTTCTACTCACGTATACCAAACTTACTCATACCGTATTTGACGTGCCCCAACGTTTTAGACACATTTTTCTTAGGTCGGCATACGCTGGCAAGATCGCCAAGGTGTGACCGCGATGTTGACACTTCCATTTCTACGGCAGTTATGATTCGAATCGTTGTGCGTCAGCCTTTTAATAGGCTACGTCACGACATCGTCGGCGATGCGTGCAACGCGCTATGCCTGAGTTAGACTATCGTTGGGCATCGGTTGTGTAGGCCGACAACAGGTTCAGCATTCGTTGGTATAAGTTATCTATAACACAACGAAACGTTCTGTGTCCATTACTAATATGTTATGCATACGACCAACTCGTTATGAATACGTCCGAATCTTAAAAAAAAAAAACATCAAAAGTTCAACGTCAGCCAGCGTTTTACATACATTTTAATACGTTGCCATCGCTGGCTAAAACGTCAAGGTGTGACCGGGCCTTTAGATCAGTTATGACTATAAGTAATTGTGTAGTTAGATTTACCCACCGTTGTTTAGAGGGGTTTTCGTGTTCACAGGGCTGCGATCCTTTGAGATAGCCGTTTTTCTTTTGCTGTCGTTATTTTGGACCAATCATCCCCCAACAACCAAATCGCCACCACCAATAACACCCCCAAACAACTACACCGAACCACCACCACCTTCGCCTCTTTACCTCCATAACTCCACCCCGCAAACATCGCTTCACCGCCATTCTCAAACGACGCCCGCCAGCAACCAAATCACCACCACCAACACCCTTCCCAAACCACCGCAGCAAACTCCCACCACCTTCGCCTTTCTACCAAACATCAGGCCATGGGTTGTGAATGGGTTCCTTTCGCCTCGAAAAACGGATCAGGAATGATTCACGCCCACTTTTCTTCCATCCAATGGCTGAGCATCAGGTGGTGTAGCCCCGCCTCCGAACCCGCTGTGATCCACAAATTTGCATATGCACTCCTCCCCCGGCCTATATAAGCGCGAGCACGGCGCAGTGAGCGGCAGTCAAGTCGGGTTGGTGGAGTGGCAGTAAAGTGGGAGCAGTGGAGTGGCAGCAGCAGTGTGGCAGTGAGTCGGCAGTCAAGTCAGGTCTGGAGCGTCGGCAGAGTGTGGCAGTAGCAGTGTGTGTCGGCAGAGCAATGAGTCGGCAGTCAAGTCGGGTCGAGAGTGTGGCAGTAGCAGTGTGTGTTGGCAGAGCAGTGAGTCGGCAGTCAAGTCGGGTCTGGAGAGTGGCAGTCTGGAGTCGGTGGAGAACAGCCGGAGCTCGAAGAGGCCGACGGCGGCAGTGTCGGTGGGGCAGAGTCGGGACACGGAGCTCGAAGCGGACGGGAAAGGCAAACGGGGGCCGATCGAAGGAGAGAGCTCACCGGCCACGCCAGAGGCACGAAGCCAGGCGCAGCTACGCTGACATCGCGGCTTGCCTGCCATCGCACCACGAGGACGCGGGTAAGACCCTTCGGTCTCGTGGACCTGGCCGCTCATCCAGGTTCCACGCACATTTGGTCCACAAACCTGTCTGCCACCCTTACCTTTGAGGGTGGCTTTTTCCTTTGCTTTTGTGTAAATGCATGTGGTGGCGCCGTCTTATAAGTCGAATTGTCTAGTGTGCGTGTGAAATATAGACTTCATTTGGTTGTAACTCTGCCTTTGCTTGCTTTCATTGTATACGTGCCTGAATTACTGTATGGCTGTAAAATACGTGCTTGTCTGAGTGTGCAATTAATGTGCTTGTTAAACTGTTCCCCGTTTCGTTGCGTCCTTTCCCTTGTTTGAAAGTTCCATCTTGCATCACGGAAATAATTGGTAGAGGGGTGTAAGCACCCGGTAAATAATCACGTCTATCAGGGCCGGCGATAACACCGCTCGGTTATCATTGAAGCACGGAACGGACCGCTTAAGCGGTTCGTGTCCTAGGCCGGCCAGTGGCGAGGTACGATCGCCCGGTTAACTACCCGCGCAGGTACTTAGGTAGGTCGAGTTTGGCAAACAACCCTATCTTGCGCGGGTGGCCGATTGGCACGATTGTGGTGGGGTCGAAAGACCCACCCATGACTAGCTCCTGGCAGTAGTTCCAAGGAGGGTCACGACTGAATTGTCCGTTCCGGTGGGCGACGCGGTCGCAATTTGAGTTCCGTGGCCGATCGCACGCTGGGCGGACCGAAATTCGTAACAATACTTTCATAAATTATTCACGTTTTTATTGCCGCACATACATGTGTGTTACGGAGCCATTACAGGACCCCAACAGGATGGAAGAAATCAGTAATTTCCTTTTGTTCAGCGACAGAGATTACAAGTTCATTCAGGTGTATCCTGAGTTTTGAAATGGCAGTAATATCTTCCTCGTTCGTATTACGGTTGCTCTCTCTGTACCTCGTGACTTGTTCCAAGGCGCTCCTTGCTTCCAATGCGCTAGGAACCGTGGATACTTCTTCAGGCGCATCTGGTTCCTCGGTATCCTCGTCATGAATGGTAGTCACAAGATCGACAATTTCATCATCTGTAAGAACCTCGGTTGGTTCTAGATTATCATTGACATGATCGAATTCTTCTGGTGTTATCAGCACGGCTCTATCTATGTTGAAATGTTCAGCGATCTGTTTGAAAATGTTCCTCGGATACGTAGTGCTGGTGGCGGTCGAAGAAAAGGACGTTGTCGCAGGATCGAACCAATTGTCCGGGATGATGCCAGTGTGTTTGAAACAGTTCTTGATGGTTTCGGGTTTTACTTCATCCCAAGCCATCTTGGAGAAGCGAATAACGTCGCTCAGTTCCAGCTTCGGTTCTCGATTTTCGTCAATCGCATCCACCAAATGCTGTCGTTGATATCTTCCATAATGCTGCTTGAAATTGTTTATGACACCGGCATCCATGGGCTGGAGATGCGACGTCGTGTTAGGCGGCAGGAAATGCACTTTCATATTAGTGAGACCGACTTGGCCCTTCTCGTTCTCGGACATTATATGAGATGGCGCATTATCTACCAACATCAGCACATGGCGGTTCGCTATTCGCATTTTCTTCTCGAAATTGCGCAGCCAATCGTGGAACACTAAGCTGGTCATCCACGACTTTTTGTTGTTGCGGTAATCGCAATACAAGTCATGCTTGAATCCCTTGAAGCACCTGGGATTAGCACTTTTCCCGATGACTAGTAAACGGGACTTATCACTACCGTCAGCGTTGCTGCAAACAGCTAGCGATATTCGAGCTTTTGCTTTCTTAGTTCCCCTCGAATACTCCCCCGTAGTGAGAGATCGGTCAGGCAGCATATGGTAGAACAGGCCCATTTCATCCATGTTGTAGACATCACGAGGCTGGTCATCTTTCAGCACACCCTTTGCCTGTGTTCTACCAGCACTCACTAAATCCTGGCACACACGAGCACTTTCACCGCATAACTTCCGACATGATATACCATGGCGCATTTTGAAGCGATTCATCCAACCATTCGAGTAATGGAAGTCGACAATTTCCAGCTTTCCTCCAAAAAACATGGCTTTCGTCCTCAGTATAGCTTCAGTTAGTGGAATGGTTTTAGCACGTGCTGAGCTAAACCAAAGAAAGAGCGCTTGTTCCATATTCGAATGTTTGCCACCGACTTGACGCATCATATACGCGTCCAGCGATTTGTTCAGCCATTGGTCTGACTGTTTTATCACGTCACCGATTGTCCTCCTCTTCACGGGCTTTCCCCATTTCGCTGCGAAGAAATTGGCAATGTCTTGTTGAGATTTTGATGGAAAACTCTTAGAGTACTCACAGATTTCTCTCTTCTCTTTCACCGTCAAACACTGATGGTCCCTTTTTATTTCCACTCTACATGAGCCATGCTGTTTCAAACTTTTTTTAGAAACCACTAATCCACTAAGCACTGTGAGATCCACAATACACACTGGAGATAGCGCTGCAAATGCCACGAAAGCATAAGCAAAATTAGATTTCACAATACTCGACCGGATGTGTACTGCCACAGGCTCATTAGTACATTTCTCCACGGAAGCGAGAAATTTCCTGATGACTCATCACTGGCGGATGTCACGGGCGGATAAGCGGGGTAATTTTGCAGGGATTTCCATTACTACATACGTCGGGCAGACCTGGCGGATAGCGGATAGCGGAGTGGCGGATGAGCGGGGGAATTTGCTAAGCTTTTAGCTCGGATGTTCGGTTCCTGAGCAAATCACGGCGGATAGCGAGGGTGGCGGATAAGAGGGGGGGGGGCGGATAAGCGGGGTAATACTGTGTATATATATATATATATATATATATATATATATATATATATATATATATATATATATATATACACATGTATATAATATGTACGAGCATGACCCGCGCTCTGCGCGACATGTTGGGGTGGGTGTGTTTGAGAAAGGAACTGATGCAGAGTATCAGTAGTAATTTTACTTTAATGCTGTAAGTGGAATACGATTTCACTGTTTCAGAACCATTTTATTTACGTTTTTTGTGCCATGCACCTCATATGGTCTTTGAGATAATGTAAGCCGAATATCACGTTACTCGAGCGCAGAACAAAGTCGAAGATAGCGCGACACGAAACCACAAACTCGGAAATAATATATAAGATGTATGTATTTATATATGTCAGGACATCCCATCTAACAGTGATGCTTGGCCAATGATATTAAATGCCAACACATTGGCAATTCCATCATAAAGTTGTATGTGCCAATGTGTTGTCATTTAATATAATAATTGACCAAAAACAACTGCAAGTTGGGATGCACTCAACTTTACCCCACTCATTTCACATATGCACGTTTAGTCAAGTTTCAAATCCCCTGCATAGGTTGAATATATAATTTATCACCACAGTAGTCCAAACAGACTTTGGATTTCAACCAATCATTTTGGTTGTTCCAGGTTTTGAATAGCAAGGTTACAAATGCAGACATTTAAATCACAATAATAATAAGTAAACTTCATACCATCCTTTTAGGCATCACCCCGTAGTCTTTCATTATTTAATGGGTGTGCAACTTCCATTTTGCTTGATGAAAGTGATGTACCTTTTGACAACTGTGACATTATGGAGCTGGAATTTCACATACCATACTGTTTAATGACTGGTACTCGATGGAGAGGGTTTGCAATAAACTTCGCAACTCTGTAACCTCAGAACGACTCGCCTCCAGGGCCTCACAACTCTTCATCATCTGGGGAACTGCCATCTTACACTGCAGGTAGCATCGTGCAAAGAAAGGCAGAAACATAAATCGTCAATGACTTTTCATAATAGTCACTGAATAGCCGTTACTGCCAAGATGCAGCAAGTTATTGCTGATCTAAGATGGCGATTTCGTTTAGCATTTCATCATCACTATCCACCATGCCCTATGTCCTATGCAGAACATTGATGTTGCCGAAGCAGTTATGAAGAGGCGACAATATTGGTCGGGTTGCCACTTCGACTTAAAAACCAGGAAAGGAATTTGGAATATGTTCAGGGTGCCGGTAATAGCCAAGCTGTTTGGGTTGGGGTTGGAGTTAGGGTTTTTTCACGAACTCTTCACAAAGGACACCATTGGATCTATAATGTCCACAAACTATTGCTGGCAGACATGATGTCCTGTTTAACGTCCTTCTGAGGGATCGCACAAACATTGATGAATCTCACTGCCTGTGAAACACTGGGATGACAGTTTATAGCTGGGTTGGGATTCAAACCCAAGCTACACAGCTTTGAGGTGACTGTGTGTACATCTAGTCCATCCTGCCAGCCCTGTTTTACCCAAACCATTTACCCAAACATTTCTCGAAGTCTCTTCAACTGTCCTGTTTTGTGTTGGTTTTCTTACCTTTGCAGGTACCTGTGGGGCTGACTCGATGGCCTGGAGATATGCACACTCGCCTCTAAGCTCTCGAGCATGGGTCGAAATCCCGACCCACCTATAAAATGTCATCCCGATGTTTCACATGCAGAGTGATTCGTCAATGTATGTGCTATCCCTTGGATGGATGTTACATTGGCGTCCCTTCTACTTGCATTTGTTAGTGAACGATAGAGATCTCATTGTGTCCTTTGCCAACAGTAGGTGAGATATCACCAGCACCATGGCCAAATTCCTACCCAAACGAGCAGAGTGCACTGCATTAGTGGGACAGCTGCACCCTCAGCCCTTTGCTGCATATGAAAGAAGAACAAGGTACATAAGGATGTACAACTTACTCATTGAAGTTTGTCAATCTGGAAATGCGGCCAACTGAATATGATTTGGAAAAAAGTGGATTTTTTTTTTCATCTTCATTCATGATCAGTTATGAATTTCCACTATGATATTGTTTCACAAGGCATCAATTATGGCTTTCTTCGGCAGATGATTAACACTCATGGAAGAGTGAGGTGACAGATGGTAATGAAGCCACAAACTGACAGTGCGACTGGTTCCAAATATGGACAAAACAAATAAGGAAATTAACGAACGGTAAAAGAGGAGATAGGCGGGGAGGTAACACACTAAACTGTAAGTAAGAGGTTTATGTTAAATATGGTTAATGGGGGTAACAATGGATTGCAGGTTAGAATTAAGGATGATGTAATATTACGGTGCCCCACTTGCTTGAAGCCTTTGAAGGGAAGAGTGCAGTCGAACCACCTCCAGAAGAAAGTTCCACAAATGGGTGAAAAGAGGAACAAATTAATTGAGGTGTACACTGAACTGGGATAATGAGGGTGAAACTGTGATCACTGAAGAGGGGTTAAATTGAGGAATGTGCACATCTTGGAGGAGCTGAGGAGGGTTGAAGAGATATTAAGAGAGCAGAGGAGGCTAGAGCATATGAGAGGTGGTTAAAAACAACTAAATCAGAGTCCACGATCTTGTCTGTGATGTGAGAACAGCAAGTCTATCTTTCTAATACTGTCTTATCCCCCTCTTTCCCATTGTAATGCTTCCATATTTTTTGCATTAATATTCATCATCATGCATGCATTCAAACCTGGCAGCCCTATTCAGAGATAATGTGAAGTTGTGAGCAAAGGAAAGTCCACACACCTTTGATTGATATTCTTCTTCAGCCTCCTGTTGGTTCTTTTTCACAATTTCTTCATATTTGTTGCGAACTCCATTCAGGATCTCATTCAAATTGATCCCCTTTACAGCATCCACTTCAACTGACATACCATCACTTAGTCCTTTGCTCAGTTTTTCTTTTTCCTGATCAAAAAGTATGAAGCCATGGTCAGGTAAGATTTGAACAAGCAATTTATTTTTTACGATTTATTTTATAATATTCCTTGAAAGTTTTGTACAAATACTATATCGGCGAATTGGTTGTCTACTCACTCATTTTGCCTACCTCCTTATGCTGTCTCCGCATGGACTCCAGATCACTGCGCAGGCATTCCAGGTGCGTCTCCAGTTCTGAACATGACAGGTTTATGTCATTAGTCTGGCTGCGGAGTGAAGCGATATCTCCCTCCACTGCCTGATACAGATCATTCTCAGTTTCCCACCTACACATGCGACATGGGAAGATTGAAATGCAGAGTACGGTTATGGTCCACCACAAGAAGTTTACCATCTGTGATGAGAAAATTCAAGTGTGCAACCAGTGAAGAACAGCTCGTTATATGACATTACACATGTTAAAGCTTGTTGTACTCACTCCATTGGTCAAGGAGAGTTTCAAACACTCAGTGATATCAGCAGGTTCAAAGCCATAAATAAATCAGGACCTGATTTTTCTTCTTCTTTAACGGCCACAATCATGCCCTAATTCTTGTGGGGTTTTGGCAGGGGGAAGTTATTAGCCCAAGTCTTTCACGAATTGGCTGGCGAGGCTCGACACTCGATGGAGTCGTTCTGGCAGGAATTTGTAATTTGTTCATGGTGCCGGCGATAGCTCACCCACGCTTCATGGATGACACAATGTGATCTTTAACATCCAGCAACAAATGCCGACAGATGGGACACCCAGTTTAACATCCATCCGAGGAATGGCACACGCACATTGATGAATCACCCTTCCTGTGAAACACCAGACTGACAATTTATTGCTGCGTTGGCATTCAAACCCGATTCAAACCCAAGTTAGACAACTCAGATGCAAGTGTGCGTATCTCGAGGTTATACTGCCAGCTTAAATCAGGACCTGAAGAACAGCACAGAAATAAATCAGCAATACCAAATGGAAACAAGAGTGAGAATTGCTTTGCAATACATGTCCCCTATGGGAGATAAAAAATTCGTTTGCATTTAACGCACGCTCGAGCCAATGCTGGTACCAAAATGAAGAAGAAGAAACTTCCAACCAATGATGCTTGGGTCTATTCTGCAAAATTTAAGGAAAAACAAGTTTATTTACTGATATATTTTGTAAAACTAGAAACCAATAAAGATAACTAGGATACCAAACCGGAGATAAAAATTTAGTTTGCTTTAACACCTACTGTGTTTCGTTTCCTTTCCAGGCATTGCCTCTTTCATATTAAAAATAGCCTGATGTACACACTGTACATGAAGCAAAAACATGCGAACAACTTGTGTACATATACAGTATAATACATCGTGGTTATGTACCTAGTCTCATTCCAATTGCACTCGGCCATGGGTCAACACAGCGTGAAAATGTTAGTGTTTGGTGCAAGTTATTTAGAAGCTTGCCATTCATTTAATATGTGTACTCGGATGCTGATATTTGGCATGGAGGTTCCTTTGGGGTATATTATATATTGATGTAGTGAAGAAGAAATTTAAAAACAATTTCAATTTTTATTTTTATTTTTGACCTGTTTTGAACTTAACTTTTTTGTAGCACATCAACGTTAAACTTTTTTTCCTTTCTAATATTTTTTATCTACCACACTATTTTTTACTGATTATAATATACAAATACATATATTTGTTTAAAATTATTTGAATCAGACTTCACTGCAATGCTTTATAAAAAATATTATTAGACTAGTCTTTTAAAAACGATAAATGTATAAACAGGCGAGCATTGGGTGGCTTTGACACCAACTCTCTGGTATTGGGGTAGAGTCAGGCCAGCTGTCCAGTCAATGGGTGTAAAGCAGTGGGTGGAGTCAAGGCAGCTGAACACTGGTCCATGTATATGTGATATTATCTCAAAGTCTAAAAAGGCATAACTCCGTGAAAAATTGATGAAACACCCTGAAACTCGAACTTGTTCTGCAACTTATCTATCTATAATTCCAGCAATGTGTGTGTGTGTGTGTGTGTGTGTGTGTGTGTGTGTGTGTGTGTGTGTGTGTGTGTGTGTGTGTGTGTGTGTGTGTGTGTGTGTGTGTGTGTGTGTGTGTGTGTGACCGCTGTTTCTCGACAACCACTGGTCCGATCTAATTGAAACTTGCCAGATATATTGCTGGGGATCTGAGGATGTGCCTTTTCAAGGTTTGATATTAATCGGACAAGTGCTTCCCAAATTATGGCCATTTATTTACCAAACCAATGACAAGACACGTTGTTGCGTGGGCGTGGCCGATGGGGAAGGGAAGCTCAGTCGCGTTCCCCATTACGGGTTACAGCGTACGGGCTTCCGGATAATGATGACTTCGTGTATTCTAATAATTTCTCGATTTCTTATGCGCATTTATAGATAAACACAATGCCCCAAGTTATGATCGTTTTCATATTAGATGGTGCATAAATTTCGGTAACATCAGAGTGCTGGAATGCTCCGAACCAGGAAGTAAATTTTTTTTCTCTCTCTTCTCTTCTCTTTTTGTTTTTCCTTGCCACGACATTGCGAAAAGGTAAAATACGTTGGCGCTAATTGAATAATTGGGTATTAAAACTAAATTGCGAATAATCGTAACTGCGAATAATATGCGAACTTCCGGGCCACGCACGTACGGGCACGCGAGAGCGAAGAAACGACCTGTGTGGTTGTTGTTTGTTGCTTGCGGTTTGAATATTTATTTATTATTATCATTTTTTTTATTTTTTACGGGCACGTACTAGTCATAATAAATCCATGTACCAAGTTTCAGTTGAATGTGTTGAAGGGTATGGAAAAAAATGTCTGAAAAACCACCGGTGGGACGGATCGACAGACAGATGGAGATCAAACCTATAGTCCCACTCTGGTGAAAGTAGTAGGGGAGTAATAATGTTTGGGTATTAACCCAAAGTCTTTGTTGAAAAATTAGTTTAACCTTCTTTTGCATTGACTTTAAGGCCAGATATAATGTTTTCTGACTAGCCCCTGCAACGTGGTTTTTAAGACATTCAGGGAGGATGAAATGGCAGGGTTCTTCTCCAGGTGCTTCCAATCCCTGCAGGTGCGAGGCAAGAAGGATGAGGCATATACCTGAGTACTGCAGCTCAGTATCATGAAGTGGAATCCATGTCCTCTGGTAAGTGAGGATGTCTCAGTGAGGTATGCACTCCACCTGATGTCCACCAGGTCGTAGGAAGTGCAGTACATCAAGGCGAGATGGCTTTGGAGTCCTCAACTCTCCAAGGTGGGCGACAGAGTTCTACAAGCATGGCCATGACACTGCTGGTATGACCGTAGTTAATCCTCTCCTCTTATCCTGTTCTTCCATTCCCTTGATGTTTATCCCTCTGTCAGATCTACCTTGTGCTTCCATGAGCCTCCATTATGTAAAGAACCTCCACTCCAAAAAACCCCACAAAAAACAAAGGAAACACTTCTAGCATTTCACAAGGCATCAATGTGTGGGCTATCCTTTGGAAGGACGTTAAGCCAGAGTACCCGACTGCCAGCACTTGTCATTGGCACACGTTAAAGATCCCATGGTGTGATTTGTGAAGACAAGTTGAGTTATTGCTGATACTCTGAACAAATATTACAAATCCCTGTTTAAATTGTGGGCACCCAGTGGTCTGGTCTTTTTATTTTGTATTTACTGTTGAGGCTCATATAAGAGCTAACACACACAATGTACAACAAGGGAAGCAGGAGACAAGAGGAGCGGGAGTGGGAGGGACAAAACAGTGGGGAACAGACACATTAGGAGATCTGTGGAAGGGAGAGGGATGGGGTGGGGAACATGGGGAATAGAAGATGGGCATTACAGGGACTTTCAGGAAGGAAAGCTTGGAATTTGAAGGAGGTGGGTTTGGTGTGGATTAGTGGGAGTAGAAAAGATCATGGTTTTGGATGGGAGAAGATAAGAGATGGTGCTGAACAGCTGTTTTGCAGACCTGGAGGGAAGAGTGGAATTGAAGAGTGTGTGGGAGTTTGTTCCAAAGGTGGGAAAAAAGAGGAATGAAAACGTGAAGGTGAGCAGTGATTCGTGATTTTGGTAGTTTTACCAAAAGGGGGTTGCTGGCAAACCTTGAGCGCCCTGCGAAAATATGGAGGGTGGGGACATATCTCAGAAAGTACAGGGGGAGGGGGCGAGGCCAGAGAGAAGGCAGTAGAAGACAGAAAGATCCAGTTCTGAACATGACAGGTTTATGTCGTTAGTCTGGCTGCGGAGTGAAGCGATATCTCCCTCCACTGCCTGATACAGATCATTCTCAGCTTTATATAAGGCGATCTCTTGGATCCTCGCTGTAAAACGGACTTTCTGCCTGTGATGAGAGGGTGAGAGACCCAAAGATCATACCAATGATCCTAAATGCCTTGGTTTCTCCAGTGTGAAGCCGAGAAAGGTGAGAGGCAGGAGCACCAGCCCAGAGGGGAGAGTAGTATTCCATCAGGCTGCAGAAGAAAGCTTTGTATGTGGTCAGGAGCTCAGGTGTGCCAAGGAAGGACTTTGCATGATGGAAGATGCCCAGTCGGTGACTGGCTTTGGAGGCCAACTTGGAAATGTGGCTTTCCTAGGAAAGATCATGGCAGATAGTGAGACCCAGAAGATTGGATGAAAGGACTTCTTCAAGAGTATTGTTGAGAAAGTCGATGGGGGAGGTGGGGGGGGTCCAGATGGTCCTTTCGGAGAGACATAGTGAAAGTGAGAATGTGTGGTTTCTCAGGGTTGAAAGACATGTTCCACAGGTTGGACCAGCTTGTGATTTTACCCAGATCTGCAGAGAGTGAAGAGGCTGCTGCTTCCCGATCTGAGGGATGACAGGTGGTATGGCAGAGGGTGGAGTCATCAGCAAAGAGATGAAGAAGATTTTCCAGAGAGTCAGAGAGATCATTGATGAAAATCAGAAAAAGAACAGGGCCCAGAACACTGCCTTGAGGAACTCCAGCCTGGACAGGAAGAGGAGATGGGAGAACTTTATGAATAGTTTCAACACTCCATTAAGGGTTTCAACATTTTAAGGTTTCAACGCAATACCATTTCAAACAAATGTAGATCATTCCCACTGAGAGAGTTTTTGAAAGAGAAACAAACAGCATGACAAATAGTTTTCATCTTATCAGAATTGGCCAATGATTCATCCGTTTGTAAGGATGAATCATTAGGGGAGAATTCTCAACTAAAATGGATCATCGATCGAAATAGATCTTTACAGGACCATCCTCTCAATTTAAGGTGAACTACCACTTGGGGTTTCAAAAGGGTTGTTTGGGGTTTCCAGGTATACCTTTACAGTATATTTACAGTAATTGATGCTGAGACTTTACAGTGGGATCCTTTTGTTTGTGGGTAAAAACAAAACCGTTGGCTCTGACAGGAGAAGAAGTCTGCGAGCCATGAGTGGAGATGTCCTTGGATACCATATGAAGAGTTTGGTGAGCAGGGCAGGGTGCCAGACCATATCAATGGCACACGATATGTCAAAGGAGATTGCTCTGATCTCACGTCTGGCATTGAGAATCTCCATCCATTGTTGGGAGAGCAGAAGCAGCATATCCAGTGTAGAGTGACCTGGTCTGAATCGAAATTGATGATCGGAAATCAGGCCATTGGAGAAGAGGAAGAATTTAATGTCTGAAGCGATGATGAATTCCATTACCTTGCTGTTGATTCGAAGAAGGCTGATTGGTCTGTAGTTGCAGGGATCTGTTTTTGCACCTTTTTTTTTTTAATGCAGAGTGGTAATGTTTGCTGATTTCCAAGCAGAAGGCAGATGGCCTTGAGCAAATGAGAGGGTGAATACAACAGACAGAGGGTGAGCGAGAGCAGCAGAGCAGGTTTTTAGGACACGTGGGCTGATGCCATTTGAAACCGGTTGCAGAACCTGAGTCGAGGTTTGACAGCAAGCTCTTCACCTTGTCAGGAGAAAAGGACACAGAGTACAGGAATAGCTGGGTGCGATTGTGTAAGGTCGGTACAGAAAGCGATGGGTTTGGGACACAATATTTAGAAGCAAACACAGAGTTTAGGCATTCAGGCTTTTCATGTGCCGTGTCAGCTGTGCGGCCATTTGAGGTAAGGGAAGGAATGGAGGGGGAACATTTACCAGAAACAAACTTAACCAGATGCCACCAGGATTTGGAGGAGGGACACAGGTTTGAAAGTTCAGACTTGAGATTAGAAAGATGGCTTGTTGGATATACTGAGACCAGGTTACACTGCTTGATATCTCAGAATGTGGTCGCTATGCGGATTGCAGCTCCTATCCAGCTCGACTAAATTCATGACTCCCAGATGCTCGCATGCAATGTGTGCCAATAGCCTTCTTCAGCTACGAAGGGGATTCCATTCTTCAACTTTGAACACTTATTTATTTGTCTCCTGACTGGTGTGAGTCAAAAACAATTGGTTTGTGCTGTAAAAAAAATGAGAAATCTGCAATAGGGTAAGCATTTTGGAAGTCACCGCCAAGTTCACAGCTGTCAGAGCACAGACTCCATTCAGCCAGCTGTTTTGGCCTTTGTTATATCACGTATAGGTTGGTTTGCTCTCAAGAAAGAAATAAAAAAGAAAGAAAGAAAATAGATCATTCCCACTGAGGGAGTTTTTGAAATAGAAACAAACAGCATGACAAATAGTTTTCATCTTATCAGAATTGGCCAATGATTCATCCGTTTGTAAGGACGAATCATTAGGGGAGAATTCTCAACTAAAATGGATCATCGATCGAAATAGATCTTTACAGGACCATCCCCTCAATTTAAGGTGAACTACCACTTGGGGTTTCAAAAGGGTTGTTTGGGATTTCCAGGTATACCTTTATCGAGGGACCATTTTGTTCGTGAGTAAACAATTAGAGAGATAACACACAGATGAAAGGTCAAGAACAAAGGATGAAAATTGAAAGAATCAGAACTGATGACTCACTTTTGACGGAAATCACTCCCTGCAAACCGGTTGTTGTCGATTTCCAGTGACAAGCTTGTGTTCTCATTTATTGTGTCATTAATCTGTGATAGAAAGTCATGAATATAAGATGTCACTACATTATGCAGTTTAGAGCACTACGGTGGATGCAATTGCCTATATTGGATGTAAAAAGGACTTTCTGCACATTTGTTTGTACACTATGTAAAAAGTGGTGGACCGTGTGATTGTGAACTGCAGTTTTGGTGTACCCTCAGATACTCGTAGTGGTGTCGTGTGAATGGTACTCCATCCACGTGTGCCCACCTTCTGCCTCAGATCTTTGATGATCTGCTCATATCGGGTCCAGTCTGGCACGTTGGCCGCTCGTTGCTCCAACTCGACCTTAATGCTGGCCTCCATCTCTCCATTGATCTTCTCCAGGTAGCTAACACGCTCAAGGTAGACCCCGAGCCGCTCGTTCAGGTCTTTCAGCTGGGTCTGCTCATTCCCGAAGGTGGTGCCTCCTGGAGAGATGTGCATGTCATGCCTGCGGGCCCTCCCGTCTATGCTCATGGCGCGTCTTGGGGGTGCACTGGACGATGCAGCCATGGTTTCCAAGAGGTCAGAGGATTACAGTACCCTTGTATTTTTTACTGTGCTTCGATCTTGAGGTAATTCCCACAAAAGGTGAGCAATCACCATTCAACGCAGTAGCCTTTGTTTCAATGTCCTTCCCAGCAGCAATATATCGGCGTTGCAAAGGTATCGTGGGTGCGCTTTATATAGGGCGATCTCTTGGATCCTCGCTGCGGGTGCCATTGGCCAGAACCTGAGAGGTGATGGGGAGGGTGTTGGAGGCGGATCAACCTTTGGTCACGACCCACGGCATCCTGTAACCAACCTGTCGTGCTTGTGGTTGCCATAGCGACAGCTGGTTTCGGCGAATTCATTAGAAACTGAGCAGAACATGAAAGGACAACGATGATGCCCATTACAGTCACCTGTAATCGCTTTATGGGGCATTTGGCAACAGCACCAATTAATGCTGATCAAGAAAAGGCTCGAAAATGGAACTACGTTTAAGACCTAGACCAACAGAACAAGAGCACGACAAGACGTTGGTGGTTGTCCTGAAAGTTGGAATTATTTGGTCATCAACTTGTCGGTACAAATGCAGAGCATTCGTTAAGTTATTTGTAATTTCAGCCTTCTGCTCTGATTTGGTGTTAAGTTTGGTATTAGCAAGCTGTCCTCTAACGAGTAATCGCCCTTAAAAGCACCTTACGATCGCGGGCCCCCAAGTCATAAAAAGTTCTGGTGTTGATCCATGGTGCACAATTGTTACCGCACACCTGTCTTGTTCACCTTGGCGACAGCCATGGCAATGGAAAATCGTTCACACCTGCTGTTTCTGTGCTTTGTGTGAAGTAGGATTTTGTTGTTCATTTTACTCCTCACTGTTCCCTATTTATGGTGTTCGTGTAGTTATATCGTTCAAGGTGCCAGTTGCCAGCAATGTCTGGACAATCATGGGGTCTCGTGCAGTTTTTCCACCCACTGGACGTTGAGTGCCATTGAGTGTCTGTGTACGTCATAACCCAGGACTTATCCCAGCCATGTTTTTGGCTCTGCCATGGACCCTTGGTCTATGGTAGTTGATGGTGTGCGGAAGCCCCGACTTCGGGATTCTAAGGCATCGGAGCTCTGGTGAGGTTAGGAATTTGGAATTTCGCAAGTGTCCCAGCGGTAACTCACCTACTCTGCGCTTAAGAGATAACAGGTCACCAATGTGGGATCTTGAACATCCATCAGCGAATGTTAGCGAGGACTCGTTCATGGAACACCCTTTCGCCGAAGCATTGGGGAGGCAGTTTATAGTCAGGTTACGGATCGAATCCAGATTAGACGGCTACCTCTGTGCCATGCTGCTGTACGATATATTAACCACCCTCATGCAAGAGAACTTCAATTAATTATCTGCACTACCAGATAAAGAGCTATCTGCTGCATGTTTCACTGGAAGTAGAGGGGAAGTCGAGAAGGCTGCAGAGAGAAAAATAAAAATTGAGAAATGGAAGGAGATGAATTTATTTCTTTATTCGGATGCAGCCTCCGATTGCTGGGAGCATGGCTGTGTCACCGATGCAGTTCCCCCTGGTACCAGTAAGCTGGTAACTCATTTTGCCAACCTCAGAAGGATGATCAGCTGAGTCAACCCCACCTGGTGTTAATTCAATGGATAAGGGCTTTGAACTCAATACCCAAAGATTTTACTTGAGCCAGCCACCTTAACCATTTAGACCATAAAGCCAACATCAGGCTAAGAAAAAGAATAATTCGAGGGAGAAATGAGAGTATGTATGAAATACTTAGACAATGTGATGAATGAGTGCGAGAGGCTGGAGAGACAGTTACTAGGAGACAAATGAAGATGATCCTCATGGTGTGGTGATCCTGGAAGGTGTGCAAAAAAATTATACTCCACTGATGGGGCATGCTTACAGACTGCAAGAAAATACTCGGGTGTTTCCTATGTGTATGCATAATACATACAAGCTTTATGTATTTGATGATGTGGATTATGAGAGACCTTTATATATTTGATGAAGTGGATTGTGAGAGAATATCCAGGATTGTGCCCCCAAGCCAATGAAACTGCTGAATGCACCTGGTGCCATAAAGAGGATTATCCATCATCCATTAAACCATTGCTGGAAACGAGCGAGGTAGAAAAATAATTTTAATGACTAATGCCAATTATCAAGATATCCTGAAAGTTGGTACTGCCTGCAGCCCCTTGGAAGTCCTCCAATTGTATTAAATTCCGGTCATGAGTACATACAGGAACCTAGTGTTAGCTTAACGGTCAAGGTGGGCTGGCTTACGATACTTAGGGTCGTGAGTTAGATCCCCTGTCTCCGTTGAATTAACACCAGGTGGGGTTGACTCAGCCTGCCATCCTTCTGAGGTTGGCAAAATGAGTACCTGTGTCCTGGTAATAGAAGGCACTGCATCTGTGACGCAGCTGTGCCCCCAGAAAATGAGGCAACCAGCAGCCATAGGTTGTACACAACAGCTAGCCAGTGCATACATGTATAAAAAGTTATGATTTCTCTTCTATCATCCCATCCAGGCGCTGCTCGTTTGGTCACCGATGGGCTCCCATTTGGGTGTTCCAAAAATACTCAGACAACTTTGGTTGTAAATATATTTAGAACCACAAATGATACAACGATACCCTTTGGTATATCTATATATATATATATATATATATATATATATATATATATATATATATATATATATATATATATATATATATATATATATCTATATATATATGTCATGATATTTCAAAAAGTTGTGGACAAGCCATGACAAAACTTGATGGATAAATTGTTTAGGTGACAAGAACAAGCCGATTCGATTTTGGTTCAGGTCCGAATCCAGACGAAGTCCATCAATGGGAAACAACACATAAACTGTTCAGCCTGGCGGAGGGTACGCACTCCACCGAGCACCCTTGTTGTTAGATCTCTGTAAGAGTTCGACAAGAAACGTTTCAAGACGGTCGGGCATATCGAGCATCCATCTCTTGATTTCAGCAGGTCATGTTTACCGAAATTGATGCTGATGTGCAAAGCTGTGCATGCTGCTGCGCATGTTGCGTCCATCAATATTTAATCTTTAATCTCATTACTCATTGCTCGAACGGTGTCGTGTCCTTCATCACATTCCGCGTGTCACACTGCAGGTCAGTTCGCCGGTTCACAGGTGCAAATAGTGACGCGGTGTCAGTGTGGTTCCATTGTGCAATGTATGTATTCCTTTGACTCGATGTTCATTGACATGCAGTCTCGCACGTCCTTATAGGTCTGCGAAAGGATTCATCATTGGGATGACGCAGAAATACATCATTCTGATAAGAACAGTGAACGTTCCTTTAAAAAATTCATGTTACTCCGTTCACCTGCCAGAAATGTCAAGCTTGCGGAGTGATAGCCGGCTAAGCATGTATAGCTGTGCCCTTTATGACGTCACGTCCTCTAAAACGTCATTAGCTCCTGAAGGGTGTTGGCGTGAGCGCACGAAGGTATGGAAGACTGTACGTGCTGGTTGTCTTTTTTTGCTGTTTTCATTTGCCAACCATGAAGTAGTTAAGATGCTCAAGTCGATGTGCTTGTGATGAGTGCAAAGCTTTGAGCAAATGATGGTGTCACTTGTTTGTCCAAGAAAATGTTTATGATGTTAGGGTTCATCATCATCATCATCATCATCATCATCATCATCATCATCATCATCATCATCATCATCATCGTTATTCTACAATTATTATGATCATAAACACATGTACGTGAACCTGGCTGGGTACTTCGTGCTGCTTGTTTGACTCAACAACGTGATGCTGATAATGCCTTGGTAATTGCTAATTGGGGTACAATATGTCAGATATAGTACAAACCTCTTTGAGATGTCCATTCTGGACTTGATTCCCGATCCGAAGGTAAACTGTCAGATCGGTGCATCGCAGGTAGGGCGTTGGTACTCCGTATCAATCAATCGATCAATAAGTACTCTGTCTGTCCGATGAGATATTAAGCTGGGTTACCCACTTGCCAGTTGCTAGTGGACATTAAAGACCCCACGGGGTCTTCCGACGAAGAGCAGGTGAGTTATCACAGGCATCCTGAAAAATTTCAAATCTCCATCCTAATGTGCAGGGGCACTGCATTGTTGGCACCTCAGTGACGATGCAACCAGTGAGACGAGTTGGTATCATTGAATTCCGGTCCAGTGTGCATTCACTAATTAAATGCAACTTTGCAATATGAATGATCTTGCCCCCACGTGAGCAGTTTTAAAACGATGCTGATAATCATCACAATGGTTGTAAAATACAATTTGGAAGAAAGTACTACTGCAGTGCACAATCCAGAGTACAGTTCACTGACGTCAGTTGTCATCATTTCATAAAACATAAAGCGAGCAACTCCCGAATGCCAAAATAATGATTTAACAAGGACATTCGGGGGTCATTATTAATTTAAAATATACAGTATATCCTTGGCCATGACATCACAAAAGCCAAAGGCTGTCCTCACATTTGAGTGAAGCATCCATTCTTTGGGGCCATACTCTATGCAGAGCGTTGGTGCTGCCTAAGTAGTCTCCTTGGCTATTGGACACAATCCTGGACGGGTCGCCACTCCGACACGGGATACCAGCAAGCTGGCACTCATTTTGCCAACTTCAGAAGGAGGACAACTTCAGAGGTCGGCAAAATGAGTTCCAGCTGACTGGTAACAGGGGCACTGCATCCCAGGAAATGATGCAGCCAAGCGGCTTCAGGCTGCGTACGAAATAAATCGATAACATTTGAGTGGGTACCACTAACCAGAGGGGCCTCTGTCCACACCGAGTGTACGCACGGCAGGACTTTGGAATTTTCAACTCAGCAATTTGATGACATCAGGGAACAAGCACGATAGGACCGAAGCATGGGTTCTTGCAAATCCACTAGTACAAGAGTATTGTGATTACAAGATTGCATGTCTGCTATCTCATTAGTTAGTGACGTGTCTGATAAATATCAAGTGTTTCAGGCAATTCCCTTGGACACCATTGGTAGACAGCTTTTAAAGCAAGATGGCATGCACACAGCATCAAAAGATCAAGAATCTCTTGCTAATTTTACTCGTCTTTGAGCCTTTTAGTCTTGGTACGATTCCCAAGTCAACCCAAAAATTGTCAACTCGGTGCATCACAGGTAGGACGAGTGCACCGATGAGTGTGCCATCCACTGCATTGTACGCAAAGTTGATATCCCATCTGCCAGTATTTTCTTGTGGACATTTCGCAATGTATTTAAAGGAGTCGGTTGTTACCAGCACCCTGGCAAAATTCCCAATTACTGCCGGAACCTACAGTGGCATGGCATCAGGTGCACAACAAGCCACACAATGCAACCAGCAGCCAGGTGCTGCACCCAAGAATCATCTGGATTATTACAATGCAACAATGCACAAAGTTAGTTGTTCGCTTCAAGCAAACAGATGCTCAAGCGTTGGTTACCGCGTTCGCTTTACATTCATCTGAAATGTTTTCTCCCCTAGTATCGAGTAACCTCAAGAGCCATTGTTATCTGAAAAACCATGCGCCTCACAGAAAGCTTAATTATGTTATTTTCACATATATCTTATAACCACTAAGGTCATATCATCTGTTTTTGCTCTATTGTTGCAGGAATCGTTTAAACCATCTACGGCACATCAAGTCTCATAATCAAGCTTGAGCTGCCTTCAGGTCACCTTTATTGCTTTGAATTATCTTTGTTTACACAAGCTGGTCAACAAGTTGCTTCTCCACTGTCGTTTGTAATTAGATATAATGCTAACTACGTCCACATCAGGTAGATATATGGGCTCGCATGTCATTGCTCAACCAGCCACAAAGTCTGCAAAAAAGAAATTTGGTCGTAAAACATGATCTGCAGTGTTTTACATGCTCTTTTTAACTCAGTAAAACCTACGTCCTGAAAATACAAAGTAAATGTAAAATGCAAGAATATTTCAAACTAAAAAGCTTTTTGCAAACTGGAGATTGTCCCTCAAGGTCACCCGAGTAGGTAATGTCAAAAGGTGCTGTCTTTTTGGAAAGAATTGTGGTTACCATGATAACCATCATTTTACAATGGACTCGGTGAACCTACAAAGGGTTGTTGTTTGGCCACAAAACCTTCAGCCCTGTGGCTGTTGTGAACTCTAGCTCAAGTGGTCTGGTGACTTGTTTGTCCTTGGTTGATTTTCACTGGCTTCGTCTCTCGTATGCAGCGTGTGGTTGCTGGTAGCTTCATCGCTTGGCAGCAGAGCCGTGCTGATGATGCATTGCCCCTTTCCAGATTAGTATAGGGAAATAACTTGTAATTTGCTCATGGTGTTGTTGATAACCAATTACTCTTTGCAAAAGACACCGTGGGATATTTAACATCCACCAGCTGATGTTAGCAGACAGAACACCGTCTTAACATCCATCCGAGGGACGGCACACTTATGTGATGCAATGTCCTGCCTGCGAAGCAGGAATTTGAGTTTATATTCTTGTTGGAAATTGAATCCACACTAGACAGCTCAAAGGTAAGTAAGTGCTCGACCTCTGAACAACCCTGCTCAGACTTCCAATGGCTGAACTGTAAAAAAAAAAAAAAAATGCCTCTCATTGAAAGTACAAACACTGTCAAGTTTGTCTTTATTGTGGCTACAGATATGAGGAAGAAAGAAATTAACAACAAATGAGCATCAAGATCGATTTATGTTCATAATATTGTAAACTATACTACGAGGCGATCGCAGGCATCAGTGTCTGAATTCCAAGGACACGAGCAGACAGATCATCAGATAAAAACTGTTCATTTTCTTACACTGATATATAGGAGCATTGTGCATGACTCGTTACCTCATTCTTTGTTCAATTTCTTAACTGGGAATCCTGTAATTATGAACCAAGTTGTACCAACACAAGGTGTGGTGGGTGCATGGTTCAAAAGTGGAGAGAGAGAGAGAGAGAGAGAGAGAGAGAGAGAGAGAGAGAGAGAGAGAGAGAGAGAGAGAGAGAGAGAGAGAGAGAGAGAGAGAGAGAGAGAGAGAGAGAGAGAGAGAGAGAGAGAGAGAGAGAGAGAGAGAGAGAGAGAGAGAGAGAGAGAGAGAGAGAGAGAGAGAGAGAGAGAGAGAGAGAGAGAGAGAGAGAGAGAGAGAGAGAGAGAGAGAGAGAGAGAGAGAGAGAGAGAGAGAGAGAGAGAGAGAGAGAGAGAGAGAGAGAGAGAGAGAGAGAGAGAGAGAGAGAGAGAGAGAGAGAGAGAGAGAGAGAGAGAGAGAGAGAGAGAGAGAGAGAGAGAGAGAGAGAGAGAGAGAGAGAGAGAGAGAGAGAGAGAGAGAGAGAGAGAGAGAGAGAGAGAGAGAGGAATTGCATGTTAGTTTACACATTTCTAAACGGTGCAGTCGATTATGTTATTATACCAACCACACGAAGATAAATTTATCATTGAGAACAGGTGTGCATTCAGACAGACAGACTGTCTTTCCCCTTCAGAATATGACAAAATGAAAGGTGTTTGTTTTTGAAACAAAACTCCTGACAAGTCTTCCTTATAGTAGCTGTGTGTCAGGTTGCTGTGTTTTCTCTGGATGCATTTAGGACATATTTACATATGGAGTTCAGCTGGAAGCAAACAGCAATTCACACAATACTGATATGATACCATATAATGCAAACACATGGCTGAGACAACCCAAGCGCAGACCTTTCCACATGGACTTCACTTGATGGACAACAGAGAAATCAGATTGACCACATTCTAATCAATGGAAGATGGAGAAGTGCTGTGGAATCTGCCAACACTCTGCCAGGTGTAAACTGTGGGACAGATCATGAACTCCTTGTGACAAACAACTACTATTAAGACTGATCCGCATGCTCAGCTAAAGGGCATAGCAACCTCCTTAGGGGGGGGGGGGTTGGCTGTTTTGCACTTCATTCCCTTGGGACAGGGGGAACGTGAGGATATGGCAGGAATTTTTGGCCACGGTGGCAGCGAATGCTCGCCTACTCTTTGCAAAGGAGAGCATGGGATCTTTAACGTCTATCAACTAATGCCAGCAAACAGGATGCTCGCTCAACGTCCATTCATGGGACGGCACACACATTGATGAATCTTCCTGCCTATGAAACACCGGGAAGACAGTTTATAGTTGGGTTGGGAGTCAGACCCAGGCGAGTAGACAGCTTAGAGGTGACTATTCATACTTCCAAGCCATCTTGCCAACCTTGTGTTGCAAAGCTACGAGTCAAATTGAGAAAGGTGAAAAAAAAGATACGACTGACATGAATATGTGTGTGTGTGTGTGTGTGTGTGTGTGTGCGCGCGTGTGCGCGCGGATGCTTGTGTCGGTGTGTCTCCTCCATAACTCCAAAGCTATAAAACCGAGCAGCCTGAAACTTTGTATGTGTACTAAGAAAACTCCAAGGAAGTGCAAGAGTGAAAATTGGGTGTTTGGGTTCATTAAAACTCTCCTTTTGAAGATAATTAACGGCCTTATTTAATTATATCCTTCATCAGATGATCTTCACTCTTCTTCTTCTTCTTTCAGCTGCTCCCGTTAGGGGTCACCACAGCGGATCATCCTTATGATCCGCATAGTGATTTGGCACATGTTTTACACCGGATGCCCTTCCTGACGCAACCCTGGTCGCCTCTTGCGACACAGGGATCTGGTACACCTATTTTAACCGGGGTATACACCGGCCCAGTATACTGGTACTCATTTCGCCGACCTCGGAAGGATGACAGGCTGAGTCAACCCCCTGGTGTATTAATTCAGTGGCCTAACGGGGCTTGAACTCAGGACCTTTTGGATCCCAAGCCGCTGCCCTAACCACTGCGCCAACACCAGGCTTAGATGATCTTCACTCTCTGGGGTCTTAAAACGTATCCTGGGTTACCTTGCTGGATTCTGAAGCCGCCATGTTTTTTTGGCCTGCTCAACCATGCTTTGACTTGGAACAGGTCGCAATAATTTCTTAACGATAAAGTTTTTTTTTTTTTCCACGTTCCTCACTCATATCATCGAATGCCTGATCATTATATCGACAAATCGATGGATACATTTTTATAGCAACGATCCCTGCATAGTGAAGGAGGTGGAGGTCGGGGAGCATTTAGGAGCAAGTGACCATAACTGTGTGTGCGCAAAGATTCTGTTAAGAGTTAGAGTTCAGGATAGTAGGGTAAGGCTATTAGAGTTCAGGAAGGCAAACATTGAGGGTATGAGGAGAGAGTTGGGTGATGTAGATTGGGAGACTCTAACAACAGGACGATCAGCATCAGAGAAATGGGAAACCTTTAAGGACCAAATGTGTAGAGTGCAGAGTAAGTACATTCCAATTAGGTGTAAAACTAGAAGCAGAAAGACACCAGGGTGGTTGAGCAGTGAGATAAGGAACGCTATTATGGAGAAGCAGATGGTATTGATCAGGTTGAAAATAACAGGACTGGAGTTAGATTGATATCACCATCGAAGTAAACAGAGGCAAGTTAAGAAAATAACTTGACAAGCTTAAAGAGAGAATGAGAAGGACATGGCTAAGAATATTAAACATAATAGCAAGGCTTTAATGTAGTATATCAGGGGAAAAGTACAGGTTTGGACCAGTGTGGGCCCATTGAGGAATAGCACCGTGAGAGTGGTTTGTGATGAAAGTGAGATGGCAGGCTTATTAAACAGGTATTTTTCTTCAACTTTTCCTAACAACAGTCTGGAGAACTGTCAATAACTGAGAGTATCTATCAAGGAGGTGAGGAAGGGCTTTTACAGGAGATCCAGGTTGGAGTGGAGGAAGTAAAGGAACAGCGAGGTAATGTAAGAGTAGATAAGGCTCCGGGGCCAAATAATATGCAACCGAGAGTATTGAGGGCGGTGGCTGAGCAGGTAAGCGAGATATTAACGAATATTTTCAACAGTTCACTGGAGTCAGGACAGGTAGCGGAGGATTGGAGAGGAGCAAATGTAACATCATTATTTAAGGATCCAGGGAAGAATTAGGAAACTATAAAGATGTTAGTTTGACTTCAGTTGTGGGGAAGGTGCTGGAGGAACCAGATGAGGAACCATTTAAATAAATACAAACTAATTAAAAGTAGTAAACATGGGTTTACCAAAGGTATGTCTTGTTTAGCAAATCTTTCAGAGTTAAATGAAGCAGTGTCTGATTGGGTGGATGAGGGAAAGGCAGTGGACATAGTATATCTAGACTTTAAGAAGGCATTTGATAAGGTACCACATCGGAGGTTGTTAGCTAAGGTGAGGGCTTGTGGAGTGGCTGGTCAGGAAGCTAATTGGATTGCAAACTGGCTTAATGATAGGAAGCAAAGAATAGCTGTGAGTAGGAGGATGTTTTGCTGGGAGGATGTAAGTAGTAGGCTACCTCAGGGATTAGTACTCGGACCATTATTATTACCCTTGCTTCAGGATTCAGAGAGGGTCCGTTTGTTACTTGGGTCCCAAATTGCATTTGGGTCCGTTTGTTACTTGGCAAAAAATAAAAAAAACATTTTTTTGACAAGTATGTTGATTGTGTGTTTGTTTACCCTGTTGCAGCCACACCGTTTCAGTGATCATGACCAAACTGGGTACAGACGTCGGCCATGGTCCAACTTAGACACTTGTCGTTTTTGGTGAATCTAGGTCAAAGGTCAAGGTCAAGGTCACCGAAAAAACAAAATTCTTATTTTCGCAATAACGTCCGCTAAAATGGTCGTATCGACTTGAAACCAAATCCAAAATGTGCATCTTCCAATACTGCATTCAACCATATGTCTCATTGGGGTGTCACACCAACACCCTTCTTAGCGGTCGGGGGTCGAATGTCAGGGGGGTCGGGTCAAAACTTTCAAATTGCGATAAATACGCCATTTCAAGTCAGATTGACTTCCAAGTTATGATCATGACCAAACTAAGTGCTATAACTCATTAAACAGTAGCACTATCGACTTATAAGAACCAAATTTATTTCCAGGTTTTTGTTTTTTCAGAGATCATGGAGATATGACAAAGGTATTCCGGCAATTCCTTGCTCAACGAGCAATTTCATTTGTTTGTTTGTCTGTACGCACAGAACTTTCGTGTTTTTCTCTGCAACCGCCTATCGGATTGAGACAAAATTCTCACCATTGGTGCGACTACTTAGTTCGAATTTCATGATAATTATGACGTCATAGGTCACGTGATGTGGCAGCCATATTGGAAAAACTTTGGACCTCTGTATCTCTGAAACCACACCAAGGAAAAAATTGAAACTTGGCACATGGCAACTACTCATCATATGGAATGATATGAGTGGTTTTATTATGACATAATTGCATATGTAGAACGCTACATCCGATAAGTATAAAAAATTTGAGGGTCATCTCGGGATGTAATAGTCCACCAAATTTTTTTCGATGTTGTCATCCATCACGTGATTTGGCAGCCATTTTTTTTTTTAACATTCAAATACCTTCTCTGAAATGGCTGAAAAGATCAAGGCAAAACTTTACACATATGACTGCCTCTCCATGAGGAACAAAAGGGTCACACATATGACATCATAGCTCACATGGTTTGGCAGCCATATTGGATTTACCCTAAAACCTATAAAAATGCACCACTCAAAAGGACTGCATGTATATATATATATATATATATATATATATATATATATATATATATATATATATATATATATATATATATATGAGGACTGTGCTTCGTGAAG